>NC_080177.1:67778645-68078645 GCF_950295315.1 Erinaceus europaeus
TTATTTCTGTCGTTGTTGGATAGGACAGAGAGAAGTCAAGAAAGGAGGGGAAGACCGAAAGGGGAGGAGAAAGATAGACACCTGCAGACCTGCTTCACTGCTTGTAAAGCAACCCCCTGCAGGATCACATTCCTTAGTTTTTATTTTTAGTGAGCACGTGTCTTTCTTTCTTTCTTTTTTCTTTTCTTTTTTTTTTTTTTGCCTCCAGGGTTATTGCTGGGGCTCAGTGCCTGCACTATGAATCCACTGCTCCTGAAAGCGACCCCTCTGTAGGTGAGGAGCCAGGAGCTTGAACAGGGATCCTTATGCCGTCCTTGCACTTTGTGCCATGTGTGCTTAGCCCACTGCGCTACCGCCCAGTTCTCCTGGCCAATTCTTCTTATGCCCAAGTGGTGTACTTTGGAAGCCTTTCATGGTATGAGCAGCTTTTGTATTAGACCCAAAAAGTAGACTCTCTACAAACTCCTTTTCTTTTTCAATAAGTGTTGTGAATTATCTGTGATCCAGTTGTGTGTGTTTTTTCTTCTTCTTTTGCAAACTTCCGTATCAATGGAAGCATGTCCTAGTACTTCACTTCAATTATAAACCTAAGCATCCTTGACAGACTCATTCAATTACAACTTACACTTTCTCTGACTTTACTTATCTTCATGATAGGACAGCAGATGTAAACAGTCACAGAACAATGTGATGACACCAAGGTCATAGCTGGGCTGCATTTTAAAGAATGGATAGCAGTTGGCAAGAAGACAGAGGCTCGGTAGAATAAGCTTTTACTGCAACAGTTAATCTAGGAGGTCTCATTTCAACATGAGTTAGATTCAGAATTTGAAATGTGGCTGATTGTTCTTCAACCTAGTGGGAGATTTGAAGTGTCATAAATTTTCATCATCAAACAGTATTTGTTATTGTCTTTATTTATTTATTGTTACTGTTTCTGGCTATCTCTATCCAAATAAATTAATAAAGAAACTGCACTAAAAAAAAGAACCTGGGGTTCGGGCAGTAGTGCAGTCGGTTAAGCACACATGATGCAAAGTAAGAACCAGCGTAAGAATCTGGGTTCGAACCTCTGGATCCCCACCTGCAGGGGGGTCGCTTCGCAAGTGGTGAAGCAAATCTGCAGGTGTCTTTCTCTCTTCCTCTTTCTTTCCTTCCTCTCTCAATTTTTTCTGTCCTATCCAACAACGACAGCATTAACAACAACAATAATAATAACAACAACGATAAACAACAAGGACAACAAAATGGAAAAAATAGCCTCCAGGAGCAGTGGATTCGTAGTACAGGCACTGAGCCCCAGTAATAATCCTGGAGGCAGAAAATAATTATTAAAAAAAAGAATCTTGTCATCATATGACAAGATCTTTTAAAAAAATTTTTTTTATTTATTGAAGAGAGACAGTGAGGAACTGAGAAGGAAGAGGGGAGATAAAGTGAGAGAGAGAGAGAAAGAAAGAGATGTCTCAGCACTGCTTCACTGCTTGTGCTGAGTTACCCTACTGCAGGTGGGGACCAGGAACTTGACCTGGGTCCCTACCCATTGTAGCATGTATGCTCAACCAAGTACACCACCACCTAACCCCTTAACAAGATATTTATGAAGAATAGATTTAAAATTCTGCTTCAAAGTTCCCAGTAAATGACTGTTAAATCTTTGTGTGTGCATGGTTCATGTAATTACCGTTCCATTTCCTTACTCTCTTTATTGCCACCAGTGTCATCTTTTCCTAGACATCACATCTCACTTTAAGTTGTGCCGGGCTGGCTACACGGGCGAGAGACAGACGACCAGAGACTCATGGCTGAGCTGTACACAGTATCTCTTTATTCATGCAGAACGTAGCACAATCTAAGCCAAGCGAAGCTAAAAAAAAAAAAAAAAAGCTATAATCACAATCCTGTCCTTATATATATACTAGCCAAGTAGGGTGGAAACAGAATGTGATGTAGAGAGGGTGGAGCGAAAAGTGACTGGTGCAAATCAGGGTGTACTATGAGAGGGGGTAGAGCAAAAAGACATCTTGAACTAGTGGGGATTAAACCAATGCCCTGCAGGCAAGGCAGTGCTTCGTTAACAGTAGTTATGTAAATAGAATACAGTATTAAGCAGGGGGGATTAAACCAATGAAACAGAAGGGGTTTTTAGAAGCAGAATTAGAAGCATACCAACAAAGTTGACTTAGAAAAACTCTTCGAAGAGAACAAAATTAACAGGGGCCAGGTGGTGGCGCACTTGGTTGTCCACACATGTTATGATGCACAAGGACCTGGGTTCGAGTCCCTGTCCCCACTTGCAAGAGGAAAGCTCTGCAAGTGGTGAAGCAGTGCTGTGGGTGACCCTCTGTCTCTCTCCCCCTCCCATCCAAGTACTAATCAGGCCTTACCCTGCTTAGCTTCCGAGATCAGATGAGATCGGGCATGTTCAGGGTGGTATGTTCGTAGATCCTCCCTCTCTCTATATCACTCCCTACCCTCTCAATTTCTGGCTGTTTTTATCCAATACATAAAGATAATTTTTTTTTAAAAAAAAAGTTTTTTAAAGAGAGAACAAAGTTAAGAATAGAACCATCTCTAAAGTAGATCAGTAAAATGACAGTGTAAATTTTTGAATTCTAAGTATAAAATGCCAGTTGAAATAATTCTTATTTGTTTCTTTTGGTTATTGGGATCCCAAGAGTATGACTATTACATCAAACACAAGTTTGACATTTCTAGCGAAGTGACCATTGATGAACTGACCATTGATGTCAGCCAAACATGACTAGGAGCAAGGCAGACTAGCAGAAACTATGAGATCAAGTAGATCAGAATCCTTTAGGTGTTTATTGTTTAAATTTAGGATGAGAGTATTAGTCATGGTGTTAAGTATTTTATGTACATTCTCATATTTTCTGAATAAATTATTCAATCTCACCTTGTTCCCCAAAATGAATTGAAACTAAGTGTTTCTAAGTAAAAAGATTGCTATAACTAAGGACTACTGCCTTGAGTTCTATCCAGTTCTGTGCATGATAGAAATGACTAGAAATGAAAGAAAAACTGGGTCACAGATGCACTTCTTTCTCTTCTGTTGCTCATCTGCTGTTAGGTGCAGTGCAATGCGTGCTGTGAACACAGCTGGTGGCTATCGTTAGTCATTCTGAGCTAGAAGCGACATTGTGCGTGAAATGCTTTTGAATCATCTATCTCTCCATAAAAATCTTGAACCAAACCAAACCAGACCTGTGTAAGGGCTACTTTTAAAGTATAACTTAGGGCTGAGGAGACAGCATAATAGTTATGCAAAAGACTTTCATGCCTGAGACTCCAGGCTCCCAAGTTCAATCACCAGTATCACCATAAGCCAGTACTGAGCACTGCTCTGGTATTCCTCTCTACCCCTCTCTCTCATTAAAATGCAGTATTTTTTTCTTTTTTAAAAAAAGTTTTTTCTATTTATTTATTTCCCTTTTGTTGCCTTTGTTTTTTTATTATTGTTGTAGTTATTATGTTGTTATTGATGTCTTCGTTAGATAGGACAGAGAAATAGAGAGAGGAGGGGAATACAGAGAAGGGGAGAGAAAGATAGGCACCTGCAGACCTGCTTCACAGCTTATGCCGGTCCTTGTGCTTCGCGCCACATGTGCTTAACCTGATGTATTACCGTCCTACTCTCAAAATACAGTATTTTTATAGTATAATGCATTGCCTGGAAAAGATCATAAATGGATTTTGTCCATCCCATGAGTAAATAAGCTGCAGTAGATGAGAGTCATGACTTCTTTCAGAACCAACCAGAGAAATATAACCACATGACCTGATACAATAAAAAGAGCACAGACAAGACTCTAGTATCTCAGAGCCAGGTGATGAAGCACCTTGTTAAGCACATACATTATGGTGCTCAAGGACCCAGGTTCAAGCCCATAATCCCTACCTAGAAGGAGGGAACGTTTCACAAGTGGTGAAGCAGAGCTATAGGTGTCTCTGTCTCTTTCCCTCTCTTTCTCTTCCTCACCCCTCCCAATTTCTCTCTGTTTCTATCCAATAAAAATAAATAAGATTCCGGTATCTCTTTCTTTGATAGCCTGTCATTAGTTCTGTATATCTCTCTAAGCTGCTTAACTTGTACTCAACTGTTCTATTTTTTTTTTTTTTCTTAACGGTGGACTACAATTACTAAAGGGATCACCGTGTGAGGATTAAAGTGAAATAAAAATACTCAAACTTTCACAAGATACTATTACATGGGGGGCGGGAGGATAGATAGCATAATTGTTATGCACTTATGCCTGAGGCTCTGAACTTCCAGGTTCAATCCCCTGTACCACCATCAGTCAGAGCTGATCAGTGCCCCAGCAAAAATAAAATAAAGTAAAATAAATACAAAACAAAATCCTGGGACATGTATTTTCTACTACAAAAGAAAACCTTGGATACAGCAATAGAATTTTTCATGAGATATATAACTTCCGAGATATTTATCAAAAACTCTTTCTTACAGAAGAAGAAGATATTCGTGATCTTCTCTAGTCTATCTTGTTCATAGGAATTGCAGAAACAGTTATTTCTTTGTTCCAAGTAGGACTGGACTGAGTTCTACTCTACATAGTTTAAATATCTGAGATGCTGAGTTGTTAAGTTGTTGGCCACGGTGTACAGAATGCTGAATGTGTTGCATTTTCTGTTTGACATTTATAGAGTGCATATGTTACTGCTGACTTACCAAGGCAGTGATGTTAAAATATAGCAAGTGACATTGTGTCAGGGACTAAGGCACATGATTCAGATCTTCTTGTAGGAAAGAAAAAAAAAAAAAAACTCAAAATATGTTTTCTGAACTTTATAACAGAATGGAAATATTCTTGTTCCGCCAACACATCTTAGACCAAGAACATTTGAGTTCAATTCTATTTCCACAGCCAAAGATGTAGATCTGAGAACCAGAGGTAAAACTGCTTAATACCGTTAGACATAAAGTGATGTGATGTTTCTTAAGAGATGTAAAAACTACGTTGCATGACTCCTAGACTTGTAGATTCATAGACAAGCATACATTTTAAAGGAATTAGGAACACATGAGTTTACCAACAATTGTTGTTGTTGTTGTTGTTGTTATTGTTGTTCTTATATTTACCTACAGTGCCTTTTTCTTTCCCCACACCTTTTCACTGGGAAAATAATGATTTACAGTTGCTAACACCTAGGTACAATTTCTTTTCTCCCCATGATAACTGCCTTCACACCACTCCCACCACCAACCCAAGTCCCTCTTTGCTATCAAATGGTGGATCCTCAATGCCCTCTCCACCACCCCTGTCCCTTCTCCCCCACAGCTTTGCTTTACTGCACTACAGTACACACAGTACAGGTTTCACTCTGTGCTCTCTTTCCTTTCCTTGCTTTTTAACTTCAGCCTGTAAGTGAGATCATCCAGTATTCATCCTCCTTCTGCTTTATCTCTCTCAGCTAACTTGATGCCTTCATGTTCCAGGGACATTTTTAAAAAGAAGCTTCAGTACCCTGATAATAGCATAGTAGTTGTACACAGATCCCTGGCACCACCATAAGCTCAAGCTGAGTAGTATATAGTAAGATAGATAGATAGACAGACAGACAGCTTGA
This sequence comes from Erinaceus europaeus, assembly GCF_950295315.1. Taxonomy (NCBI): domain Eukaryota; kingdom Metazoa; phylum Chordata; class Mammalia; order Eulipotyphla; family Erinaceidae; genus Erinaceus; species Erinaceus europaeus. The sequence continues at coordinate 67,784,253 of NC_080177.1, forward strand.
TTTATATTCAGCATCAATAGTTTGATTGACTGTTTAACACTAAAATATAAAAGAACATAATATGTGAGAACAAAGGACTATTCTTTAGGTTGGAAACATTTCTGTATTCTTCTTAGTTCCTATTGACAGCTGACATTTCATAGTTGCTGCTTTGCTGTAACACAGAACATCAAGAACTCAAAATTCTCCATTATTTCAGTGAAGAGAGCCTATAGATTCTCAAGAATAGGAGCTCTAAAAACAGTCATTTAGTGATTTGTCAAATTCATCACTGCTTGTGGGGAATCTACTCAGAACCCAGCATTTTGGGGTAAAAAAATCAAAGTATAACCTTCAGAAGAAGAGTCCTACTCATTCAAATAAAGGTAAGAAACTTTAGCAGAAACTATAAGAAACTATACAGGAGTTTATACAAAAACTTTAGTAAGTAACCCAAATGGCTTTATTTTCTCTTTTTGGCATTATATCGTAAATATCTTTTTTTTAAAAAAAAAAAAAAAAAAAAGCCTTATTTCTGTTGAGTAAGGTAGAAAGTAATTCATTAGATTTAGCTTAGGGAATTATTTAAATTTAGGTACCGGTGTAAATTGGAAATTTGGAGATTTCAAATTTCTAAGACTAAGCATTTCTTACCCTTTACCTACACTAAGCTTAGTGAGGACTAGGTTCATTGGTGTCCTCTAAAAAACAGAAACATTAAGATTGCCTGATTTAGCAAATAAAAATACAGAGTGTGCAGCAAAATTTTCATTTCAGATAAACAATGATAATGAATGATATTTTAGGAAAGTAAACTTCATCCAATTCTTGGAACACACTTCTACTAAAAAAAAAGTCATCTTCTTTTATCTGAAATTCACATTATACTAGGCATCTTATATTTGTCTAGCAAAGTCCATGGGCATCTACCTTCCTTTTTTGCAGCTACCATAAAATATATATATATATATATATATATATATATATATATATATATATATATATATATATATATATATATGGAGCAAATAAGCTTATTGTTTTTTAAAATTTTTTTAAATATTTATTTTATTTATTTATTCCCTTTTGTTGCCCTTGTTGTTTTATTGTTGTAGCTATTATTGTTGTTGTCGTTGTTGGATAGGACAGAGAGAAATGGAGAGAGGAGGGGAAGACAGAGAGGAGGAGAGAAAGATAGACACCTGCAGACCTGCTTCACCGCCTGTGAAGCGACTCCCCTGCAGGTGGGGAGCCGGGGTTCGAACAGGGATCCTTATGCCAGTCCTTGTGCTTTGCGCCACCTGCGCTTAACCTGCTGCGCTACAGCCCGACTCCCATAAGCTTACTGTTATGCAAACTTTAGGGTGACTAACCAAATATTAGAACTTTAAGAGCATTTAACATTAAGACCTCAAAATAACAGAGAAGAATATGAGACTAACTTCTGACGAAAGGCTAGTAGAAACATAGAAGATTTCTCTTATAGTTGTTCTACACCATGTCCAGTGGAGAAACATTTACAGAAGCCAGACCTCCCACCTTCTGCACCCCATAATGACCCTGGGTCCATACTCCCAGCGTGATAAAAAATAGGGAACATTCCCATGGAGGGAATGCAATACGGAACTCTGGTGGTGGGAATTATGTGGAATTTTGCCCCTCTTGTCCTATAGTCTTATTGATCATTAATAAATCAATTTTTAAAAAAGGAATAATGCTGTAAAGTATAAAGTAGGTATAGTAGTAGTAAATATGGGAGTCCTACTAAAGCACTTGTATGTCTGAATATGAGATTCCTGGTTCACTTTACAAAGGGAACAATGCTCACTGTTGACTGTGAATGTCTTTGACTTAGTTTCCGGAAGCTACTTTACTTCCAAGAATAAAAAAGAAACCTTCCATAGGTTCCTGTAGAACAAAGTTTTTAATTTGTAGAAAAAGAAGTATAAGACCTTACTCTTATCAGAGTATCACAAACTAGGAGAAGAGTAAAGAAGTCCAAGAAATGCTCACACTCTAAAAATCTGGCTTCCTCTCTGTCCAGTTTAATGGTTTTCTTGGTAATGGTAATGACCGATCTATCAAAGCTCCCATGGTAACCGTTGGCCTCAGCCTACATGCTCTGATTGTATCTAATGTGTTATCCACTGTTAATACTAAGTAAACAATCATGAAAACTAGTCCTGGCTTAGCTTTTGTGTATTGTTTTTGGTTTGGTTTGATCTTCCAGTGTACCTCTATATAGGTATAGTCATCCAACAGTGATGTTCCTCTAAGTTCTCTGAACTATCCAGTGGGTCATACTTGAGAAAAGAGGACATATTCTCTGTCACAATATTTTCTCTTTTTTTCCAAATAACATTACAGGGTGGGGAGCACTAGTTTAAGTACACTCGTTGGCATTTGGGTAGAATGTCTCATGTCTCTGTGAAAAGTGTCTCTACACCACTCCCAACTTGGATTTTTTTTCCACCACTGAGCACTGTTGTTGGAAAAGAACTAAAACCCTGTCCGCCCCACCCTGAGCCTTTCCTCCCCTAGAGCCCTTTGCTTTGGTGCAATGCGCCACACTCGGTCCAAGTTTTAACATGTGTCTTCCTTTTCTGAAACTACTTTTCCTTAAGTTCCACCTATAAGTGAGGTCATCTAGTATTCATACCTCTCTTTGTGACTTATCTCACTAACATGATTCCTTCAAGACCCATCCACGATGAGGCAAAGGAGATTACTTCATTATTTTTAATTGTTTCAATATTTTTAACTGTGAGAGAATACGTTAAACAGTGATATTTCCACAGTAATACATGAATGGCAAGAAATCAAGAAAATAATTTATCATTATATGAGGATAAAAATATGCCTTGGGACTAAGAAGAGTGAAGTCATCATTTCACTTGGCTTAGAAATTTAATTATTTTGTCCAAACTTTGAGTTGTTACATTGTAATGTGACAGGTGTGTGTGTGTGTGTGTGTGTGTGTGTGTGTGTGTATACATGCGCATTTTAAACTTAGTGGATACCATTGGTGTTGTTTTCGACGGGTTATGTTGTTTTCGCCGGGCTGGCTTCACGGGCAGGTAACAGACAACCAGGGGACTCATGGTTGAGCTGTAGGCAGTATCTCTTTATTCATGCAGGACACAGCACAATCTAAGACGAGCTAAGCTAAACTCAGGTACCCTAAAACTCACAATGCTGTCTTTATATATACTTGCCAAGTAGGGTGGACATAAGATGTGACATAGAGAGGGTGGAGAGAAAAGTGACTGGTGAAAATCAGAGTGTGACAAGGAGGGGGCAGAGCAGGCGAGAATCTTATCACTGAACCACCAATGCCCTGGAGGGAGTGCTTTATGTCATTGTAAAAGTGATTTATGTAAATAGACCAAAGCTTTGAATGGGATTAAATCTATCCCTATATAGGCATATGGTTAAGCAGAAGCCAGGGGGAGCTGGCATACTATCCAACACATTGGTGAAGAAGAAATAGCTTGTTTTCTCCTTTATTTCAATTAGTAGTCCATGCCAGAAAAAATATAGTAAGAAATATTTAATATGTTTCACACTTAGATATAGAAACTTAATTGTTTATACTTTGATAGATGTAATTATCCTAATTCCTTATAGTAAAGAACTCTCTAGTACAATCAACATCTCTCTCATTGAACCCAATTGGGAACATTCTGGCCAGATTCAGCTTTAAGCTCCTTACAAAAGGGAGAATTAAACAGAACAACATGAATGTGGTGGGTAATAGGGACATCCCTTACTTCACATTTAAATGTTGTACAAAATAGAACCTCTTTGGGATTACTTATCCTGTTCCATATTTCCCCCTCTCAGTGCTTTACTCTATCCTGTGGTACTCTTTTTTACAGTTGGTTGGTTTTGTTGATCTTTTTCCTAGTCACCATTATAGAGGTCAAGTTTTTTTTTAAGGTGTTTTTACAGGGCCAGAGATTCACATATCTGTTAAATGTCAAAAGCTTATCTGATGGTTAATTTCTAGGAATATATTGGGCATTTTTGTTTGTTTGCTTGCTTGACTGTTGATACCAGGTAGAGAAGAGGAAATGTTTGCAATTGTAAGAAAGTGTGTGTTATCAATCTATTCTCCTTGTGTAATTTCAAACATTTAATTTTTAGACTTCAATAATATTTTGAATAGAGTATACAATATATTGCAATGATGCTGATAATCACTATATTGAGTTCCTCTTATATATCTGGCAATTTTTCAGTTCACCCTAACCTTAAAAAAGTAATCATTATAAGTGTTCCTATTTTACAAGTAAAGAAACTAGGTCTCAGAGAGGTTATTTTTCTTGCCCAAGGCCACATACATACTATATAATAACAAATTTTGAACATATGTCTATCTCTAAGTGTCTGTTCTTTTTACTCCCTCCCTTAAAAGAAAGGAATATAGAAGAAAAATTTCAAAGGGGGGGGGGGTTTTCTCTAGGAAAATGGTATTCTATTTTCATTTTTTTCATGGTTAGTATAGCACTGGGTAGTACTGTTATCTTCACTATAACATTTAAATTATGATATCCATTGAGTAATCACTGTTAATTTCCAGGTAAGTCCTTAACTGTTAAATTCATTCTCATAATGCTGCCCTTTCCTCTGGTGTTCTATGTCAGACTTTCTTTTTCTTAAGGAACACGTCTTTGAAGTTTTATAATACTTCATAAGGAAAAAAGAAATGAATTTACTGAAATTTAATATACGCATTCATTTTCAGGATAATATATAGTATACAAAGTATAGTTCAACTCTTGTACATAGGGCAACAGCATGCATGAGCAGTTAAAGTGGAATCCTGGGGGCTAAGCAGTGTCACACCCTGTTGAGCACACACATGATCATTAGCTAGGATCAGGGTCCAAGCCCCCTAGCCCCACCTGCAGGAGGAAGCTTCATGAGCAGTGAATCAGTGCTGCAGGTGTCTTTATTCCTCCTTCTCTATCTTCCCTTGCCCTCTCAATTTCTCTCTGTCCTACTAAGTAAAAAATTAAAATGGAGTCCTAGATAAGGCAATCTTCAAAAATACATATAAATCTTTGGGGAACTACAAAAGTTGAAAAAGTGTGATGAAATTTTCTTAGTGATGGCATAGAAAATAACTTCAAAATTACAGTTCTCCTATTTTGAGTCCATTATATGACTCAATAGTATTCCTTAGAAGTTGGGTTAGTGTATGTAAAATAGCTGGATTTCTTTCTGATAGTGATAGATAAAAACTGCGTAAATTTAAAGACAAGAATAGACAGGACCACTGAATCAATACTGTGTCTCATCCTTTCTTTTCTGTTAAAAAAAATAATAATTTGAAGGTTATCATTTAGGGCATATATGTTTGGCTATTCTGACTTAGATAAATAAAAGGCTCTGTCAGTTAGACATAGTCAATTTTTCTTTGTTTTTGCTGATGAAAACAAAGGGAAAATGACTACATGTTTTAGAAGTTTTTAATGTTTTTAGAAATGAGTGTTTTGAAGTTGAATGTTGTGAGCATTTTGACACTGTAAATTCATATTATTAACAACCTTCTTCAAATTCACTTCAAAATAGTGGACACTAAAAAGATATAGGTATTTTCAGGAAAAAAAATAGAAGTATATGCATGGCAGGGGTAGATAGCATATATATGTTTATGTAAAGTAACTTCCTCATCACAGATTCAATCCCCCACACCACCAAAAGCCAGAGCTGAACAGTCCTCTGGTAGGAAAAAAAAAATCAATCAACTAATCAGAACTATATGCATGAACTAGAAGTACAATAGAAACACAAAGAAGCTAGTAGGAATGCAGCTGTTTGCCTAGTAGGCTTCAAGTCTGAAGGAGACAGTTTGAATTCCATGCTATAAAAGTGATTAAAATAAAATGGGGACTAAAACTACACTCACTGCTTAAAACCAATGATTTGATGTGCAAAGAGGATATAATCAAGCCTATAAGAATCTGTATTTCGGGAGTCGGGCTGTAGTGCAGCGGGCTAAGCGCAAGTGGCGCAAAGCACAAGGACCAGCATAAGGATCCCGGTTCGAACCCCGGCTCCCCACCTGCAGGGGAGTCGCTTCACAGGCGGTGAAGCAGGTCTGCAGGTGTCTGTCTTTCTCTCCTCCTCTCTGTCTTCCCCTCCCTCTCTCCATTTCTCTCTGTCCTATCCAACAACGACAACAACAATAATAACTACAACAATAAAACAACAAGGGCAACAAAAGGGAATAAACAAAATAAATATAAAAAAAATTTTTTTTAATTAAAAAAAAAAGAATCTGTATTTCTAGGGAGTTAAGAGAAGGTAAACTCAGTCTCTCACCCAAGATCTATAGACAATTGCTTATTTGCATAAGACTGACCCTGCAATATTTAGAACAATGCCCAGGAAATGAGCCTTACACTGTCACTTAAGCCCTGGCACAAGGAACAATAAAGCTGCACATAGGAATAAAAGAAAAAGAGAGAGTGCAGTGAAAGAAAGCTAAATTCTCCCATTCAAGAATAATCTACATACCACCATACTGTAATATGTAAAGTAATAGTAATAATTGGCAGCTGAATTCTTCCCAAATGAAATTAATTTGAAATGGCCCTAAGCATTATGTTTATTTTGCTTGAAGCAGAAAGGAAATAATTGAAGACAAAGTCACAAAACAAAACAAAATAAAATGATGAGGTAGTGAGAGAAAATTAACTGTAGACTGGCATCATCAAAGGTAGAATGAATAAATTGAAAGACAATGAGAAATTTACACATGAGCAATATAGAGTTTTACTTATCTCATAAGGGCTTCTGAGGAAATGGATTAAGAATGGTAGGAAAACAATATTTCAAAAGGTAACACCTAACGCTTTTTAGGAATTGGAAATTAACACTTAGGTATTAATTTAATTTCCAAGTTCCATATTTGGAAATTAAAACTAATTACACATAATGAAGCAGAAAAACATTGAAAATGAAGAGAAAATTTCAAAAGATGCTAAAAGCATAAAGTTCTTTCTTCTAATGAATGGATAAACTGACAGCATGACATCAGCTAGAAGAGACGATAGTAAGTAGTCTAAATATCTTCACTATTTCAGGAATAGTTGTCAATATAGAATTCTGTATCTTGCTAAAAAGTACTATCGGGAGTCGGGCTGTAGCGCAGCAGGTTAAGCGCAGGTGGCGCAAAGCACAAGGACCAGCATAAGGATCCCGGTTCGAGCCCCCGGCTCCCCACCTGCAGGGGAGTCGCTTCACAGGCGGTGAAGCAGGTCTGCAGGTGTCTATCTTTCTCTCCTCCTCTCTGTCTTCCTCTCCCTCTCTCCATTTCTCTCTGTCCTATCCAACAATGACAACAACAATAATAATAACTACAACAATAAAACAACAAGGGCAACAAAAGGGAATAAATAAATAAAATAATTTTTTTTTTAAAAAAAGTACTATCAAAGAGAATAGTTGTGTTTCCATACAAGCAAAGCTTTGTCACCACCTGACTCTAGCTAAAAGAACTAATTAGTAAACTTCTACATGAAACAGGGTGAAGAAGACTTTAGATGTAAGAAACAGCAGTCATCACAATTAGGATCATATATACACATATATATGTATATGGATCTATATATCATTATATATACTGCATTGTCTGAAAAGTCATGATGCTTTTTTACATATAGAAACATAGAAAAATATGTTATGAGTTTTCTCACCACCATACAAACACACACACACACACACTCATATCCAAAATTAACTGCAAAATAGTTAGTCATCCCACTGTATCCATAGGTATTGATTCTAGGACACCACAGATGCTAGAACCCAAGAATGTTGGAGTCCTGTATATAAAAATAACAGCAGTATATGATATAGCATATGGATATCACCAAATATACTTTTAATCATCTCTGGATTACTCTTATAATGTTTAATCCGATGTAAATAGTTGTTAAACTCGTAACAAAGAAAGTCTGTATATGGTTAGAACAAATGCAACCACTGTAGGCCTTACTACATAGTGCATGTTTTCAGTTTATACTACATACTTTCAGTACACAATTATGTCTGTGAGTGTGAAATCTTTGAATATGAAGGACCAACACTATTAAAAAAAATATTTGAAGTCGTTCTTAAAAAAAAAAAATGAGACCAGGCAGTGGTACATTGAGTAGAAGACACATATAACAATGCCCAAGGACCTGGGGTTCAAGCCTCCAACTCCCACCTTCAGGAAGAAAGCTTCACAAGCAGTGAAGTTGTGCTGCAGGTTCGTATATATTTATCTATCTATCTATCTATCTATCTCCCCTTTTTCTCTGTCTATAGCCAATGCACAAATAAATAGTTTTTTAAAGAGATACTTAAAATGAAACATGGGAATATACTTCTAGACAGAATATTTAATAAAAAAAACTGTGCTGTGTGTCCAGTGAATATTAATTCATGCTGGAGAATGATGGTTACTGAATTAATTTGATGTTGATAAGAAATAGAAAACAATAGCATCTGTTAGGCTTTGGGTTTTAAAACAATAAAATTAAAAAGGATCGCCCCTCTTCTATTGAGCATTATCCATTAATTATAAGGACTTCTCCTTATAATTAATGGATATAGGAAAATAATATAGGAATATAGGAAATAAATAATCTAGGTAAGACAATAATAATAATATAATAATAAGACAATAAATAATCTAGGTAATCTAGGTTTGTAGTCTCTGACTACAAACCCCTACATGTGAACAAAGACTGACAAATGCAATAAGGTCAAGGTAGACCCCAGGAGAGAACTGTCATTGTTGTAGTCTTAGACAAAGCCTCAAGCCAAGTGAATGAAACTTATCTATAGTGTATGCCAATAATCTTTTCTTTGGAACAATGGGCAGATGCCAAGAAAGCTCTGGGTGTTTGATGGACTCCTTTGACATGCTGCCTGGACAAGCATGGAAATAATAACTGAAGAAAGAATCACACATCTGAAGCTGTATTTGCAGGTATTAAATTATCGATGAGAATGGAAAAAGCTGAACTCTTTGCAACCCTCTGTCATAGATCTCATCTGAGGAAAGTCAAGACTCAAGAGGTTTCTGTCAGATACACAACCACATACACAACCCTGCATTATAAAGAGTGTTCTCCCAACTGCTAGCCTAAAATATGACCTTGTTCCTTCCCCAGAAATGCCAAAAAACAGCTAATCAGAAGGTAGTCAGCTTATTATTTTTTTTATTATAAAAAACATTTATTACAAAAAGAAAGTGTACTTTAAAAAAAATTTTTTTATTTATAAAAAGGAAACATTGACTAAACCATAGGATAAGAGGGGTACAACTCACACAATTCCCACCACCAGAACTCTGTATCCTAGCACCTCCCCTGATAGTTTTCCTATTCTTTAACTCTCTGGAAGTATAAACCCAAGGTCATTGTGGGATGCAGAAGGTGGAAGGTCTGGCTTCTGTAATTGCTTCCCTGCTGAACATTGGCATTGACAGGTCGATCCATATTCCCAGCCTGTCTCTATCTTTCCCTAGTGGGGTGGGGCTCTGGGGAATTGGAGCTCCAGGACACATTGGTGGGGTTGTCTGCCCAGGGAAGTCTGGTCGGCATCATACTAGCATCTGGAACCTGGTGGTTGAAAATTGAGTTAACATACAAAGCCAAACAAATTATTGACCAGTTATGGACCTAAAGGCTGGAATAGTGCAGATGCAGAGTTGGGGGGGGGGGAGGTGTCCTCCATTTTGTAGGCATCTAGTAGGCATATTTTAGTTAATTCCAAAGGGCCTATGGCTATACTACTTTGTTTTTTATTGTTTTTTTCTCCCTGAGCCTGACATCTGATATGCAGGTGGATCCAAGTTATTGTCTGGGGAGATGATGCCATGGCTGGAAAAAGGACCAGAAAGCTGGATCAGGGAAGAGAGTAGCTCCCTATGGGAAAGTTGTATAAATATTGTTGAATGTAAAACCCATCGATATGATGTGATCTGGGGCCCATATTCAGCTCAGGAGCCTATGTGACCTCTGCATCCCTCTAGATCTGAGCTCCATAAATTAGGGAAAAATATATACCTGAAATCAAAAATACACAATAGTCTATAGTGAATCAGTATAAAGTTCATAATGAAATAGTGTCTACTTAAGCTTAAACACCCTCCACACCTACTTCCTATTACAGTTCTCTCATTCACTCCAAAGCTAACATTATCAAAACAAGGACTGTAAAAGCTGAGTAAGGTCAAGAAACTGGCATACTTTTAACGATGATTCTTTAGTCACTGTCAGGCCACCCCATCAGCTAGGACCCTTATCAGGAGTTCTGAGATTCCCAAACAGACATGGTGGGCCTCAAATAAATCCCTCTCTCCATTGTTACCAGTCATTTTTATCAGGAACAACACAATAGACTCCTTTGTAGGCCCTCATGTATTGGTCAGAGTATCAATCCAGCAGAAAGACATAATCATCATCAATATATGTGCCCCCCAATATAAGTGCATCCAAATATATAAAATATGTACTTAGTTACCTAAAGGAGACCTCAACAGCAGTACAGTTATATTAGGAGATCTTGACATACCACTCACAGCAAGAGATAGATCATCAGGACAAAAAAAAAAAAGTAACAAGGAAATTGGGCCTTAAATGAATAGATGAGGTGAACTTAACAAATATATTCAAAAACTTTCATCCCCAAAGAAAGTAATATACATGTTTTTTTTAAGTGCACATGAAACATTCTCAAAGATTGACCATGATTAATTGATACACAAAGACAGCCTTGAGTAAACATGTGAATATTGAAGTAAAAAAAAAAAGTATTTTTTTCTGACCATGAGGCTCTGGAGTTAGAAATCAACCCTCACCCCCTCCCAAGAAAAAGAAGTAAAGAAAGAAAAAGAGAAATACACCCCAAATATGGGGACTGTACAGTATGCTTCTGAATAACACTTGGATCACTGAAATAACTTCTTAGTAATGACCCTATAACAGACGTCCACAGAACACAATAAAGCTTTATTGAAACAGCACCACTCATTTTGCATTTATTGAAACACATACCCATTCATTTACATATTGCCCATGGCTCCTTTCACACTGTGGCAGTAGAGTTGAATAATTTGCCAAAAACATTATGACCCAGAAAGCCTAAAGTACTTATAATTTGACTCTTTACAGAAAATGCTTGCTGATTTCTGCCCATTGTATAGTTTTCAATAAATCTTTAGCTAGTCAGAAATAGTATTTTTAATACATTTAATACCAGACATTATTTTTAATACTAAACATTATTATACTTTGAAAATATAAAGTATAATGTCATTAGGAATTGGTAGTAATGTATTTAACTCTTTTTTTATATAATTACATAAAAGCTACTAAACTGTAAGAAGATGTTGAGGAATCCTACTTCTTTCTCTTTGTGGGGAAAATGTCAGGCTTCAGTCTTAAGCACTTCTGCTGATCTTTTTGTTAAGCAGTGCTGTCAAGACCAATATGTCTAAAATTAGAGAACAGAAAAAAAAAAAAAAAAAAAAAGGAGGGCACACAGGGACAGACAATACAACTTTCGCTCATTATTACAGAACCCAGCTCCCTGTGGAGTTGCTTGGTCAGCTTCCCAGTTGAGAAGGGAGGTCTTTGTACTGTTCCCCTTTTTCAGTTTAAGGACTATTAGACTTTGAATCATCTGGACTCTTTCCTTTTTCAGTGATTTGTTTCATTTTCTTTAGACTGATAAGCCTTTTAATTTTAGCCTATAGAAAACATCACAATCCGGGGAGTCAGGCTGTAGCGCAGTGGGTTAAGCACGTGTGGTGCAAAGCGCAAGGACTCGCTTAAGGATCCCAGTTCGAGGCCCCCCTCCCCCCCCCTCCCCCCGGCTCCCCACCTGCAGGAGTCGCTTCACAGGCGGTGGAGCAGGTCTGCAGTTGTCTAGCTTTCTCTCCCCCTCTCTGTCTTCCCCTCCTCTCTCTATTTCTCTTTGTCTTATCCAACAACGACATCAATAGCAACAACAATAATAACTACAACAATAAAAGGGGGAAACAAAAGAGAATAAATAAATATTAAAAAAAGAAAGAAAACATCACAATCTAATGTTTTTGTGAATGTTTATGTGGGAAGGAAATAATAGCAGTTCAGCAGAGATAGGCTTTTGCATGGTACATGAACGTAGGTGTTTATACTCAAATTTTCTAAGTCCTATTTGATACTTTCTGAAAAATATTAGATGGTGCTAGATAGTTAATAATAATGCATGGGAATGCCCTCAAGTATACTTAATTTTTTTAATTACTTTAGTCATTTCATTTTTTGAAAATTTACTCTACAATTATGATTTTCCTGCATTCACTTTTTTTTTTTAATGAACAGAAAGAGACTGAAGTTTATCTTGATACTGACTTTGGTCATCCAAGTTCAGTTTTTCAAGAGTTAAAGTGGGCCAAGGAGATAGCAGGACATTATCTGTCACAGGACTTGAATACATGAGGTCCCAATTTCAGTCCCTTGCACTACCAGTAACCAAACTTCAGTGTTACTCAAGTCAAAAGACTAGATAGATAGACAGACAGACAGACAGAGTCAAAGTACATACAACCAGAAGTTCTTTACTTGACTTCTCCAAAGCACTAGCCTACCAGCATCACTGAGTGATCTCAACCTCTTCCAAAGAATGGAATCATTGAGAACATCTGATAAGAAAACTGGGTAAAGACTACAGATCACTACAGATCAGAGTGTACTGACACAGGCATGAATAAAACACCTCCTGGGAGTCATTTGCCAAAGAAAGACAGCAAAAGAATACGTATCAGCTCTGGGTCTTATTGTCTGTCCCATACAGAACTCTTGGGCTGGTGGATGTATGTGCTGCCTAGTTGATAAAAGGAACCTGGAAACACAGCAGATCTTCCAGCTTCTTGGGACAACTAAGATACCATTTTTATAGAACTTCCGCTCAATTTCACAGCTATCAACCACAATTGATATGTTTGGTTCTCATTTTAAATCCAGTAGAACACCATTTAAAAACTGAATCCAGGGGCCTGGATGGTGGCACATGTGATTCCAATGTACAAGGACCCGGGTTCAAGCCCCTAGCCCCCACCTGCAGGAGGCTCTCTCTGTCTCTATCTTTCTGAAGAAGAGAGACTACTTCTCTATCTACCCCTTCCTTCTTGATTTCTGACTGTCTATACCCAATAAATAAAGATAATTTTTTTTAAATTTAAAAAAGAGATTAAAAAAAAAACTGAATCCAGATCTTTGATAATAATTTCTGAGGGAAAAGATAGTTTTTTGGTTGCCAGCCACCAAGAGATCATCAGCTGGAAGCTTCCTCAGCTCATCTGCAACGTGTACACTCCCCAGAGATGACTCAGTCTTCTTGGCAGACGCCCTTAGGGCAGGAAGCCCAAGACAAAGATGCCCATTTACACATGCTCTGGTTAGAACAGTAGCCTGTACCTCCTGGACTAAAGTTGTAGCATGTGCTCCTTACATTTATTACCCTTCTCATTTAATTCTGCAGGGATGAGTTCTGTCCCAGGCCTTCACTGTAATAAGTCCCCAGGATGCAAAGCTCTGGGGTAACTGTGCCTTGGTAGCTGGGAACAGACCGCTGCAAACTACTCAAACACCCCCTAGAGTCATAGAACAACCTTTTGCTGTCATTTTCTTCTTGCTTTGGACTAAATTACATGTGGGTGAGAATTTAACATGGGATCCTACCACCTAAGAGTCTACTTAGGTTGAAATAAATGGTCAAAACTCAAATGATGGATATCTTCTGTTCTTGAACTAAACATATAAACATAACCTAGCTTCTTCTTCTTTGTGTATGTGTGTGTGGTTTTACATAATTTTAATAATTTTTATTTATGAAATGGAAACACTGATAAAACCATAGAATAAGAGGGGTAGAATTTCTACCACCAGAACTCCGTATCCCATCCCCTCCCCTGATAGCTTTCCTATTCTTTATCCCTCTGGGAGTATGGACCCAAGGTCATTGTGGGATGCAGAAGGTGGAAGGTCTGGCTTCTGGAATTGATTCCCCGCTGAACCTGGGCGTTGATAGGTCGATCTATAGTCCCAGCCTGTCTCTCTCTTTCCCTAGTGGGGCAGAGCTCTGGGGAAGTGGAGCTCAAGGACACATTGGTGGTGTCATTTGTCCAAGGAAGTCTGGTTGGCATCGTGTTAGCATCTGGAATCTGGCAGCTGAAAAAGAGATAACATATAGAGCCAAACAAATTGTTGACCAATCATAAACCTAAAGGCTGGAATAGTTCAGATGAATAGTTGGCAGGGGCAGGGTCTTCATTTTGTAGATAGTTAGTAGTCCTATTTTAGTTATATTCCTAAGAGCCCATGACTATACTTTTTTTTTTTTTTTTCTGGTTTTTTTTTTTTTTTTTTGAGCCTGACATCTGATATGCACGTGGACCCAAGTTATTGTCTGGGGAAATGATATCATGGCTGGAAAAAAATGGCTAGAAAGCTGGATCAGGGAAGAGAGTAGCTCTCGAATATGGGAAAAGTGTATAAATATCGTTGACTGTAAACCCCATCAATTTGATCTGAGGCCCATATTCAGCACAGGAGTCTGTGTAACCTCTGTATCCCTGTAGTTCTGAGTCACACTCTGTGGTTACGAATAGGAATGTTCCATGTTGCACCAATTTCAGGACCCATCTTCCTCAGGTGGTAGGTAGAGTATGTTATTCAACCTCCCTTCAGATCATAGAACAGTCTCTACCATTGTTGATCCACACTGAGGGCAAGGATAACCTGGCTTCTTAAAAGAATATAACAAGTTGGCTATGGTGAGGGAATCTCAAGTTTGCATTGTACCAAGATCACTTATTAACTCCAAGAATACTCCCCAGTACTCTGCAGAACTTGAAATTTGTCCTGTTTTCTTCCAACTTCCCTGCTGTTTCAACTTCTTGTTTTAGATCATTTATGCCAAATTGCATTTATTCAAAACAAGAAAAGCATTCAATTGCCTAAAAGGGCAGAGAAAAAATTGCAATGCCACATATTCTCTAAAACCTCTAATAATTTTGTCTGTATCGGCTAATATATGAATTAAAATATCCATGTTCTCAGTATCTTCTGGTCTACAAAAGGAAATGATTACTACATTTTGTCAAAGTAATGCCAATATGATGATATGTTAAAAACATTCAGCTTTGCAGCTGTGAGTCAGTAAGCCATATAAGGTAAAGCGTTAATTGTAGCTTCATCCTGCAATAAAAGTGTTTAATTAGACTCATGTAAGATTTTTACTTGAAGCTAGAATTTTTGCTGAAGGTTTAAAGGATAACAAAGAAGAAGCCATCTCCCCATTCAGCTTCCTTTGTCACTTGTTGACCTTCATCCACCCTTTTCTCTTTTCCTATTACAAGGACTAATGTAAGGAATACTTAGGGGTCAGGTGGTGGCACACTGGGTTGAGTGCACATGTTACAGTGTGCAAGGACCAAGGTCCAAGACCCCAAGTCCCCACCTGCAGGAGGAAAACTTCACAAGTGGTGAAGCAGTGATGCAGGTGTGTCTTTCTGTCTCTTCCTTGATATCTTCCCTACCCCTCTCGATTCCTTTCTGTCTCTGTCCAATAAATAAATGAAGGAACATTTAGTAATTGAATAATAAATGCCCTCTTGAATGGTCGTTGCTTTTTCACTTCTGAATTTTGTGTTTTGAGATGTCATTTATTTTTAGCTTATGACCAAGTCGTTGGTGGCAGTGCAGATTGGAATGACACCCAATTTATGGAAGTTTTGCAATTGCAGATAAGACAGATCATTGATTGGGTTATATTTATATATGCATGTTCTCTTTTATTTCTATTTTTTAAGATTTTATTAAAATATTTATTGATGATAAAGATAGGAGGAGAGAGAGAGAGAGAGAAAGAACCAGACATCACTCTGGTACATTTGCTGCTGGGGATAGAACTCAGGACCTCATGCTTGAGATCCCAATGCTTTATCTATTGTGTCATCTCCCAAACCACTTATTTCTGTTTTCTAATCAGAATATTTCTATCAGGGCTAATGCTGGGGCTGTTACTAGCACTGTGTATCCACCAGTCCTGGGGGTCATTTTATGTTTTCTATTTTATGTAATAGAACAGAGAGAAGTTGAGAGAGGAAGGGGAGGTAGAGAGGAAGAGAGAAGTATAGACACCTGCAGACCTGCTTCACTGCTCATGAAATGTCCCCTCTGCAGGTAGTGAGTGGAAGCTCAGTCCAGGTCCTGGTACATGGTAAAGTGTGCGCTCAACCAGGTGCACCACCACCCAGCCCACTTGTTTTTAAAAAGCTTTAAGTGGCTAATTTCATTCATTAGTTGCTTATAAAATGCACCTGTAAACTCCTCTCCTCTGTCTCACAGACTCAAAAATAGCATTGCTTCTAAATGGTTCAAATGATATTTGTTCAAAGTCTTTCTAAATGTGGATACTCTTCTCTTAATATATTGAGAAAGTGAGAATCTCCCCTTTTATTGATCAGAACAGTGCTTTGTTGTGCTGCACTAACAAACAAGTTCGTTCTGTGGTCGAGCAAATAACACATTATTTATTCAACAAGATCTGAGTTCACTGCCTCTCTTTGGCATCTGCTATGCCATTACTCACTGCTTGTCCCTTGTCAGTGTAACATCTCTGCTCACACCTTTCACTGTCACATTCCACAGAAGAAAACAGAGTCAGAGAGTCAGGGGCTTTTCATTACCTCAGCTCAGAAGCAACAGCCACTGCTCTCCTTACAACTTGCTGACCATAAAGCTACTGTAACTGCAAGGAAGGTTGAAAAATAGATACTACATAGAAATAAAGGGAAAAAAAAGTGAAACACAGTTTTGGGAATATCTGCCACCATGCTATATACACCATCATGGAGGATGATTTTTCTATATGTATTTTTTTATTGTTGTTGTTATTGATATCGTCGTTGTTGGATAGGACAGAGAGAAATGGAGAGAGGAGGGGAAGACAGAGAAAAGGAGAGAAAGACAGACACCTGCAGACCTGCTTCACCGCCTGTGAAGCAACTCCCCTGCAGGTGAAGAGCTGGGGGCTCGAACCGGGATCCTATTGCCAGTCCTTGCACTTTGCGTCACGTGCGCTTAACCCCCTATGCTACCGCCCAACTCCCATGGAGGATGATTTTTAAGAAACATTATTTGAGATTTATACCTTCAAGTCAGGTAACTTGATTTTGATCTCACAGTAAGCAACCCACCCACCCTCTCCTTTTTCCCTTTAGAAATCCATGACATATTATCTGTAAACAAATCTTTTAACAGTTCTTCTCCCTGACTCTGCTGAGTGTCTCTCTCTTAAGACTGCTTTTTCATTTCTGTCTTTACCATGATAAATCAGGTCCATGTCCTCTTTTCCTGTTTTATTTGCAATAGTTAGCCTGTGGTCATGTTTAACTCATTATTCTAGCCCCAACCAAATCATTATTATTTTATCAGCATTGTATGGTCTCTTCACTTTATAAATACCAAGAAACTTTAGCATATGTATTATTCACATGATATGTAAATCAATAGCTTACAACTATGAGGAGTAAGGTACAGCATGCACCTTGCCATACACAAGGATCTGGATTCAAAGCCCTTGATCCCAACCTGCAAGTGGAAGCCTCACAAGTGGTGGAGCAGTCCTGTAGGCATTTCTCTTTCTCCTTTGCTCTCTCTCTCCCTCTATTTCTTTCTTTCTGTCTAGGAAAATAATCTTCCATCAAGTTGCAGATGCTACCATGACACCATCCTGACTCCCCTAGGTAGACAGACTCACAAATGTGTCCCAGAACCTCACCTTCCCAGAGCCCTACCCCACTAGGGAAGGATAAAAACAGGCTGGGGAGATGCATCGACCTGCCAGTATCTATGCCCAGCAGAGAGGCAATTACAGAAGCCAGAACTCCTTTTGTACTTGATAAAGAATTTTGGTCCATATCCCCATAGGGATAAAGAATAGGGAAACTTCCAGTGGAGGGGATGGGACATGGAACTCTAGTGGTGGGAACTATATGGAATTGTACCCCTGTTATCTTCCAATCTTGTTAATCAGTATTCAGTCACTAATAAAAAATTTTAAAAAGAAAATAAATATATGACCGACAGGTACAGGAGGCATCAAGCCCGAGCAATGATCCAGCTGGGGGGGGGGGGAAGAGTATGGGGAATATTCATTCCTAAATGTGTGAGAGTTTTCCACATAATGTAGATTATAAATGGCATGCAATGTTATTTGGAAGATCCAGTGAGATAAGTGAAAATTATTGTTTAAATTGATGGAAATATGTATCCTTTAGATATTATTATGTTAACATTTTATCTGCCCTGTTAGCTTGGAATGAAACATGCTAAAAGTGTATTATTCTAAATTCTTCTAACTGATTAATTTTCTTTTTTTAAGTGTGGTATTTTTAACAGAAGAGGTGTGAAAACATACCTCCTTTCATATTCTAAATGGAGTAAACAAAGGAAGAAACAAAATCTGTTTTGGTTTTCACTGTTTGTATTGTCATCTTTTCCCCAAGAGAACTATAACAATTTTGGAAATAGTGCTGTTTATACTGAAAGGAAAGTTTTTTATGTTACTCAAATAGCCTAAACTCACATTTTCATACATGATTTTATCTTTTGGCAGAATTTTTTAAAATTCCCAACAATGTAGAAAGAGGCTGTCTAACTGAAATTCTATTTCTGTACTGAACTTTATCTTCTTGGTGTACTGACTAGAATAGTACAATTCAGGGGGGCGGACAGTGGTGCACCAAGTTAAGCGTACAAAGTATGAAGCACAAAGATACAGGCAAGGATCCGGGTTCGAGTCCCTACTCCTCACCCACAAAGGGGACACTTCATGAGTAATGAAGCATGTCTGCTTTACCACCCTTTTCTTATCTCCCTCTCTTCAATTTCTCTCTGCCCTATCTAATAAAAAAAAAAATGGGAGGGAAATGGCCAGGAGCAGTGGATTCGCAGAGCTGGCATCGAGCCCTAGCGATAACCCTGGAGGAAAAAAGAAAGAAAGAATAGTCCAATTCAAAATGAATGCCTATGAAAATAAGGACTTCAGAGCTGGAAAATAGTTCACTTGCATAGCCTGCTGCTTTGCCAACTGTGTGACCTAAGTTGGAGCCCAGCTCCTACCACACTGAAAAAAGCTTTGCCACTCTGGTCTCTTTTCACCTTTCACTCTCTCCTTTGTTGCTAAGAGAGTGCTAATATAGTAACTTTATCACATCAAAACCAAAAGCATCTTTGTTTTGTTTTTAATCAATTCAGCATGTGTCTGTTGAATATAGATGTTAGACACAAAGCCTGGAGATGTCAAAGAATAGAGTCACTAACACCTGTGATCAAGAAACTCCTTGTAGGGAGTCAGTCAGGCAGTGGCGCAGTGGGTTAAGCACACGAGGCGCAAAGCGCAAGGACTGGCAGAGGATCCTGGTTCGAGCCCTGGCTCCCCACCTGCTTGGGAGTCCCTTCATAGGCAGTGAAGCAGGTCTGCAGGTGTCTATCTTTCCCCCTCTCTGTCTTCTCCTAATCTCTCCGTTTCTCTCTGTCCTGTCCAACAACAACATCAGTAACAACAACGATAATAACTACAACAATAAAACAACAAGGGCAACAAAAGTGAAAATAAATAAATAAAAATAAAAAAGAAACTCCTTGTAACTTAATGAAGTTACAGCTAAATAGATCAGCCACTGGCTGCATTGTAATAAATGCTGCTTTAGAGAAATGGGAAGAATGCTGTAGGAACCAGAAAACCTCGCCCAGCTCCAGCAAATCAGAACTGAATCCTTAAGAGACTAATTATGACTTAGGTAACTAGCTTTTTGACAGGGGAGAGGCACCCACTTGAGGGACCTGACTTATGATTGCCAGTCCTCATACCCTAGGCCCAACTGTGGCACCATGAGGATAAGCTAAAGGAAAAATCCACTGTTGGAAAGTTCAGATTTTACCTTGCATGGTATGGCTTTAAAGAAACTTCAGAATCCTAACAGTGGTAATAAATAGTAATAAAGTCCATTAGACTTGAACTCAAGTCAAGATTCTGTCATGACCAGGCCATACAACTTTCTTTCTTTTAATTTATTTACTTACTTACTTACTTATTTTTGTCTCCATTTTCTGGGGCTCTGTGTGGGTACTACATAATCCACCACTCCTGGTGGCCATTTTTTCCTCTTCCCCCGACCATTTTATTCAGTAGGACAGAGAGATTGAAAGAAGAGAGGGAGAGAGAGAGAGAGGAAAAAAAAATAGGCACCTGCAGACCTGCTTCACCACTTATGAAGCATCCCCCCAGAGGGAGTGGGGAGCAAGGCTTGAACACTGGTCCTTGCACATGTTACTGCATGTGCTTAACTGGGTATAGCAATACAATTTTTATGAGTTCTGAGTTTCATTCATAGATTTTAAGAGAAGAATAGTAGTGTCTATCTTAAATTGTAGTCATTGAAGTGAAAAGAAAATAGACACAAAGCACTTAGCAGAATTTCTAACACAGCAAAGGCACTTAGCAAATAAGAATTCATAATAATAGTACAAAGAAAAAGAGAGGTTGCATCTGAAATTTTGATAAGTTAATCCAGGTCTTCAGTTGATTGAATATTCTTTCTTTCAGTTTGTATCTTGTTAATATGAGTTGAAACTGTTTGTGTTTTAAATTATGCCATGTGACTTAACTCCTCTTAAACTGATAGTAATTTAATTCTGTTGATGATAATTGTAGTGGATTTTAATAGCAGATTGACTGATATTTTCATAGCATCCTTCTTAATAAAATATGTCATAGGAATTCATTAGTAATCAAGCAAAATACATTAAGTATATAGAGTGACTAAGAAAAAGTCATGAATGCCACTGGAGTTTCCTATCAATTTCAGAATTGTTGAGATTGATACTGGAAGGATGGCTTTAAAAAATGACGATGCCACCAATGTGTCCTGGAGCTCCACTTCTCCAGAGCCCCACCCTACTAGGGAAAAAGAGAGGCAGGCTGGGAGTATGGATCAACCTGTCAATGCCCATGTTCAGCGGGAAAGCAATTACAGAAGCCGGAACTTCCACCTTCTGCATCCCACGATTACCTTGGGTCCATACTCTCGGAGGGTTAAAGAATAGGAAAGCTATCAGGGGAGGGGATGGTGGTGGGAATTCTGTGGAGTTGTACCCCTCTTATCCTATGGTTTGTTAATGTCTCCTTTTTTTAAATAAATAAAAAAAAAATTTTAAATATGTCCTGAACTATCAGCCTGAACAAAAATTGTTCTTGGCTTGAGATAAAACTGCCACTCATTCATTGCTATTTCTCCAGTCTATCCATGCGGTGAGATTCTCAGTCTTGCCTTCACCAAGGCAAAACAAAATAAAAAATTAAATGACTCTCAAGTTCCTAACAGAATCAGAAAGAAGGCTATAGTTGAATAAATTATATGCAGAATTCTCTCAACATTTATGACCATGTTTGAAGCATAATTGAACCAATTGTTGACATTTTCATATGCTAATATCATGCAAGGAGATAGGTCAAGATTTATACTAACTTAATTCTCTTTATTATCTCATCAATAATATTTAGCAAGAGCAATCATGACCTAGTCTAGTAATAAAGTAGCCAGGGTGACTGTAATAGAGGGTTTTTATTATTATTATATTCAGTGCATTTCACCTCCAATTTAGCAGCAACATTATCTTTTTTTCTAAGGAAGTTTATCCATCTCATTTTTCTGTTCAAAATAAGAGCTTTCCATGCATCCTTTGATATTGTTTTGTTTGTCACATTGCCAATTTAGGGGCTAAATTCTTCTTCTAGCGTTTGCCAGGGGCTAAATTGATAGCATATAATAACTGAAATTTTTCAGCACACTTTAATCTTTTGAATTCCATATGTTGGCCATATATAAGGTATGCCTGGTGTTTATGTATACACTTTTACTTGAATGTTTATTTCTCTTGACTTCATAACTATGAAATTGAAACTTGGTATGTCACCTTGAAACTTGAATATTGAAGTCACAAAAATTATATATGTAGACAGAAGATAGACAGATAGATATTTTCTGGGGTGAAGTTCTCCAGAATCTGAAGATTAACACTTTTTCAAAGGAGATAGGAGTATAGATTAAGGAAATGAATTACCAGATTCTTAGCTTTTATAGTGTTTTTGTTCACTTTCTTACATATTGAAAACCATGAATGAGTTGAATTCCTTACCAAACACCAAAGCTGGCAGCCAAGGCTTGAGGCAAACTCTACTACTACCTGGACTGTGACCTTAACAATCCATTCACTCACCTCTTCTTCTTCTAGCGTTTGCCCTTCTTCCATAGCCAGTCAACAGCGTCAGGTTGAGCCTGATGTAAAGTTTCGAGACCTCCTTTGAATCTGGAGAGGTGGCAGTCATTGACTATGTGGGTCATAGACTGTCTGTAGCCGCAGGGGCAGTTCGGGTCGTCTCTGGCTCCCCAGCGATGGAACATAGCGGCGCACCAGCCATGGCCTGTTCGATAGCGATTGAGGAGGGCCCAATCATAACGTGCTAGGTCAAAGCCGGGTTGACGCTCGCAGGGGTCTGTGATGAAGTGTTTGTTCTTTACCTCAGCTGACTGCCAACTCTGTTTCCAAGAGACTGGAACAGAGAAGTTCAGTGTAGGCGTAGGGGACCAGATTGGATGATGAGACGTCAAGCGTTGGACAGGGTGGGCGAAGATATCCGAGTATATTGGCAGGTCCGGTCGAGCATAGACGTGGGAAATGACCAATAAGAATGCGTTTGGTGAAGGACAGCCCCTCAACATTAAGTTGGAGGACTGGAAGAGCAGGACCAACAGCTTGAAAGCTGTCAGGAGCTGCTTGTTGCTGGCTTTGAAAGTGGCTGGGATCCATGTGGATTCAGTCGGCTAGGAAGGATTGTCAGTTTCCCCAATGAATGGGTACTCACGGGATGCACCAAGAGAAGGTCGATCCAATGCACCCCCACTCACCTCTGACCACTGTTCTCTCTATAGCAAATTGGTTGGACACTAAATTGCTTTCCAATGTAAAGCAATTAGGTCTGTTAATTACTTTAAACATGAAGAATTAATGCTTAATTTCTAGCCTAGCCACTTAATAACACTAGGTTTAAGACATAAGTTGAATTAATTTGAAATAGAACATATTGAAGAACTGCTTTGGACTGACTACATACCAAATGTGGTATACATATTTTAAGTCATCACAGTAAAGTCATTTTTGCTTCTTCTAAGAGGAAACGCTATGGCACAGAGGAAAAAGTGCATACCATTTCTTAATCCATGACCATTTAACTTCTCATGTTAACAATTTAGTCTTGGCAAAAATTTTTTTTTACATTTGATTGGTGGATTAATGGTTTACAATAAGTACAGTTGTTGATACATGTGTAAAATATTCTCAATTTTCTACAAAACACTCTCACTCCCAGCCTAGGTCCTCCTCTACCAACATGCACCAGGACCTGAAAGCCCCTAGCCAGCACCCCCAGAATCCTTTAGTTTAGTGCATTACACCACACCCAGTCCAAGTTCTGCCTTGTGTTTCCCCTTTCTGTTCTTCCATGAATGAGACCACCCCATCTTCATCCTTCTCTTTCTGGCTTATCTCATTTAACATGATTCCTTCAAGCTACATCCAAGATGAAGTGAACGTGAATTCATTATTCTTGATAGCTGAGTTAGTATTCTATTGTGTGTATATACTACACGTTTCTCAGCTGCTCATCTGTTGTTGGACATGACACGTAGGTTGATTCCAGGTTTTTAGCCATTACAGATTTTGCTGCTATGGTCTGGGGAGACAGCATAATGGTTCTGTAAGATCCTCATTCCTGAGGCTCTAAGGTCGCAGGCTCAATCCCTAGCACCACCTTAACCCAGAGGTGAGCTGTGCTTTGGTCTTTCTCTGTGTGTCTTTCTGTTTCTCTCTCTCAAGTAAAGTAAATAAATACAAATATTTTTTTAATTGGGTTCCTATGAACACCGTTCTTTTTGAATGAGTGTGTTTGATTCTTCAGGCTGTATCCCCAGGAGAGGAATTCCTTATCAAGGTCTTCCTCCTTGATGAATGTTCTCTGTATTTTCCACCCTTTACATTATTTTCATTTTATTTTTTATTTTTAATGGTTTTATTTACTTATATAATGAGAGATACACAGAGAGACACAGGTCAGAAAACTGTTCAGATCTGGCTTGAGATGGTGCTGAGGACTGAACCTGGGAGCTCAGAGCCTCAGGCATAAAAATCTCTTAATAACCATTATACGCTCTCTCCAGCCCTGATTTTTGTTTTCAGTGTTTATTTTCACATGGTACTGCCAGCCACATAATGCATGTGATGTCCCTGTCTAGTGCTTGCCTTATCTCCAGGCATACAAATGGGAAAGAAATGGTTGAGAAAATGAAAGGAAGTCATACTATAGTTGCCTGAACAGATACTTAAACCACTAGTTATAAGCCAATATGTTTAATATATTAAAAGAAGCATGACTAAAAATGCTGGGGGAGTGTGGGAGAAGGAGTACAGCCTTCTTTATGTAAGGTCTGTGAGAACAGACTCAATATCTTGTCCCAAATTGATTCAAACCTGAGTCTGGATTTCTCCCAGGTCCCATTTGAAAATCAAACTTTGTGTTCAAAAGAGAAACACTATGTGAGTCTTGCATTTTGCAACCTGGTTCTACCAGGCTGCTGTATTTTTGCATGACATGGTGAGTTTTGCATTAATTTTCCACCATATCATTAATATACATTGATATTATACATTAGCATTATTGAAAACATGGAAGCCTTGTTAATATCTTACCATTGTTTGTCAAGTTGAATACAATCTAATCTAAACAGAAATCCAAATTTCTGAAGAAAAAAAAAATGTCTTTCCTACTTTTGAAAATATAGAGGGCACACAATTATTTAAAAAATTGATAGGGATACTGCTATAAAAGAACGGCCATTCTTTCTACTTAGTGATTATATTTGATTATTTATGTGCATTGATCTTTTGGGGGAAATTATACTCTTTCTAAAACTCTCACTCAGCTTTCTGTATCTACTCATTGTTACTCACATAAATAGAAATATCCCATACTTTTATAGAGAGACAAATGCCTAGGGAAAAAAATACTCAAGTATTTTAATGTCTCTTATTAAAATTAATAATCACTCCAATAATTGGCCAGCTTATTTAGTTTTTCAACTTCATTTTGTGCCTTTTCCATTAACTTGTCATTAGTGAGTTGTGACTTCCACAGTTGTGTAATATTACTATAATTGTTGACATCTTCCTTATTATTATAACTTTTATTACAACTGTTCCAGCAGGGAGAGTTTTAAACTCCTCATCCAGCAAGGTCCCTACCAGCTTTTTAAATATGTGCATGTGTGTATACTTTTTTTAATTTACCAGAGCAGAGAGAAATTGAGGGGGGAAGGGAGAGAAGAAGGGGAGAAAGCGAGATACCTACAGCACTGCTTCACTGCTCATGAAGCTTCTTCCCCTTTCCACCCCCTGTAGATAGGGACCCAGGTACTTGTGCATGGTGACAATGTGATCTACCATAGTTGAGCCACCACCTGGCTGCTTCCCTTCTATTTTTTAAAAATATTTATTTATTTATTCCCTTTTGTTGCCCTTGTTGCTTTATTGTTGTAGTTATTATTGATGTCATCATTGTTGGATAGGACAGAGAGAAATGGAGAGAGGTGAGGAAGACAGAGGGGGAGAGAAAGATAGACACCCTGCAGACCTACTTTACCACTTGTGAAGTGACTCCCCTGCAGGTGGGGAGCCGGGGGCTCAAACCAGGATCCTTTCGCCGGTCCTTGCTTTGCGCCACCTGTGCTTAAACCACTGTGCTGCTGCCCAACTCCCCTTCTATTTTTTTGAAGTAGCCTAGCTGTCTTCCAATAAGACCTTTCATGCCTGAGTTTTCCTTACTCCAAAATATGGCATAAGCTTTCCAGAGAGCTTTGCTTTCTTCTAGCAAATAGATAGATAGATAGATGGATGGATGGATGGATGGATGGATGGATGGATGGATAGATAGATAGATAGATAGATAGATAGATAGATAGATAGATAGATAGATAGATAGGTTGATCAGTTTAAGACACTAAAATCTAAGTTTTGGGTTAACAGTTGAGAACTAATTTTGGAAATGTGTGATTGCTAACATATGGTGACCCTTAGTGACAGAGCTAGGCTATGGTGTTCCTTGTGAAACTTTTTAGTGACACTGATTATTTTTTACCAAATTAATTTAAGTTCTACTGTATCTTTAGTAAAAAACTGATCAAACCTCACTGATTTTTCCAAAACTTGTAATCACTCTTTCTTTTAAAACATTTTTTTATTATCTTTATTTATTGGATAGAGACAGCCATTGGATTGAGAGGGAAGGGAGAGATAGGCACCTGCTTCATTACTCGTGAAGCTTCTCTCCTGCAGGTGGGGATTGGGGACTTGAACCCAGGTCCTTGTGCACTGTGATGTGTGCGCTTAACCAGGTGCGCCTCTTCCCAACCCAATTGCAAACACTCTTTAGAACCAGAATTTATCACTTGAGTAATGGCTGGCATTGAGAAGCTACCAGGTGCTGCTTTTAAGTTCTGCATTCTTTCCTCACAACAATTTGGGGCAGATGCTAGCTCAGCCCCAGAAAAGGTGAGGAAACAGCTCCAAGCCCCGAGGGGTAAGGTCTTTTCCACATCATATAGCTGCCAAGTAACAGGCTCCACTTGATGAGGACAGTTAGCATTAGCTGATAAGTGTTTTCAAATTGTACATATCAGGTCTTGAGATTGTGGTTATTAAAATAAAAGTCACTAGCTCCTAACAGCAATAAAAGCAGAGAGCTGGAGATCATACCTGCTTTGTTGCCATCGGTACCAAACACAGGGAATAAAACTTATTTTGACAAATTTATAGCCACTTCTTTTTTCCACTTTACTGTAGGGTTAGTGGTATTCACTACAATTGTAAACACATAGGTACAACCTCTCATCTCCCCATGATAGATGTCTTCAAGACACTCTTCCCTAGCCCAGGTCCTTTTCCAACATTATACAACAGGATCCCAATGCCCCGTCCCTTTCCTTCCTTCCCCATAGTCCTTTGTTTTGATGCAATACACTATATTTTCTCTTACTGTCCTTGTTCCTTAATTTCTACCTATGAGTAAGATTATCTGGTATTCATTCTTCTCTTTCTGGCTTATCTCAGTGGGAATGATACTTTTGAGATCCATCCAAGATGAGGCAAAGGAGATGACCTCATCATTTTAACCGCTGTTATACATTCTGTTGTATATATATACCATAACTTTCTTAGCTACTTATATGTTTTTGAGCATCTGGGTTGTTTCCAAATTTGGGCTATTATAAATTGTGATGCTATGAACATAGGTGTGTACAGGTCTCTTCAGATGACTGTCTCTGTCCATTAGATATGTCCCTACCAGAGGAATTGCTGGACCATAGAGTATATTCATTTCTAGTATTCTGATAAAAAAACAAGCCTTTTTAATGTGATTACATGACTTGTCCATCGATAGCAATTGAATGAAGACAACTTGATTATATTTGTTCATTTTTTTTTTAGTTTTGCTTAAAAGTCAATGTAGTGGGCTGGGAAAATAGCATAATGGTTATGTAAAAGACTCTTATGCCTGAGGCTTTAAAGTCCGAGGGTCAATCCCCAGTACCGCCATAAGCCAGATCTAAGCAGTGCTTGGTCTTTTTTCTCAGTATCTTCCTCTCATTAAAATAAATTTTAAAAAATTTTTAAGAGTCAATATAGCTTATGGTACCATTTCCTGAGGAAAAGCTACAGAAATAAGATAATCTACAGATAAGCTACATAAGATAAGCTACAGATATGAGATAATCTGTGCAAAAGGAACCTGTGAGTAAATATTTTAGGGAAATTCTGCTAGCAAATTTCTCCTGCTCCCACTCCACCTCCTTTTGATTCACAAATTACATTAGCATATTAAAGATTTTCCAAAGTTGTACGATAATAAAGTTGCTAGATCCACATTTCTCAGAGTCATTTTGCCATAGAATTGGGTTTCCTATGTAGCTTTTTTTTTTTTTAACCACAAAGCCATTTTGGGAAATGCCTACTTAGTCACGAAGAGTTTTGGGGTCAACTTTCAGCTTTTATATATTTGACGCTTTTTTAGATTTAACACGTAAATGAGGTTATACAAATTCTTATCTTTCTTTTTGTGGTTACCATGGTGAGGGAAGTAGGAGGAATAAAGAGAGAGGGTAGTTACATATTATAATGCTTAGGTTTTGCAAGATGAGGGTGATATTCAATATGTACAGCCTGGTGACTACAGGTAACATCTATACTGAATGTTGGAAATATACTAACAGTGGATATTTCAAACGCTCTCCCCACAAAATAGAAAATAAATAATAGCAGGAACATATTGATTTATCAGGTTGCACCCCTACATATTTTTAATATATTTTATTATAGTAAAAAAAAATATAAATAAGCTCCTATGGGGTGTTTGGGGTATTTAAAAATCAGTGATTTTATTAGGTTATGGAAACCTTGGTAAAGGTTTGACCTAACAACCTTAGCGGCTAACCCACAACATGCGTTCTTTGCTGCCATTGGTCATCTAATCACCAGCTTCCGTTATGATCAGGTCACAGGAGAGGAAGTGGCAGAGTGGTAAACTGGGACAGCAAGCTAGCAAGAGCCTTTTTTCTAACCAGTGACTGCTTACATCACAAGTTCTCGTGAGGTTATGTTGTAGGGTAATGATGGCTGCCAATCACGCCCACGTGGCCCTGGACTTCCTCTTTGTTTACAGGCATAATACATCGTGTACTTTTTTTATTAGTAGTTTAATATGTTTTTACAAAGTATGTATAATTTATATAGGACTTTTTAAATATTTTTATTGGAGGGGTTAATAGTTGACAATAAATACAGTTGTTGATACATATGTAAAATTTCTCGATTTTCTGTGAAACACTCTCAACGCCAGCCTAGGTCCTTCTCTGACATAATACACTGGGACTTAAAAGTCCCCCCACTCCCTCTCCCCCAGGGATTTTTAACTTTGGTACAATATACCAAGTTCTGCTTGTGTTTTCCCTTTCTGTTCTTATTTTTTAACTTCTGTTCATGAGTGAGATTATCCCATATTCTTCCTTCTCTTTCTGGCAGATCTCACTTAACATGATTCCTCCAAGCTCCATCCAAGGTGAGGTGAAGGAGGTGAATTCACCATTTTCAATAGCTGAGTAATATATATATCCCGAGGAGAGGAATTGCAGGGTCATAGGGCAGGTCCATATCTAGCCTTCTGAGAGTTCTCCAGACAGCCCTTCATAGGGTTTTGAAAAATAAAGAAAGAAAGAAAAGAAAAGAAACTCTTGGGGTCAAGAGCAGGGTGATTCTGGATGGCCTACTTCACTTTCCAGGACACTTGTTTCCTCAATTGCAAAATAAGGGTAAGAATATATTTCCTTGAGGAATTCAGTAATTTACCATAATGCCAGTACGTGATGGACATTCAGTGCCTGGTAGCCATGGTTGTGAGTGACTGGTGGATGTTCACTCAGTCTGTGCCGGTGTGGGTCAGTACCTTTTCCTTTCAGAAAGGCTTGATGTATCCAGGATTTGTAACAGAATTTATCTGATTAGTCATTACACAAAAGTACAAGTGAAATGTAACCTTTTGAAAGAATCTTCCTCCTGAAGGGGAATTCCCAGAGGTAATCTGTCATTGAAATGCAGCAGTGTGGTTCCTATTGATTAGTGAATGTAATGTAGAAAGAGCTGGTAATTTACCGACGCTCACTGGCAAATTAATGGAGTCTGAGAAATAAGAACCCACTTGTTTCACTGAATAGACCTTTGCATTTAATCACTGTTTGTAGACCTCCTTATTATCATTATCATCATTGAAATTATCATCCACTTGTATCATTCATTATCTCAAGTCACAGTAATGAGCAGAACCTCCTTGGAAGCATCACAATTACTGCAAGTCAATTACTACCAGTAGGGGGTGAGGCTGAGCACTTACCCCAGAAAGCCAAAGATTTGTGTACCTGTTTCGCAGTGGATTTAGGACTGAGGCAGGGTCAGGTCTTCATAGAACCTTGCATTTGCTTATGTCCTTTAGTGGTAAAGATGCTGGACAATGAAGATCAGAAATAGATGATGATCATGATGATGATGAAAATCACTGGGGGGGGGGGTGAATCCAATTGATTTTTAGCCAAAACTAATTTAAATATCACTGTGAAGATGGTTTTATTAAGAAAATACTGTAGACAAGACCATAACAAGAACTGCTTAATCTGCTCCAAGAATAAATTATTCTTGAATATTTTCAAGAAATGAGAATCACTAATGTTCCCAGCCTTTTAACAAATTTACTATAATAGCTTTCTCATTGCCTTTTTTTTTCATTTTATTGTGTTGAAGCCAAATCCATGACATATTTTTCAATAATTGACTTTCCTTTAAGTTACTGTGGATAAATGAGATTTTATTGTGTACAGTTACTCCTAAGTGGCTAAATTGATTACAGAATAGAAGTAGTCCTAAAAAACTTTTTTTCTTTATTGGGGGGGATTAATGGTTTACAGTTGACTATAAAATATAATAGTTTGTAAAAGTGTAACATTTCTCAATTTTCCCCATAACACTCTAACCTGGGTCCTCGTTTGCCATCATGATCCAGGACCTGAACACCCCCACTCACACACACACACACACACACACACACACACACACACACACACACACACACACCAGACTCCTTTACTTTGGTGCAAGATACCAACTCCAGTCAAAGATATGTATTGTGTTTTCTCTTCTGTTCTTAGTTTTCAACTTCTATGAGCGGGATCATCCCATATCAAAAAAAAACTTTTAACAGATTCTCCTTCTTCTGCCTATTATTATTATCATCATCATTATTTACTTTAGTGGCTGGGGTTTCATCATTCCAAATTGATTTCTTTCAATTAGAGAGGAGAAGAGGAGATACTACAGCAACCGAAGTTTTCTCTAATGCAGTGAGGCGGGGGCAGGATCAAATGTGAATCATACACTTGACAAAGCAGGCATACTATTTGGCCATCCCAGGGATTCAGTTTAAAAGACTGCCCAGAGGAGCATATTTACTCAACATGTGGAATTTAGATTGATACATATTTATTGATCATTTGTTGTTAGGTGATGATTCTGCTATAATATTACCAAACAAAATGAGCATCTTTGTGTTTCATTCATCTGCATATATCTCTAATATAGGAAATAACGGCTGGAAATTCATTTACACGGTCTCTTTGTTAGCTTTAGAATTAGGGCCTTTGATTATTAGGATAACACCTCAAGTCTAGGACAATCTAAAAAAAATGATGTTGCTATTTGAACTGTTAACATGTTTCCTGTTTTAAAAAAATAAAATTTGGGGCCAGGTGGTGGCATACCTGGTTGAGCACACGTGTTACAATGTGCAAAGACCCTGGTTCAAGCCCCTGGTCCCCACCTGCAGGGGGAAAGCTTTACAAGTGGTGAAGTAGGGCTGCAGATGTCTCTCTTTCTCTCTCCCTATCTCCCCCTATCGTCTCGATTTCTGACTGTCTTTATCCAATAAACAAAGATAATTAAAAAACTTAAAATAAAATAAAATCTTTGTCTGCTTCTTTTCCTGTCTAGAGTCACTTCCCAATATGCCTTATTCTTTCCTCCTTATTTCCTATACAGTTAACTTCCTTTTCATTGCATTTCAAACAGTGATTGGATACTATTAACATTGTATAGAGCTTGATCACAAGTCTCTCTCAAGTCACTTCACATAAAAGATGCTATCATATATGTGAAAGCCTATATTGAGTGTAAATGATGTGAATGTAACATCAGGGAGGTAGGGTTGCTCTCTGCTCTAGTCTCCAGAGACTATCATTCAAAGAATAGTTGACTTTATTTGCTGTGGTTGTCAGCCTCTTCCCAGACTGCTTGAATAAATTTGGATATTAATATGCTTCCTGTCTATTTACAAAGAATTACTGTTCTGTCTGCCTGGGCAGTCTATTTTATTTCCAGTTGTAATTCAGCACAATTATCACGGGCCCAATTTTCAAGTTAGGCATCCTGTTTCCAAAGCATACCATGATTTAGTAAGTATGTGTTCAATCCCCTCTCTAAACACTATGGTGAACTACACATAAATCAGGATATGCAACAGGATCTAAAAAGTGTCTTCAGAGTCTCAAGACAGTTCACCCACAGGACAGGAGAGTTGAAGGAGACTTGATATAGAGTTGGCTCAGATTGCATCTTTTCTTTTTCATTATTGGGGGGTTAATGGTGTACAGTCGACAGTAAAATGTAAGTTTGTATATGTGTAACATTTCTCAGTTTTCCACATAACAAACTAATTCCCCCTAGGTCCTCCTCTGCCATCATGTTCCCAGACCTGAACACCCCCATCTCCCACCCCAGAGTCTTTTCCTTTGGTGCAATACACCAAACCCAGTCCGAGTTCTGCTTTGTTTTTCCATGAGTGAGATCATCCCATATTCATTCTTCTCTTTCTGGATGGATTTCACTTAACATGATTCCTTCAAGTTCCATCCAAGATGAAGTGAAGGAGGTGAATTCACCATTTTTAATAGCTAACTAGTTTTCCATTGTGTATATTATAGACCACAACTTGCTCAGCTACTCATCTGTTATTGGACACCTGGGTTGCTTCCAGGTTTTGGCTATGACAAAATGTGCTGCTGTGAACATAGGTATATACAGATGTTTTTGGATGAGTGTGTTTGGTTCCTTAGGATATCTCTCCAGGAGAGGAATTGTAGGGTCATAGGGTAGGTCCACTTCTAGCCTTCTGAGAGTTCTCCAGTCTGCTTTCCACAGGGGTTGGACCAATTGACATTCCTACCAGCAGTGCAGGAGGGTTCCTTTGACCCTACAATCTCTCCAGCATTTTTTGCTACTATCTTTTCTGGTGTATGACATTCTCACAGGAGTGAAGTGGCATCTCATTGTTGTCTGTATTTGCATTTCTCTGACCATCAATGACTTGGAGCGTTTTTTCATGTGTTTGTTGGCTTTCTGGATCTCTTCTTTGGTGACTATTCTGTTCATATCCTCTCCCTATTTTTGGATGGGGTCATTTGTTTAAATTGCATCATTTTCCCAAAGTTCCTTGAGAGCAGATGAAGTCCTAAGACAGGACAAGTATCTGCCAAGTGTGTATATATCTTCTTCTTACTTCCACAGTAACCACTTTAGGTGAGAAGAAGGTGTAGCACAATTCTCATGTTACAGAAGAGGACATTGAAGTTCACAATTCAGATCACTCCTTCAGTGTCAGGACTTGACCTATAACTTGAAAAAGCTAATAGAATTTTATTGGACCTGCAGTATAGGTAGGATGGGAACCTGGAGAGAGTATTTAAACTGAGGTCTTGGCATCTGTTCAGTCCTCAAACCTGAAACTAGCTGAAAGTAGATTTTTCTATCAGTAGCTGTTAGCAGTGTTATCATTCAGTTTTAAAGACCGTATCTCATTCCTTCTTTGTGTTATAACCTTTGGATCTCAGCTGTGAATACTTGTCTAAAAAGCATTGTATAAAGTTGGATGCACTGGGTGTATATGTTTGTTTGTTTGTTTGTTTTAGAGATATATAAGGCAGAGATAGAGAGACACCAACCTCATAGCACCAAAGCTTCCTTCAATGTGGTGTAAGGGTCAAACTGGAACCTGGTTTGCACACATGACAAAGCAGCACACTATCCAAGTGAGCTACTTCACCAACCCATGGAGTGCATGGTTACTTGACACATTATACAATGTTAGCTTTAAGGAGCTCATGGTAATAAAGTATGATTTATGCATAACTGGTTCATTTCAGAAAGAAAGTTTGGCTTAACTTTCAGGAGATCCTATGAAATGAGATCATATGCCCTCTTAATGTTTTTTTATGAATTTTTTTGTTTTAGGATTTGTTTTCTTTGTTATATATGAGAAAGGAGTTTCACATGAGACACACAGGAAAAGAGAGAGAGAGAGAGCGAGCCCAGAGAACCACTCTGGTACATGCAGTGCTAGGAATTGAAGTGGCAGGCAAGGCTGATACTTTGCCAGATGAGCTATTTCTCTAGCCTCCCTCCTAAACTTATTGTAGATAATTCTGAAATCCCTTTGGTTTGTCACATCCTATTTCTTGTCTGTGAGTTTAAAGGTTTCCTGCCCTGTCTTTTTCCTAGCCTCTGGTGGTTAAACTCTAGGCATGAGGAAGGAAGCCTCAAGAGAGAGCAGTTTCTTGCCTTTTCTTACTCCACTCTACTTTCAGTACCTAATCCATCTGCCCATTCCATCCCACTAGTCTTGGCTTGCAATGCAGCATGGGCAGTAACTCTTCATTTGCCAGGAGAAATACCTTCAGACAGAAAACAGGCATTACCTTGGGAAATAACCTGTCAAAATCTATCTATACCAGCAAGTTCACAATTCTGTCACAGTGGTGACTTCCCACGACTGGCACCATACCTGCCTAGAGGAAGACACAGAATGAGAAATAAGTTATCAGAAAGCCAGGTTCCAGTGCTACTCGTGCCACTTCCCTAGTGACATGATCCTGTGCCACTGAACTTCCATTAATCTCGGTCTTCTCAGGAGAGTTTCTGTGGCAAATGAGATACTGCTTGGGAGGGTGCTTTCTGATTTCAAAATGTGTTTATAAGCTGTTATCAAAGTCATGTCTATGATCTGAAGGTGGGGGGATAGAGATTTCATTCTGCAAATTTGTTCAGAAATTATAGATTTACTATGTTAGTCCTTGAGTTCAACCAGATTTCCCCAGAGCCATATATCCTCTGTTGTCTTTTTAATCTGTGCTGATTTATCTTGGTTCATGTAGCACTGAGTACCACTGAGTAATACTAAACTAACCCCATTCTCTGTCCCTTGGTGCATGGTGAAAACCCTTGCTAATCCACCCCTAAAGAAGAAAAAATGGAAAACAATTTTGCAAAGTGCTTCCTGTGGGCCATCCACTTCCTTTGCCTGAGATACTTTTCCACAACCCATAGACTGTTCACACAGAAGAAAAATCAGGAAACTTTTGCAGTTGAGACCAATGGTATTAATGATTCTATTAAAAGCAATCTGTGGCTAGATATATCCATTCCCAGGTGCAAGGTTAAACGATGTAGTAAACTCATTCAAAGGCTAATGTAATTATGTAAAATATCATTAACTTTCTTCCACTCAATGCTAACAAAACGCAGCTATAAATTCCCAATGGCTGGCAGTTTGCAATCTCTCATTATTGATGGGTACTGCCTCTCTGCCAGGTCTTTATGACTGAATTCTGCTTCCTGGTTCTGGAAACTGGAATGTTAGGGATACATAACCCTTGGAAATGTGATGGTTTTCAACTCTCTCAGCAGCATCATAATCGTAGTGTGAAAGCGAGTGCCTCCACACTACGATCATCATCTCTGGCATTATGCTATTCCACTGCAGAATACTGTGCCCCAGTATGGTTCCGTAGCCCCCATGTCCACTTGGTCGATTCCAAATTATATTCCTCCATGAAGATAATTTCTGGACCCATCCGTTCCACCCCAGTTCCATGGCTGCCAGTTCTTAGCAACATCGCCCCGCCAGATATTCGTTGGGATGCGGCATCATCTAAGTTCATTTCCCACGTCTACGCTCGACCGGACCTGCCAATATACGCGGAGATCTTCGCCCACCCTGTCCAATGCTTGACGTCTTGTCATCCAATCTGGTCCCCTACGCCTACACTGAACTTCTCTGTTCCAGTCTCTTGGAAACAGAGTTGGCAGTCAGCTGAGGTAAAGAACAAACACCTCATCACAGACCCTGCAAGCGTCAACCCGGCTTTGACCTAGCACATTATGATTGGGCCCTCCTCAATCGCTATCGAACAGGCCATGGCCGGTGCGCCGCTATGTTCCATCGCTGGGGAGCCAGAGACGACCCGAACTGCCCCTGCGGCTCCAGACAGACTATGACCCACATAGTCAACGACTGCCACCTCTCCAGATTCAAAGGAGGTCTCGAAACTTTACATCAGGCTCAACCTGACGCTGTTGACTGGCTACGGAAGAAGGGCAAACGCTAGAAGAAGAAGTAACATCATACATGAACCTTGGGCATGCCAAGTTTCCCTAAGGGCTAGTTTCTGTCATATATATATATTGTCCACTGCTCCTGAAGGCCATATGTTTTCCCACTGTTGTTGTTGGGTAGTACTGAGAGAAATTGAGAGGGGGAGGGTAGAGAGGGGAAGAGAAATACAGATACTTACAGACCTGTTTCACAGCTTGTGAAGGCCCCCCCCCCCCCCCGCGCGCACGCAGGTATGAGCTGGGGACTCAAACCAGGACCCTTGCACTGGTCCTGGAGCTTTGCAATATGTGTTGTTTTTTTTACTCCAGGGTTATTCCTGGGGCTCGGTGCCTGCACTAGGAATCCAGTGCTCCTAGAGGCTGTTTTTTCCCCTTTTGTTGCCCTTATTGTTTTATCATTGTTGTGGTTATTATTGTTATGGTTATTGCTGTCATTGTTGTTGGATAGGACAGAGAGAAATCAAGAGAGGAGGGAAAGACAGAGCGGGGGAGAGAAAGATAGACACCTGCAGACCTGCTTCACCACTTGTGAAGCAACCACCCTGTAGGTGGGGAGCCAGAGGCTCGAACTAGGATCCATATGCCAGTCCATGCACTTCACACCATGTGTGCTTAACCCACTGCACTACCACCCACCCACCCCCCTGCAATATGGGCTCTTAACCCAGTGTACCACAGGCCAGCCCCCACTATCACCATTTCTAATAAGTGTGATGTTGATGCCCTATATTTTATATTTTATATCCATAAGAACTCACTTCAGAGTAGTGGTGGAGAAAAAAAAAAGAGAACTCACTTCAGATCATCTTTGGTTCTTTAAGTGTGTGTGTGTGTGTGTGTGTGTGAGAGAGAGAGAGAGAGAGAGAGAGAGAGAAAGAGACTGAGATTTTAAATGCAAGGACATATGACAAAGGAAGGTCCTCAAATGTCAGTGTTACATTCAACATTAGTCAGGATTTGTTTTCTCTCTGATCAGCTGAGTCAGCCACAGTGAATGAAATGTTATTTGAGTACTCACTGTGCTAGAGAGCAGAAGCAGGAGACCCAGTCCAAACAAGCCAGTCGCAGAGGTCAAGCTTGGAAGCCAACACACTTACTCTGAATTCGGAGACTGATTCAGAGCTTCTTCCATAGAGCCATATATTCATAAGCAAAGAAACAAAACAGAAGCGGAGGAGCTGAGAGGAATACAGAAAGTCACAGATGGGAATTTCTCACCTGAACACCAGATCAAAAGGAAATGAACAGAAGGCCTAGGTAGTTCTCACTGAATTTGCCAAATTTCATGGACTTGTCAAGATTTCAGTTTACCTTTACAAGCTAAGTCCTAAATACAAGGTGCACTCTATCCTTTAGAGTTTCCAAAGGAGAACATTGGCAGAATATCAGTGAGAGGCTTGTGGACAGTGGGTGTGTTAGGGAAGCCTTCAGCATTTGTCCACGTGCTGGGGACAGTGGGTATTTAGCCTGTAAGGAATTGTCTTACTCAACATGATTCCTCTAAGTTTCATCCAAGATGTGGCAAAAAGACAATTCCATAATTTTCTACAGTGTGGCCAGGGCACTCACTCCTGCCTTTCTTACATGTCAGCAGAGCTAGCTTCTGACTCATTTGCTGTCTTTCCTCAGGAAACAGCATCCTCCATTCCGCAGCCGACAGTGTGACCAGTGCGGTGCAGAAAGCAAGCCAGGCCTTGAATGAGCGTGGGGAGCGGTTAGGCCGAGCAGAGGAGAAGACAGAGGACATGAGGAACAGTGCCCAGCAGTTTGCAGAAACTGCACACAAGGTGGGTCCTGCAGAAGTTGTAGATCTCAGCTCTGGGTGTCTGGGCACCTCACTCAAATCCCATTTTCATATGTTTCCCATGAAGGCAGATACAAAAAAGAATTTCTTAAAACCTAATATACCTTTCCCATCTGCAATTTAAGAAGTACGGAGTTGTGAAAGACATATTCTTTTACCTATTTCTCGAGTTTCATCCCTGCTCCTGACCTTGACGCTATGGGCAATGGTGATGTATTTAGCTCCAGGAATCCAGGGACCACATTTCAGGGATTATGATGGGGGGCTGGGGCAGAAAAGAGAGTGTCATATTCCAGAATATACTTTCTCCCTTGGCTAGTGCTTGAAGGAGAACTTGCAAGGAGCCAGGCAGTGGCACCTCTGGTTAAAAGCACATAGTACCATGTGCGAGGATCTGAGCAAGGACCCAGGTTAGAGCCCTCAGGTCCCTACCTGGAGTGGGGACTGTTCACAAGTGGTAAAGCAGATCTGTAGATGTCTATCTTTCTATTTCCTTCTCCCTCCTTCTCCCCTCTCAATTTCTCCCTGTCTTATCAAAAAAAAAAAAAAAAAGGAAAGAAAAAAATGGCCAATAGGAGCAGTGGACTTATAGTGCCAACACTGAGCCCAAGTGACTGGAAGCAAAAAAAAAAAAAGGAAAAAAAAAGAATTTGCAGCTACTTACGCTAATTTTATCTCACTGTCCTTCTCTAGTCCTGATTACAGCCTTCTGTGTTCTTAGCATGAAAAGGGGCCCGGGCAGTATCACAGCAGGTTAAGTGTGCAATGCGCAAGATCTGGGGCATAAGGATCCCAGTTCGAGCCCCTGGCTCCCCACCACCAGGGGAGTCACTTCACAAGTAGTGAAGCAGGTCTGCAGGTATCTATCTTTCTCTCTTCCTCTCTGTCTTCCCCTACTCTCTCTATTTCTCTCTGTCCTATGTAATAACAATAACACAACAAGGGCAACAAAATGGGAAAAAATAGCCTCCAGGAGCAGTGGATCCATAATGCTGGCACAAAGCCCCAGTGATAACCCTGGAGGCAAAAATAAAAAAAAAACATGGAAACAAGCGTAGGTCTCAGAACACAGCCTACATTGAGCCTAGCTTTGGACTGTGCATTGACCGGATCAGTGCAGAGTTGTCGTAAATCTCCCTGCTGCCCCTGAAGCCACAGACAGGCATGTCCCACATGGTTGCAGTATGCACACATTCTCAGTCACACTCAGAAGGCCCTCTTCACAGAGGGCAAAGGCGTGTTTTTACTGGCAGCCAGCTAGCTGGGACAGTCACAAACCAAAGGAAAGAGAGGGCCTGTCTGTCAGGTGATAAAGAGGATTTATTCCTGTTCTTATGCTCCAGATCAAAGGGCAGTTCTTTTTCTGGTGAGTGACTTGAATTTAGACTTCCAGAAACAACTTCTGCTAATAACTGTTGGCATCATTTACTCAGCTCTGGTTCTTCAGATATGTTTGTCTAGTGACCTTTGGGGGAAAAAATTAACTTGCTTCAACAGAAAACCCCCCTTCTGCTTGAGGAAACAGGAATGGACAACTTGAACTAGAATGATGAAAATCTCCCCAGATGAGCTGAGCTGGCCTCTCTCAGAGCCATAGGCTCAGGCCCTGCTAAGGATTTGATTGAGCAGGTATGTCCTGCCTCCCCCTTCTATGCCTCAATTCCTAAATGGACAACTCATGGAATTACTAGGCCCTTATCATGGCGGGTCTTACTGTGCTGCTATCCTGGGACCCCTTGAGACAGAATTGACCAGATCTGCCTGAAAATGAGGTCTCAACCTCACTTACTATGGTTGTCACAGAGAGAGCTCAGACTGAAGGTTCCTTTCCTCCCCTCCTCCCTTCTCCAGTTTTTATCCTAGAGAGTGATACTACAGAAATGCTGGGATTCACTGTTAACAATGGGATTGACATGGAGGATGGGCAGTGGAAGTCTAGAGGACCATTCACAGTTGCACAGAGGAGAGACTGCTGAAGGGAATGATCTTTGAACTGTCTTCAAGTCTGGGAAGCCTGATAGTGCAGGCAATTCTCTGCCATGCCTTCCACAGAGATTAGAGCAATCTGTATAGTATACCGATAAAATTCTGCTGCAACACAAATTTAGGTTAATGAATAAACCATGGACCAGGTTACCAAGGAAATCTGAAAAGTGGCTCTTCCTAAGGGGCGGTCAACAATAACTGGAGGTCATCCGTGTAACCATTCCCCCTCATGGGAGACTGTACAAACACTGGGTTGGATCACCTAACCAGATGGCCAGCGTTTTTGGCCCCATTCACCCTGTTTCCATGATACTGTGGCCAACTTTGCAAGGTAGTTGGGGCTGTAGTGTGGCATGGTAATTAGCACCTTGTGTTTGATGTACCATCTCAGTGACCTTGGGCAAATACTGACTTTTTTCTGGGCCCCAGTTAACTAATCAGTAAAATAGGATTAATTAACAATAGTGCCTATGTCCTAGGTTGCTGAGAGAATTAAAGTGAGTTGAAATCTATAAACCCATTAACCCAGCCCCAGGCATATATGCATCTAAATTAATATTGATTATAATTATTTCTCTAAAAAATGGTTACTGCTCAACCTGTCCTAATTCAGTCACATACTGAACACTGTCAGGGTTGGAGAAGTGTGGTTGAGGATCCCAGCACAAGGACAGAGAGGAACTGTGCCTTCTCAGGTAGGATGGAAGGGCTCACTTTTAAATGTGCAGGTTTCTTTTTAAAATGTGAGTTTCTTCTTTTAAGTTAATTTATTTAGATTTATTAGATAGGGACAGAGAGGAATTGAGAAAGAAGGGGGAGACAGAGAGGAAAAGAGACATAGAGACACCTCCAGCCGTACCTCATCACCTGTGAAGCTTTTCCCCTGCAGGGGACCAGGGGCTTGAACCTGGGCCTTTGTGCCAGTTGCGCCACTGCCTGGCCCCTAAATGTGTGCAGTTTCTAAACACAGAGAAGCTCTTGAAATTGGATCTGTCTGAATAGAAACTGATTAAGGGACTAGCAAGACAGCATAATTGTTAGGCAAAAAGATTTTGCATAACAATTTGCTCCATGTTCTCAGGTTCAGTCCCCAACCCCACCATAAGCCAGAGCTAAGCAGGTCTCTCTCTCTCTCTCTGTCTGTCTATATCTCTTCTTCTGCATAGCTTCCATTAAAATAAATTAAATATTAAAAGAAAAGAGAAGAAGAAATTGATTAGGCTACAAAAAGCAAAAGGGCCTTTGGCTTTGGTCACCAAGAAGATAAGTGCCAGTCAGTTAGCTATTCTCTGTAGAGACGGATTGTGGGTGGGGGGAGGTCCTGAGGGAGGGACTGCTAGTGTTCTGTTAGTATGTCTGAGGGAGTGTGAGAAAGGCACTGTCATCACCAGACTTACAGTTTTCTAAATTGGGCTGTGTGCTTATGAATCACCGGCATTGGCAGTATTCCTAGAGGAGCTTGACCTCTTTAGATAAAGTGTGGCTATTTTTCCAGGGACCAGGACTCCCTGATCTGAGCCCACCAGTGTAGGCATTCGTGAAGGTGTCACTTCCTGCCTGGGGCCTTGGCCAGGCCTGAGGTCAGGAGAGAGTGCACAGCTGGGTCGCAGGGTTTCCATGACTCCCCCCCCCCATACTAGCAGGGCTTTGTTGACTCATCAAGAGTGGGCTGTGTTTACACAGTGCGCATGTTGGCGAGCAGAGGATGGCAGTTCCAGCTGACAGCTCCTCCCTGGCTGAATAGGGGCAGGCAGCCCTGCTGCAGAGCAGGGCACATCCTTTGAGACTATAATAGAAAAGGATTTTCTGACTTTTCCCAGAATCCTACCCTGACTCAGGCACATCAGTGAATGGATGGCATCTGTATGATCCTGCCCTCAATATCTGTGGAAGGAAGATAATCCTGCCCGCCCTCCACCTCCCCAACTCAGCCTGGCTTGAGGAGACCTGGCTTCTTCCTCAGCTGTGGGCTTGGCACAGTCTCAGCCAACTCAGCCACAGAGAGGGCTGCTCACTTCCCTTCCCCTGCCCAAAGCAGTGCAATGCTGCGGTGTGCACAGCACTTTGCTGGCCTGCCATGGGCCGTGAGTCAGCAACATGAGTATTGCCCACACCTAGGCATCCTCGGATGACATTTCTTACAGGAAAGAGCTGTGATCTGCCCTGTTTTGCACAAGCCTACCTTTATGGCAGAGGGAGGGCTAGGTGGCATTGTTCTAGAAGGGAATGGTTGACTGCCTCTGTCCCCAATACAGCCACCGTTTTCGTTTCGGTCCCTGAACCAAAGGACTTCAAATGCCAAGTCACTTAGAAAGTAGCCCCAGTTTGAATACTGATTTGTTATGACTACTGGTCTGTTCTTATTTAGATGTAGTCACACAGCCTTGAGATAGAAAGTTTTTCATGAGAGAGCAAGAAAACAAAACAAATGGGAGATTTGAACTCTCCCATTGGGACTCTGCCATCTAAATTAAGGCCGAAGCATTTGAGTTAAAGGTGGCATTTATAGACAGGAAGAAGCTGAGGCAAGGGGCTGGGTGGTAGAGCACCTGGTTGAGCGCACATGTTACAAAGCGCAAGGACCCAGGTTTGAGGCCCTGGTCCCCATCTGCTGCAGAAAAGTTTTGCAAGTGGTGAAGTAGATCTGCAAGTGACTCTCTGTAGCTCTCCCTCTCTACCTCCCCCTTCCCTTTCAATTTCTTGCTGCTTCTATCCAACAAATAAATGAAGATTAAAAAAGAAAGAAAGAAAGATTAAAAAAAAAAAAAAAAAGGAAAGTGGTCTGGGAGGTGACACAATGGATAAAACATTGGATTCTCAAGTATGAGGTCCTGAGTTCAAGCCCCGGCAGCACATGTACCAGAGTGATGTCTGGTTCTTTCTCTCTCTCCTCCTATATTTCTCATCAATAAATAAATAAAATCTTTTTTAAAAAAAAGAAAAAAAGTGTAAAAAAAAAGGAAAAAGTGAGGCACAGAGCCTCTGTGACATCTATGACTATAGAGTTCATACAGCAGGTTCATGACGGAAAAGCAGTTACACACAGGTACCTTGATCTCATTTAATTCATTGTTCACTGTTATGTCATCTTCTCTTCCACATGCTATATAGCTCCCCCCTCACAAGGAATTAAAAAAAAAACAGTATGAAAATGATGCTGATC
The DNA here is from genome assembly GCF_950295315.1 of Erinaceus europaeus. NCBI lineage: Eukaryota > Metazoa > Chordata > Mammalia > Eulipotyphla > Erinaceidae > Erinaceus > Erinaceus europaeus. The sequence goes on from NC_080177.1 coordinate 67,827,400, forward strand.
TTTGCAGAACTAGCTCAGATAGCTAAATAGCCAGTCCAGTTGTACATCTGTGAAAATGTACCAGCCACAGCCCAAGAGGGTTGCCCACACCTAGGCTTCCTGGCACTTTGTGGTGCCATTCCAGATACGCTGTAGTAGTAACCAGGGCCTGGTTGGAGCAGCAGTGCAATCACTGCTGAAGATTAATAAGTGTGGGTAGATTGGCACAAGCCCAACAGTTGAAGGTTAACAACTCACTGAGTAACAGGACAGCAGCACTGATCAGATATTTATGGTCAGTATTCATTATGCACAACACTTAGCAGCCCTGTGTTGATATGAATGGTTCTCATTATTAAATAATGTATCAAAACTAGAGACTGAAGGAGAAGTGCAAACTAGGCTGTGGAGGATTACAGGGTGTGACCAAGTATCTCAGAGAGAACCCTGGCTCCTACTCCACTAGGGAAAGTTAGAAACAGGCAGGGGGATGGATCAACCTGCCAATGCCCACGTCCAATTGCACCTCAAAAAGAATTTTGGTCCATACTCCCAGCAGGGGAGAAATGATAAGGGGGAGATGACCAGTGGGCTCTGAACTCCAACTCCATCAGAACCCGGAGAGAGAAGAGGAAAAATGGAAAGATATTTAGAAGTAGTAATAGGTATAGGTGCAACTTGGAAAGGAAGAGAAGACCAGGATCATGGAAAAAATGGTCAGATATATACAAATGTAGACAGATAGTTGTAGAAATAATAGTTAACTCCTATCTGCAACCTCAGGAGAACTGCTGTAGCTTCCAATAGAGGAAGTGGGGATACAGAACTCTGGTCATGAGAATGGTGTGGAATTATACCCATTATCTTATAATTGTGTTAATCAATATTAAGTCACTAATAAAATTAAAATAAATTTAAAAAGATAGAGCCCTGGCTCACCAGAATGCTTCCTAAACTGTAAAGTTCAGATCAGGAGTTATTAGTCATGTCCACCCTTCTAGGAAAGGGTAACTTGGGGCTGAGTTGGGGGGCGGGTGCTGAGCACATTCAGGACTTTAGAAATATTGTCTTGACTGTTGACTAACTATTCATATCAACACTGCAGCTTCTATGCTAGGCAAAGGCACTATAAGCTGTGGTTTCAACTGAGATCTCCCAAGCAGAGGATAATTTAGAGGCCCCCTCTCTGTTGTATATGGTTTGGCCCAGGTATGTCAGCTAGGAGAGAAATCTTAGTTCTGCTCTTACAGATGACCTAGTTGGGGCCATAGAGTATCACTTCATTGTTGAATATATCAAGAATTGTGCTTCAGAAATGGATTCTTGATCTCTTCCAAAAGAAGATCTTAGCTAGGGAGAAGTATGAGGGGCAGGGAGGAAGATATCATATGCTAACTCTTCAAGAGCTAAGAACCTGGTTCTACTACAGAGGACAGGGTTTTTCTACAAAGGGCTTGCCTGTGAAGGATAACAACTCATTGCCCAAAGATATTCTGAGTCTCAGAACCCTGCCCCTGATCCTAGATCCCTGCCAGCCCCCATGCTCAGGGATTAATAAGAGGTTACAGTTCAGCAGCACCTCTGCCCTCTGGTTCATGTTAGTGTATGGGCTTATCAGAAAGTATTTGGCTAAGAAAAGCCAAGTCAGAATTAGTTTTGGGTTGTGTACCTGCCTATGTGCCCTTCAGTATGTCAGCATGGAGTCCAGTGGGCCTTTGAATTCTACTGAATGATAAAGTGGTATTTGGTATTCCAATGTTTAAAAGATCTCACATTGCAATAACCCACACTTCTCAAAAACCAGTGGCAGGAATAGTAAACTAGGTTCTGGATTTGGTTGTGTACTCAGCCTCAGTCAGTAAGACAGTTTATTTGTCAATGCTTTGGACCTGATTCAATATCTAGGTTGATGACTGAGTGAGAAGTTATTGCAGGCAGTTTCTCTGCAGCTATTGATTTGTAATACTCTATGAGATGTCAGTAAGTGCTGACATCAGGTGAGTGTCAGCATTTCTGAGTAACTAGTAACCTGGGAGTTCAGAGGCCTTGACTCTCCTCCCTCCTGCTTTATTTTTTCTTTCTCTTTCTTTCTTTCTTTCTTTCTTCCTTTCTTTCTTTCTTTCTTTCTTTCTTCCTTTCTCTCTTTCTTCTTATTCATTTACAAAATGAAAATATTCACAAGTCTACAGGATAAGAGGGGTACATTTCCACATAATGCCCACCCCCATTGCTCCATAGCCAACCCCTCCCTTGATATCCTCCCTATTCTTTATCCTTCTGTGAGCATGGGTCCAGGATCATTGTAGCATGCAGAAGGTGGGGGGTCTGGCTTCTATAATTGCTACTCTGCTGACCATGGGCATTGACAGGTTAATCCATACTCCCAGCCTGTCTCTCTCTTTCCCTAGTGGGGTAGGGATCTGTGGAGGCAGGGCTCCAAGACACATGGTGGGGTCCTCTGCCCAAGGAACTCAGGTTGGCATCATGGTAACATCTGGAACCTGATGGCTGAAAAAGAGTTAAGATATAATGCAGAACAAATTGTTGACTAATCATGAACCTAAAGGCAAGAATATTGCAGATGAAGATTTGGGGGTCTCCATCTTGGAAAATGCTAGTAGGTCTGTTTTAGGTATACTCCAGAAGGCCCATGACTTTACTGGTTTTTGCAAAGTGGGTCACTCATCCAGCTGGCACCTTGACTTTTATATTTGTTCCTCCAGTGGAATGAAGGCACATGTCATGACCTTCACCCCCACCTGGATGGGGAACACACACACACACACACACACACACACACACACACACACACACACACACACACACACTAGTGCAGTCCTATAAGGAAATGTGAACATGCAGTGCTTGCTGGACTATTTGGGAGAATGGTGCACATGTGGCCCATGCCACTGTCAATAGCAAGGTGATCCCAAGCAGCCAGTAGAAAGGAGAATCTTGCCACTGCTGCTCACCCTGGGTGTGGGAAGGGAGCAGCACAATGAATTCACTCTGCTGTTCATAATATCTATCTTTCTCTTCTCACCCCACCCCTCTCTTCATAGCTTGCCATGAAACACAAATGTTGAGAAACTGCTTATCTCGGTGACCCTCTCAAGAGAAGTGGAAGAGTTTGTTCTGCGGTTCTTACAGGAAGTCGGGGCCTCCATTTGCTTTTGTTTTCCAGTATATGGATGGACATTTAGGTTTTTTGGTTTCTCCTTTTCAGATGTGAACAGGAAAAGAAACTGTTGTGTTGATGTATCACCCTCATGATCTTGCTAAGAAATGCTGCAAACGCACCAGCTTTGTTTTGTTTTGTCTTATTTTCTACTGCATTTACATGTTTTTCTCTTTTCTAAGATATGTTTATTTGTTTGTTTGTTTACTAGTTTGAATATGAGATTTGGGCCAAATGGTATACCAAGCAAGAACTAAAGTGGCAACAAAACTTTTGTTTTGATAATAACCAGGAAGACATGTAAATGTGGTGACATCAGAGGTTTTTGGCTCCTATATGGAAATAAAAGTCAAGCAGTGATTGGTTTCTCGCAGTCTCCTAGCTGCTCTTAATTTGAAGGTTTTCTGTACCCTGCGACATATGTCTATATTATGGAAAACAATTGGATATAGCAGGAGAAACAGCAGTCTTAGATTTTGCTTTTAATGTAGTAATATTTTGCATGAGCCATCACTAGCATTCAATAAACGAGCCAGAATCACAGATAGAAATCTACTTTTTTGAGCTATAGTTGAAATGCTTCAGTGATTTGTTTAAAGACTGATTTCATGCCAGTGTGATGTCTGGTTCTTCTTTCTCTGTCCTCCTATCTTTCTCATAAATAAATAAAATCTTTTAAAAAAAGACTGATTTCATATGAAGGATAAAGATTTAAGATTAAAGATCTATAGAAAAGCCAACTTAAAAGCCCCCAGTACATTCATGAATGTTTCTTTCTTTTGTCATTATTCCAAATTAGGGTAGCTGCTATTGAAAAAAGCTTGTCAAGATAAAGGTCTGTATCAATGATACTGTGAAAAGATACATTTAAAATCTTATGTCTATTTTTTAACTATTATTATTTTTTTTTACAAAGTCTTACTTATTTCAGAGACACAGTGTCCTTGAGAAATAGCTTTCAGTTTCTTGGCATTTGATTTTTTGAAAGGTTTCCTGTTTGTTATTTGCTGTCTGTTGTTTAATGTAGTTTAACGTATGTGCGTTTCTGAAGAAATTGCATTTCATGGCAACTGTAACTTGCCTGATCTGGCATAAGATAGGACAGTCAAAGCCTTTCTGTTGCGGTCGGACTGAATAAAGTTGACTCACATGCCTCGTGACTTTATATGAGAGTTAGAGGGTTAGGATTGTCATTGTGAAAGCTGTTTTTCATTTTCCTGTAACAAGAAGGCAAGTTGCACCTCCCAGCTGCAGGCTAGTAGCCCACTGCAGGACATCGGTTCAAAGCTGCTTGAATCTTCAGGATACTTTTCTGCTCCTTCCTGAGATTGAGCCAATTGAATGCACATGTATTGTAGTCCCTTACATAGCAGTATAGAATGACTTCTGGATTTTTATGCTGCTATAAGTAGCTTAAGTTCTCCTAATAAAGACATCTGGGGAGACAGAAAGTTGTGTCATGGAGGGAAATACCTGAGGCAACCCATGCCAAAAAAAGGGGAAAAAAAAAAAAGATGAGCTGGAGATGCATTTCTGAATTCTCTTCGTGAAATTATCCAGTTCAAAAAGACTCTCTGTAAATATATATAAATATATATATGGTAAGCAAATAAGTTTACTATAGTATTTTGTACTTTTGGTGTCTTAGAAGTTCAAAGAAGCAAGGGACTTGTTACCTGTAAGTACCATTAGAGACATAATTTCTAAGAAGTCCAAAATATCTCTCCCAGTAGGTTTCATTTGCATAATTTTGCTTACTTCAGTTTAGAAAGTACACACACACACACACACACACACACACACGCATATTCATCTTCCCAAACTGAATTCTAGCCTCAGAGATAGTCGATATAAATAATTGAAAGATAGATCTAAAACCCACTGACAATCAGCCAAACTCAGAAGCAGATTTTATGCCAACTATCTAACAACATGTTTACAAAGATACTTCTCAAGTAGCAGAAGATGAAGTCATAAGCATACTATGAGATTTGACATGCTTCATCCCTGGTGAAGTTGTGATAGTTATCCTTCTCAAGTATAAATACTCTACATTCTGCCTTCTTTCCTCACTGTTTATCCTTCTAGACTGGCATTTATTGGCACAAGGTAGAATTAGGGGGGGGAAAGAATTTTGACTTCTTCTTATTGGCTCTATTGGTCTGCTTCCAGGTTGTGAGCTTGTGTGCCCTCACCAACCCCCCACTCCCAGCTCCCGACAAAACCCTGCCTACCTCTTTGTCCCCACAGAGAGGCCAGGACAGTACCCCTTTTCCCTCCTCTACCTCCTTACCTCTTACAGAGGAGGCCTGTGGTGACACACGTGAAATTCTTTGCTATCCTTTTGTAGAAGGTGCTGTCATGTAAAATACTAACACCATCTAACCTAGAGAAAATAGCCAACATGATTCAGATCATTTGGGACCAATCCATTCAGGTGAGTTCACTGAAAGACACTTCATTTCCCTTTATTTCATGTCTACACTTCACAATGAGCTTTGGGGATACTATATTTCTGTGAAGGATTTCTTAAATTGTATTGACAACACAAAAGAGAAGAAATTTCCCTGTGTTACTACTTCTTCTTGGAAAGTAGTCATAGTATTATTCACTAGTATTAGGTATCTGTGTACACGAAGTGTACAGTTATTCAGGTTAATGTTTCATAGCAAAGAATGTATTTGTCAAGTGTAACGAGATCAGTAGTTAACCTTTTTTAAGCTCAGAAGAAAAAAAAAAGATTATGTGTTAGACTTAAAATTGCAGTGAAATCTGTCTTAACATTACTTTTGTGGCTAGCAAAGGTTGTGTATTTATGTAAAAAAAAAAAAAAAAAACTATTTACAGATTGCCCTAAATAGGGATATTAAAGATAGGTTTCGCTTTTAATTCTTAGAATTGTAACAGTGCTGATGTCTGTCGTGCAGCTCTTAATTCTTCAGAAATTCTCTAAAATGTCAAGTACAATTTTTGTTTCTTTCAGAGACAAGTAACACCTGCTCTATGATTGACTATTTCTGATTTTTGTCATTAAACATTTTAATTCTGTGTTGAAATCTTGCTTCTGTCAGTTATTTGTGAAGTATACAAAACAGTACCCAGTAGGTAAGGATCGTCACACTTGGAAGGGTTGTTGGAAGCTCTGCTGAGTCTACTGGAGACCTAAGAATTAGGATTAGCATTATGATAAAGTGTACCTAACGGGGGCCAGCTGGTGGCACACCTGGTTGAGCGCACATGTTATAATGTGCAAGGACCCAGGTTCAAGCCATTGGTTCCCATTTGCAGAAGAGAAGCTTCATAAGCAGTGAAGCAGTGCTAAAGGTGTCACTCTGTCTCCCCCTCTATCCCCCTTCCCTCTCAATTTCTCTCTGCCCTATCAAATTAAATAAATAAATAAATAAAGATAAAAAAGTAAGAAGAACATTATTTTAGCAAGTTTTGGGTTTTGAATCATCTTCTAGCTCAGATGCTTACAAAATTTAAAGCAGCAAATTAAAACTGTCAAGGAAATGAAATATTATGTGCATTTCAACTCAGCTAGTGCCAAATGTAACCTTTAGCCTTGACTCTCATTATTTTTTTCTCCCTTGAGTCTCAGAATTTCCTGAGTTGTCTTTCTACTTCCCACTCAGCTCTCACCCCTGATGTTTTTCTGCCACATTGCTTTCTTTCTGCTGCTCAGCTGGGACCCACCCATCTGGGTCTTGGTCGCCGAAGTTGACCTCAGTTGCTGAGAGAAATCCATCTTCCCTCCCTCAGCCCCACCAGGACCAGGGGACAGAAGAAAGAGTTTCTGAGTCAGCCCCTGAGCTATGCTGTCATTACTCCCACATTTAGTCTGTTGGGCACTTTTAAATGCTGTTGATTCTTTCAGATGATGTGGGTATCCTTTATAGAATGTATGTTTGTCCTGTCTTCACTGCTCATCCACACAGCTGTAATCAGATGTGTGCAAGGCTGAGCAGAAATCACCAGTCCTATAAGTCCCAGGTTCCACTTGCCAACATTAGATATGAGCCTTTGTCCTATGACAGTGTATCCCAGTTGCTTTGCCACTCGGATGAAATGGGAAGGAGAAAAATGAGGCCGTGATTCTCAGCTTTACTGCTCAATAAAACATGGCTCCGGTGATTCACAGTTTCTGAAGAAAATTCCTATTACACGCTCTGACCATGCACAACCAATGTTCCTTGGTGATAGAAGCTGGTGCTGTGTGTTAAATTCTTCCTTTTACTAAGCTCAAAAATGAAACACTGGTTCCCACCATTAAATATGAGAGGGGCTGTTGTTTGCCTTTATTTTTTTAATGATATAATGTCTTTCTCAGGGAGCTTTGCATTTTGAGCCCTGGAATTGCAGGCACTGATGTTGACAGATATACATTTACATGGTATATTGTAACTTGATAATCAGTCTGAAAGCTTCCAATATTTAAATTGTCTCAATAATTGAACAGAAAGAAACTGTGAGGAATAGAGGAGGAAGGGAAAGGTATAAATTTGGCTCCACCCCTAAGAAAAATAAAACAAATGCCTTATGACTGTAATGGGCAGGAATAGGGCGCCCCCTTCTGGTAGTTTACTCAAAGTAGTGCTGCCTTATAGTTAAGAATGGAGTCCCTTCTAAGTTCGTAGGGTAATTAAAATATCTGACTCAACTCACAAACTGCCAGAATGGTAAACATGTCTCACTTGCCACAAATATCTCATTCCATTGTTAGCAAAATAAATTTCTTAATAATCATACATTTGATAAGTTTATGAATGAGGACAGATTATGACAGTAGAGTCTGAGTTAGGGGGCCAAGGGGAGGTCTCAGTGGTCCAGAATCTGCCTCACGTGTGTGTGAGGATTTGGTTTTGCTCAGGAGGACTGGGTACTGGGCTTGGAACAAATGACTCCCAAGGACCAAGAGCCTACAAAATGAAATTAATGGATTATTTTGAGAGAAATGTAAGTAGAATATCATGATTACTGTATAAAACCTCAGTCAAAAGAATATTTTAATCACTGGATTTTACATGACTTCTATGATAAAGTTGATTAAAATGAACAGTAAAACCTGTAATCTGATAAATAAATGTTCCTTTTTGGTGCCAAGTGGTGGCACACCTGATTGAGTGCACATGTTGCAGTATACAAGGACCTGGCTCAAGCCCCTGTTACCCACCTGCAGGGGAATAGCTTCACAAGTGGTGAACCAGTGCTGCAGGTGTCTCTCTTGTCTTTCTCCCTCTCTTTCTCCCCCTTCCCCCTCAATTTCTGGCTTTACTTATTAATTACCCAATTAATAAATAAAGATAAAAAATGTAATGCTCCTTTTCTTCATAAGGAATAAAGAAATTGGCACAGAAAAAAAAAGCTGGCTTGTCTTGCTTTGAAGTCAAACTCCAATCTTAGTAGGTGGGTGGCCTTGGACATGGTATCAACTCTCTATGACTGTTTTCATACTTTAAAAATGATTGTCCACTTCCCAGGTTACTGTAAGATTAAGTGAAATACTGGGTGTAAATTTGTTAGGCTGGTGTCTGGAATCCACAAACTCCATAAACGTCAGCTCAGCCAAGGGCTACTTGTCAGTAATGAATCCAAAGTCAAGAAAGAAATCTCACACACTTGCAGTGCTTGCCAGACTGCTGAGGACTGGAAGAATGGATGTGTGTGTGTGTGTGTGTGTGTGTGTGTGTGTTGCTCAGGGAGCATACCAGACATTATCCTGGTCTCTCAAGCCATTTTAATGGCATGGGGGACATACATGACTTGACATGTATGTAGAATATAATTCTTGGATAAAGAAGAGGCTCCTGATCTAAATAAAAAATTTCAAACACATTTTAATTCATAGAGACTCCAGAAAGAAATTGGTCTACGTGCATGTATCAACTATGGCAATAGGATGGATAAGTTTATTGTCTGGGACACTATTTGGGAAACTAATTCATACTCTTTAAAAAAAGCACAAAAGGTTTAAGTTGGCTGATGTATCACTGTGACTCCAAGGACGTTGCTACTCAAATAATAATAATAGCAATCATAAAACTATTCCTAAATTAACTAAAGTGAGAGTAAGCTCAATAGAACCATTTGTTTCACAAATTAAACCTGGGTGTAGAGTGAAAATAATCATGAAAGAAAATAGAGGTAAGTAATAGCTCACAAAAACATAAGTAATAGCACACCTCTTCTAGAAGTGTCTATAGACAATCAGCTAAAAGAAGGAAAGAGGGTACCAGAAAAAAAAATGAAGGTGTCATGATGCTGCTATTTGTGGTGTCCATGTTAATTCAACACTAACTGGAAAGTGGGTCAGTTGTAATACATGTCCAAGGAAAATTATTCCAATAGTTGTCATAGTAGACCTATCCCAATCAAAATCTCAAATTCTTTTTTTTTAATTTAGGAAAGGAGACATTAACAAAACTGTAGGAAAAGAGGGGTACAGGTCCACACAGTTCCCACCACTCGATCTCCATATCCCCCCCCCCCATAGCTTTCCCATTCTCTATCCCTCTGGGAGCATGGACCCAGGGTCGTTGTGGGTTGCAGAAGGTGGAAGGTCTGGCTTCTGGAATTGCTTCCCTGCTGAACATGGGCACTGACAGGTTGATCCATACTCCCAGTCTGTCTCTCTCTTTCCCTAGTAGGGTGGGTCTCTGGGGAAATGGAGCTCCAGGACACATTGGTGGGGTCGTCAGTCCAGGCAAGTTTGGTCAGCATCATGCTGGTGGCTGAAAAGAGAGTTAACATACAAAGCCAAACAAATTGTTGAACAATTATGGACCTAAAGGCTGGAATAGTGCAAATGAAGTGTTGGGGGTGTACTCCCTGCAGATTCTTGTGTTCTGCTTTCAGTTATATATTTTTCCCTGGTTTATGGGCATGTGTGAACATATGCTCTATCTCAGGGGACCTGGACTATATATAGGTTTGGGGACTTTATTGGGGAGTGGACCACCTGGAATGGAATTAGAGAATACTATGAAAGGAAAGGTCTCACCCGAGTGATGAAGCTGAAGGGTTGTCATTCCACACCTGAAGTCTCTGGTCACAGTCTGAAGTGAAGCATGCTGGGGTGGCACTTGTTGCGTTGAAAATCTCAAATTCTAATGTTCTAAAAAAATGCACCATTCCTTTTTTAAATATTTTACTTTGTTTACTTCTTTTGGGTATAAACAAAAATAAATTGAGAGGGAAGAGGGAGAAAGAGGGAGAGAGATATCTGTAGTACTGTTTTCACCGCATATACCACCACGTGGCCGCTTAATTTTTGTTAAAGAATTGCAAGTGATACAAATTTCTTTTTGGAAAAAATAAAAAAGTTGTACGAGTCCTTCCTAGGAGAGAGCCTCCTGGCTTTCTTACTGCTTCTAGTTCTTAGACAGGTTACATAATTTTCCTATATGTGGTTCAAAAGAAAATAATCCACACCCAGCCTTCTTCGGAGACTTGGTGAGTGAAAAGAGATACAAACTGTGGAAGAATTCTGGGAAGGGCAAAGGGCTGAAGAGGTCTAAGCTTATCACTAAAACTGTGGTCAACTATTCCCACGTAATGTCTAAGGGATTCCTTTACCACCACCTCCCCATAGCAGTAGACAGAGAATAACCCCCATAGTTTGACCTCAGTTGTTAGAATTTGAAGTGGAAAAGAAGTAACAAACTTTAGATACCTAGAGAGCTCTGTGTTGGGTCTGTCTGCTCACCCATGACCAAGAAAGTCTTGAGATTTCTGACATGCGCATGGACAAACGGGTCTTCACTCACTTAGAGTCTTATTGAAAACAAAGGCAATTTTCATAAACTAGTCCCAAAGGTGGGATCTATTGCCCCCGTGTACAAGAGTTGGACAGAAATGCATTTAGAACTTTACTGTGTCTGGTTGTCCTAAGATAAGATTCATATGGAGAGAACGTGGGTGGTATGCATGACAAAGCAGGTTCCTTTCCATATGAGCTATCCAGCCAGCCTTATTATAAATTTTGGGAGGTGGTTATCCAAGGAAAGACTTAAAAAAAAAAAAAAAAAACTCCCTAGACTGCTCATGTCTGTAGAAATCTATTTCCTGAAGTCAGTTAGGACTGTGGCTAAACCCATCTCATTACTCATTGTGTATGTATGTTTTTTTTAATATTTTTATTTACTTATTATTGGATAGAGACAGAGAATATGAGGGGGGTAGAGAGAGAGAGAGACAGAGAAACACTTGCAGATGTACTTCACCACTCAGGACCAGGAGCCTGAACCTGAGTCCTTGCAAACTGTCATGTGTGCGCCTAACCTGAGGTGCCACACCCTGGCCCGTCGTTGCATTTTAATCAGCCTCACTAGCTTCAATTCTCTAAACATGCACCTGAAAATAGTTTCAAATCACTTTACCTGTATCACATATTCACTTAAATGCCTCCTCCACTGACTCTGGCATCTAAAAAAAGACTGTTCAAGGCTTCCCTCTCTCACAGCAATCAACCTTTCTTTGCTCTTATAGGATGTATTCAAAGGTTGAGTCACATTTTCTTCTTTGCTGTCTCCTCCACAGCACACTCAGCCTTGAAAGGTAAGAAGCTGTCACCAGGCACTTAGCCCACTCTTCTTACATGAATGAGCCTGCTCCCTAGAAACACAAATGGAAGTCTGTTTACAACAGGGGGGAAAAAAAAATCTGAGCATTTATACATAGAAAAGAGTTTCGCTCATAGTTACAGAAATGCCAAGTTTTAAGAGAGCATTTCAAGTCTTAATGGCATTGATAATCAGATTCTCCTGATTGAGAGTACACATTGAAATCACATTTTCGAAGGCAAACAGTTAAAATTTACCAAGATTCAGATCACCTGCCCCCTAGAAACTCAGTCCATCTCACCCTGTCTCCAGTCATCAACTCCCAAGACCATGCCAGGTGGTAGAGACCACTCAGATCATGGCTTCCTAGCTCCCCAGCTTAGAGTAGCCAAGCTGCAATAAGTTTCTCTAGCCTCTGAAAGAAAGCAGCTAGCAGAAGTTATCACTTCATCCCTTCAAACAAACAAGCAGATACAGTAAATACAACCCGCCTCATAGTCTCCTGTTTTATGGTCACTACTGACTGGTATTCCCACTGTTCCATCCAACTCCTGCAGCAATGTGTATGCTCTGGGTTATTTTCCATATCTCTCCAGCGCTTTACTTTCCTTGGGGATTTTGACTATAGAAAAGAAAGAAGGAATCATGGTTCTCTAAGCTGTAAAGCTCTTTATTATATCGGGCAACCCTTTAATACATCTTTGTCCGCTTAAGTTATCCGCTTATGGTCTCTCAGTTCCAAATCCACCCTTTTATGCCCTGATTTGTGATACTAGAGCTAGGTTCTTTGAACAATATACTTGCTACTCCCAGGCTGCTTAGCAGATAACTCCTTTACTCATTATTTTATTAGTTCTTCCCATTCAAATTACTGGGATATTTTCTGGTGCCTAGACTCTGCCCTATACATCATCTCAGGCAATTTGGTAGAGAATCAGCTCTTTAGAAGAGCCAGGCAGTGGTCTACCTGGTTTAAGTGCACACATAGTGCACAAGGACCCAGGTTCAAGGACCTGGTCCCCACCTGTAGGGAGAAAGCTTCGTGACTGTTGAAGCGGGGCTTCAGGTGTCTCTGTCTCTTTCCCTATTTCCCTCCCCCTTCTCAGTTTCTCTCTGTCTCCAATAAATACATAAAGATGTTTTAAAGTTTGAGAGAGAGAGAGAGGGAGAGGGAGAGGGAGAGGGAGAGGGAGAGGGAGAGGGAGAGGGAGAGGGAGAGGGAGAGGGAGAGGAAGAGAGAGAGAGAGAATGAATCAGCTCTAAACTGTTAACCATTCTCCCAAGCCTCTTCTGTTAAACACCTTGCCTCTGGATAGTAATTGATTTTAATACTAACACAAACATCAGGAACATCCTACTTAAATTTCACTTCCCCCACTTTCCCCCACTCCTCCCTAAATTCTTTTGCTGTTATCGTGCTCCCAGCTTTAGTTTACCTCTTTCTTCTTTTTCAAGGGCCTTACTCTAACAACCAGCTCGATTCTTGTCTGTAACAGCCCCACTTTTCCTTCTCTCCGAGGATGAATGTTTATGTTCTTTAGAAGAGTTCATGATTGAATGTGTTGCCAAGGTCCTGCAATGGTACAGCCAGTAAAGTGTATACATTACCATGCACAAGGACGTGGGTTCAAGTCCTTGACCCCTCCCTACCTGTAGGGGAGGAAGTTTCGTGAGCAGTGAAGCAGTGCTTTGGGTGTGTCTCTTTCTCCTCTTTCTTTCTTTCTTTCTTTCTTTCTTTCTTTCTTTCTTTCTCTCTTTCTTTCTTTCTTTCCTTCTTTTTAACTAAAGCACTACTAAACTCTGCCTTATGATGGTACAGGGGATTGAACCTGGGACTTTGGAGCCTCAGGCATGAGGATCTCTTTGAATAACCATTATTCAAAACCTTATTGCATAACCCCACCCTCTTTCCCATTTCTCCCCTTGCAATTTCTCTCTAGCCCACTAAATAAAAGAAATTTTAAAAAATGTTTACAAGAAGCAGTGGATCATCATGCAGGCAGTGACAAACCTGGTGGTAAATAAATAAATAAATAAAATGTTTCCCTACCCTTACTGTCCTTTAGGATATCATCTTCTAGAAACAGCTGGGAGTATTGATCAACCTGCCAATGCCCATGTCCAGTGGAGAGGCAATTACAGAAGTCAGACCTCCCACCTTTTGCATCCCATAATGATCCTGGGTCCATGCTCGCTGAGAGGTAAAGAATAGGGAAGCTTCCAATGGATAGGGATGGGATGAGGAACTCTGGTGGTGGAAACTGTGTGGAATTTTACCCTTCTTATCCTATGGTCTTGTCAATCATTATTGAATCAATAAAAAATAAACAATAATAATTTACAAAACAAACACACAAAAAAGATATCATCTTCTCCCTTCCCTACAGCAATAAACATCTTGAGGATTCTCTGATCCTTGTAAGTGTGGTTTCTGTCCCCATCAGTCACAGGCTCTGACTTTTCACAGAGATGTCCTGATCAGACCTCTAATGGCCAGTTCTTTGCAGTAGTTCTACACTTCAACTTTCTGACTTACCTTCTTTCCAGCTCTCAGGAGCATACTTGTTTCCAAAAATTCTATTCAGCCTCTCTTCTCTTCTTATATATCTTTTTTCCAAGTTGCAGATTTATAACACCAACTGACTTTTTTTTTAAGTTTTATGCATTAAGAATGCTCTAGTCCTGACCTTCCATCTGAACTCCAAAACTAAAATTGCTGATCTCTTGCTGGAAATTTCACAGTTCAGTAGGTCCAAACTTGAATTTGTCTTCTCTCCTCACAAGTCTATTTTCTTTTCCTTCATATGCTAGACAGGATTAAGACCTAGTTCTCATTGAATTTCCATTTTCCCAGTTACAAACGAGTAGCAATAGTAGTTCAAGCCTCGTGAGACTGCATTTTGTTGTAGTATGGTTGAATAATATTTTTTGAGTATTGGAAGTTTGTCAACTATATTTCTCATACACAGTCCTTCCTGCACATGTTTTCCACTACTGCCATTGACCTAGTTCTTACCATCTCCAGTGTTAATCTGAGCTACTCAAACTAGTCTACATTTGTCAATGGTTCAATATTTATTTTTCAACATTTTTATTATCTTTATTTATTTGAAGAGACAGTCAGAAACCAAGAGGAAAGGGGCGAGATAGGGAGATAGGGAGGAAAAGAGACAGAGAGAGAACCCTGCAGCACTGCTTCACCATTTGCAAAACTTTCCCCTGCAGGTGGGAACCAAGGTCTCAAACCTGGCTCCTTGTGCATTGTGACATGTGCACTCAACCAGGTGTACCACCATCTGGCCCCAACAGTTCAATATTTCCAGTGTGTTTTATACACTCTACAGGTATGTTCCCAGGTGGAAAGAATAATGAGATCAGTTCACACCTAATGTCAACTAGATCTAGTTCTCCTCTGGTGGAAGTAAACCCAAAGTAGTCATAAGGGGGCTTGTTAGAAAGAAGCAAGTCAGTCAGATAAACAGAAATGTGATGATGAAAGCAGAGAAATATTGAAAGAGAGTAGAAGACTACCAGTTTTGAAGATGGAGAAAGAAAGCACCAACCAAGGACTGACTACAAAAGGCTTCTAGAAACCAGAAAAAGCAAGGAAACCACATTCTGCCCTAGAACTTCAAAAAAGCACAGCTGCCAGTGCCTTCTTTGGCTGGGCCTCCAGAAACTGAGTAAACATCTTTAGGCTTAAGCCACAAACATCATCTTTATTATAAGTTACAGAAGAAACAGAAAAATAATACCATCCTTAGCCCTGAAGGGCAAGTGGATAAGCTCTCAAGAGGCATCTCCCTCCAGGTGGGGCGTGGGTGAGTCCCTGTGTAACCTGGGAGAGCCAATAACTGCTGTCAGACCAACTGGGTTGTGGTCAAAGGTCCTAACCTCAAGAGTGGATCCGTATACAGCGAGGAATAAAATCTCCAGGTAGGGTGTGCTGTCTACTGGATGATGAGTTCAGCTGGGACTGCAGGCATTCAGTGACAGTCACTATGCTTGTTTGCCACCAGGTACTTATTCTATTTAGCCTTTCTTTCTTTCTTTCTTTCTTTCTTTCTTTCTTTCTTTCTTTCTTTCTTTCTTTCTTTCTTCCTTTCTGTCTTTCCTTTCTTTTCTTCCTTTCTTTTTTTTTTTTTTTGCCTCCAGGATTATTGCCAGGGCTCAGTACCTACAGCACGAATCCACTGCTCCTGGAGACCTTTTTTCCCCCTTTTGTTGCCCTTGTTGTTTTATCATTTTTGTGGTTATTATTATTGTTGTTGTTGTTGTTGTCCTTGAATAGCACAGAGAGAAATTGAGAGAGGAAGGGAAGACAGAGAGGGGGAGAGAAATATAGACACCTCCAGACCTGCTTCACTACCTGTGATGTGACTCCCCTGCAGGTGGGGAGCCAGGCGCTTGAACCAGGATGCTTACACCGGTCCTTCCACTTCGTGCCATGTGCCTATTTAGTCTTTGTAAGATAGACAGCAGGTTGTGCACCTTGATTTGTCAAGCACAGAACATGTTTAGTGCTGCTGTCCCCATATAATTATGAGTAGCAACTTCTTTTTTATTTTATTTTTTAATTTCTATATTGGGGAATTAATGTTTTACATTCGACAGTATACAATAGTTTATACATGCATACCATTTCTCAGTTTTCCATATAACAATACAACCCCCACTAGGTCCTCTGTCATCCTTCTTGGACCTGTATTCTCCCCACCCACCCACTCCAGAGTCTTTTAGTTTGGTGCAATACGCCAATTCCAGTTCAGGTTCTATTTGTGTTTTCTTCTCTGAACTTGCTTTTCAACTTCTGCCTGAGAGTGAGATCATCCCATATTCATCCTTCTGTTTCTGACTTATTTCACTTAACATGAATTCTTCAAGGTCCAGCCAAGATAGGCTGAAACAGTGAAGTCACCATTTTTTATAGCTGAATAGTATTCCATTGTATACATATATACCACAACTTGTTCAGCCACTCATCTGTTGTAGTCACCTGGGTTGCTTCCAGGTTTTTTGGCTATTGCAAATTGTGCTGCCAAGAACATATGTGTACACAGATCTTTTTGGATGGGTGTGTTGGCTTCCTTAGGATATATCCCCAGGAGAGTAATTGTAGGATCATAGGGTAGGTCCATTTCTAGCCTTCTGAGAGTTCTCCAGACTGTTCTCCACAGAGGTTGGACCAACTGACATTCCCACCAGCAGTGCAGGAGGGTTCCATTGACCCCATAATCTCTCCAGAATTTGCTGCTGTTACCTTTTCTGTTGTATGACATTCTCACAGGAGTGAAGTGGTATCTCATTGTTGTCTTTATTTGCATTTCTCTGACAATTAGAGACTTAGAGACTTTTTTCATGTTTCTCGGCCTTTTGGATCTCTTCTGTGAGTAGCAACTTCTTTCTATAATCTTTTTTATTATTAGTGATTTAATAATTATTAACAAGACTGTAGGATAAAAGGGGTACAATTCCATATAATTCCCACCACCAGAGTTATGTATCCCATCCCCTCCATTGGAAGCTCCCTTATTCTTTTTAATTTTTATTTACAAAAAGGGAACATTGACAAAACCATAGGATAATGGGGTACAGCTCCACACAATTCCCACCATCAGAACTCTGTATCCCATCCCCTCCCCTGATAGCTTTCCTATTCTCTATCCCTCTGGGAGTATGGGCCCAGGGTCATTATGGGGTGCAAAGGTGAAAGGTCTGGCTTCTGTAATTGCTTCCCCACTGAACATGGGCTTTGGCAGGTTGATCCATACACCCAGCCTGTCTCTATTTTTCCCTAGTGAGGCAGGGATCTGGGGAGGCAGGGCTCCAGAACATTGATGGGGTCATCTGCCCAGGGAAGTCTGGTTGGCATCATGGTAGCATCTGGAACCTGGTGGCTGAAAGACGAGTTAAAATATAAAGCCAAACAAATTGTTGACTAATCATGAACCTAAAAGCTGGAAGATTGCTGATGAAGAGTTGGGGGAGGAGCTCCGTTTTGTAGATAGCTAGTAGGCCTATTTTAGTTATATTCTTTTTAAAAAATTTTTTTATTTATATAAAGGAAACATTGACTAAACCATAGGCTAAGAGAAGTACAACTTCACACAATTCCTATCACCAGAACTCTGTATCCCATCCTTTCCCCTGATAGCTTTCCTATTCTTTAACCCTCTGGGAGTATGGACCCAAGGTCATTGTGGGTTGTAGAAGGTCAAAGGTCTGGCTTCTGTAATTGCTTCCCCGCTGAACATGGGCATTGATAGGTTGATCCATACTCCCAGTCTGTCTTTCTCTTTCCCTAGTGGGGAAGTGCTGTAGTGAAGTGGAGCTCTAGGACACATTGGTGGGGTTGTCTGTCCAGGGAAGTCTGGTTGGCATCATGCTAGCATCTGGAACCTGGTGGTTGAAAATAGAGTTAACATACAAAGTCAAACAAATTGTTGACCAGTCATGGACCTAAAGGCTGGAATAATGCAGGTGGAGAGTTGGGGGGTCCTCCATTTTGTAGATAGCTAGTAGGCATATTTTAGTTATATTCCAAAGGGCCTGTGGATATACTAGTTTTGTTTGTTTGTTTGTTTTTGCCTGAGCCTGAAATCTGATATGCAGGCAGATCCTAATTATTATCTGGGGAGGTGATGTCATGGCTAGAAAAAGGACCAGAATGTTGGATCAGGGAAGAGAGGAGCTCCCAAATATGGGAAAGGTGTATAAATATTATTGACTCTTAACTCCATCGATTTGATGTGATCTGGAGCCCATATTCAGCTTAGGAGTCTATGTGACCTCTACATCCCTGTAGATCTGAGCTCACATTCTGTGGTCATGAGTAGGAACATTCCATGCTGCCCCAATATTGACCCATCTTCCTCAGGTGTAGCATAGAGTATGTTGTCCATCCTCCCTTCAGAGGATGGAACATTCTCTACTATTGTTGATCCAAGTTGAGGGCAAGGTCCTATGGAGGGCCCACAAAGGTGTCTATTCTGTTGTTTCTGATAGAAATGACCAGTAACAATGGAGAGAGGGATTTATTTAAGGTCTAGGCCCATCATGTCTGTTTGGGAATCTCAGGACTCCCCAATTAGGGCCCCAGCTGATGGGGTGGCCTGAGAGTGACTAAAGAGTCATCGATAAAGTATGCCAGTCTCTTGTCCTTATTAAGCTTTTGCAGTCCTTGCTTTGATGAGGTTTTAGTTATATTCTAAAGGGCCCATGACTATACCATACAATGACTTGGGTCCACCTGCATATCAGATGTCAGACTCAGAAGAAAAAAGAAAAAGCTCCATTATTCTTTATCCTTTGGGAAGTGTGGACCAAAATTCTTCATGGGATGCAGAAGGTGGGAGGTCTGTCTTCTATAATTGCTTTTCCTCTATGCTCAATCGACGCTGGCCAGTCGATCCATTTCCTCAGTCTTTCTCAATCTTTCCCTGATGGGATAGAGCTCTGGGGAGGTGAGATTCCAGGATACATTGGTGAGGTCTTCTGCCCAGGGAAGTCAGGATGGTGTCATGGTAATGTTTCAGCTTGGTGGCTGAAAAGCAGTAAGATATAAAGCAGGACAAATTATTTAATAAACAGGAACCTAAAAGTAAGAATAGAGTATATGGGACTAAGAATCTTTGTACAGAAAGAAGCTAGGAAGTCTACTTTAGTATATTCCAAAGGGCTCATGACTTTTTGCCTGAGCCCAATAGCTAACATGCAGGTGGGCTAAACGTATTGACTAGGAAGATCGTGTCAGAGTTGACAACAGAACTAAAAAGCTGGAAAAGGGCAGAGAGTAGCTGTGACCATGGACTGTGAGCTCAGACTGACAGGGCTGCAGAGATTACTTACACAGGCTCCTGTGCTAAACGTGAATACATGTGAGCCCTAGATCAGATCGATGGAGTTTAAAGTTAGCAGCATTAATACACTTTCCTCTATAGTCCTTTTTTAAAATGTATTTTCTATTTGTAGGTGAAGACTGAAGGCTTGAACCTGGGACCTTGCGCATGATAACATGTGCTCTCAACCAAGTGCACCACCATCTGGCAACAGCTCCTTTCATTCTCAGAAGTGCCCAGCTTCTTGATAAGCTTCATAGTCCCTTGAATGATAGGATGTGAGACAGACACTTCAAAGCCTGCTGTTTAGCTCTGAGCTTGAGTCTCAAGGCAGAGCAAGAACAGGTCCCCACGTTTTCATGTCACTGAAGCCTTAACAGAGAACACTTTCAATTGCTCAACTGAAGAAAAAATAGGTATTTTAATAATACTTGACTTACAGATTCTTGGCACCACTGAAGTGAAGAGACAGAGACATGCATTATATTGTCTAGTGAGATACAATGATTTTTTTAAATTTCTTTATTGGGGAATTAATGTTTTACATTCAACAGTAAATACAATAGTTTGCACATGCATAACATTCCCCAGTTTCCCATATAACAATACAACCCCCACTAGGTCCTCTATCATCCTTCATGGACCTGAGATACAATGATTTTAATGTCTGCTACCTTCTGTGACTGACCCAGTGAGGGAGAAGGTAGTTGTGTTTTGTTTTTATTTCCCTTGTTAAGTATTGTTTATAAGCTGGATGAGAGTCATAGGTGGAGGGTTAAAAAGAAAGAAGGGATATAAAGGGCATTAGGAGGGAAGATGTAATAGCGTAACTAAGGTGGGGTCTGGCAGTGGCACACCTGGTTGAATGTACATGTTACAATGTGCAAGGATCCGTGTTCAAGCCCATGGTCCCCACCTTCAGGGGAAAAGCTTTTTGAGTAGTGAAGCAGGGCTGCAGGTTTTCCTGTCTCTCTCCCTGTCTATCTCCCTCTCCCCTCTAGATTTCTAGTAAATAAAGATAATTTAAAAAATAATAAAATCACATAACCAAGGTTGAAACGAAATGATAGTGAGGTTTCTAGGCTTACAGAGCAATCATTTGAGTCTACCCATGAACTTGGTTTTCAAGGCACTAGCTATTCAAAGGTAATTCCTGCCCCAAATGGGAGAGGTGAGATAGTGAGACCCTCCTCAGCGGAGTCTGAGAGTGTGGAAGTGAGACCCGTGGAAAATGGGTGGGTGAGCTCAGAACCCATCTGTTACACCAAACCAAGTGTGGGCTGATCATGTCACTCAAATTAGTTTGTAGAGGAGTGAAAATTAAAATGCTGGTAGGTGAGCAAGTTATTAAGAAGCTATTCCATGTGCTCAAATTCACACCTACCTTTAGTGGGGGAGGGTAGTGTTCTGATGTGATTCCCATGTCTTTTGTGTGTGTGTGTGTGTGTGTGTGTGTTTTATTTTTAAACATAAAGTCAACTAATTTAGTCATCTGGATTAGCACAATATCGAATGCAGTATTTTCTTTTCCATCTCTTCTCTGTGTTTTTTTCCTTCCACTTCTCTCTGTCCTTCCATAGGGAGATGCCACCAGGGAAGACCCAATGCTGATCTCTGAGTGAGTTTGCAGCTGGGTTTAGTCTAGTTTCCTAGCACAGTCCTACTCAGCACCCCTCTTCTCTTCACCCCTCCTGGAAACAACAGCAACTTTTCTCCACAAAATGAGTACTTACTTTTCTAAGAGGAAAAGAGAAAGGAGAAGAAAAGGGTAGAGGTAAGGAGTAGAAAGGAGAAGAGAGAAGAGCTGGGGGAGCAGAGCAGAGCAGAGTGACCAGCAGAGGGGTGCCGGGCTTGCATCGCGGGTGAGAGAGATGATCCAGGAACCAAGCTCGTGATGGTAACAATACAAATCTTTATTCATGCGGGAGCTCCAGAGTCCGGCATGAGTGCAGCGGGTTAAGCCACGTGGAGCCAACAGCAATGGCCAGCGTCCGCCTCCCCCTGCACGACTGACCTCCTCTAGGTCCTGACACGGAAGATAAAGAAACCAGAAACGGAAGTGGCTTTTATAATACCATAAGTGGGAGGGGCTGGAAATGGCAGGGGCTTCTCTAGCAACCGTTGCCAGGGAATCAGTTGGCAGGAATTAGCAATATACTGTGGGGACTAGGAGGGAGACCTTTAATCATTTATAAGACAAAGCAGAAGATTGGTATGTAGATAATAATACTAGCATGGAAATAGGGTGGTTTGTGGACCCTGCCAAGCTGGACTACATCTGCACAATTTCCCAACAGGGGAAAGGATTGCGGAGAAGTCCTGGTCAGTGAAGGCCTGTGTCCCTCCTGTGGCTGAATGCCTCTGATGAGCTGAAAACCGGTCTGTGGGAAGTCAGAACACTCTTTAAACCCCTGACAGCCACTATTCTTCACAGAGGCTGTGAACAATTGCTCGCCTGCCAGTGTCTGGCTAGAAAAATAGCTGTACCTACAGGATCATTTAGAAGACAGATGGCAGAGGCAAGCCCTATTCATCTGCCAGTAGCCATTTCATAATTCTCCCTGCCTGTCAGACCCTGGATGGGGAAGCCAAATGCATCTTTGTGCATTTCCCAAGCTCATTGGGTAGCTCTTGTTCTAAAGACAGTACCTGTGTCCCACCCCTGACCTGCTCTCCCATCCCAGCCCTGGGTGGCAGCCCTACTCCAGGGTACTAAGGAGAATGCCATTGGAGCCAGTAGGAAAAATCAGTTCTCCAATTCCTAAAAATCCTCATGTTTGCTATGGGGGGAGGGGGTTCTGTTATTTTCTCCAAATATATATCAAAACTCCCAAACAGGTCCCATCCCTTCTCTGCTCTTTCTGGCTTCCATGATTCTGACCCATCATTAAGCCATATTCTAGAGCCTGGGTTATTTTTCTATACTGAGTTGCCATTTTCTACTTCAAGTACTATTTTTGGAGCCAGGGAGATAACTCAACCATTTGGAGCACTGACTTTGCCAGGCTCTACTTCTGACAGGCTGATGAAATCAAGCTTGGGATAAAGGTCTCAAGGTCACTGTGAATTCACCACAGCACCACCTGTGAGTCCTCTCAGGAAAAATCAGTACATCGATGTGTTCACCATGCCACAAACATTGGGAGAAATTGCGGGAAAGAAAGCTCATGTAGTGGGAACCTATAAAAGGAAGGCTTTGCAACCTCACCAATCTGTCCTATAACCTCAGCTCTCTAGAGCCCTACCCCACTAGGGAAAGATAGAACCAGTCTAGGGGATGGCTTGACCTGACAATGTCCATATCCAGTGGAGAAGCAACTACAGAAGCCAGACCTTCTACCTTCTGCACCCCATACAGAATTTTGGTCCATATTCCCAGAGGGAATAAAGAATAGGGAAGCTTCCAGTGGAGGGGATGGGACACAGAACTCTGGTGATGGGAATTATATGGAATTGTACCCCTGTCATCTTACAGTCTTGTCAATCATTATCACATCACTAATAAAACGGAAAAAAAAATATCAGGTGCACAGGGAAACTCCTGAACTTTTGGGGTTCTGGCTGGCCAAGAACAAATGTATTTTTTTCTAGTCCCACAGGGCCTTTTGTCCATATGCAACAAATAACTCTTGACCACCCTCCCCTTGTGACACATCTTCTCACACTAGTCTTCTTTCTCACACCACCTCTCCTACCCACAAGTACACAGCAAGAAATTCTGGCTTTGTCACCAGTCTTTCCCCTGCTACTTCCCTGACCTTCCCTAGACTCCATTCATCATTCATCAACTACACTGCAATCTTTGACTCAGGGAATTCCTAAAATCACCCTTCCAACTGTTGTATGCTTTACATTGGGTTGTTCTAGATCTCCCCCGCCAAGAGAATTGGATCAGTCCTGTTAGTTTCATGGGCCTGCTTGGCCCCGCCTTGAAGGAACCCCGACAGAGTTCCAGAGTTGGAGAGTTAGAGAGAGTGCTTGCACCGCAGGAAAGAGGCAGCAGAGTTCTGTTTGGTGATTAGTTTGGTTTAGTTTATGAATCGTTGTTCCTGAATAAAGAAATACAGCTTCCCTGCCCAGCCGTATGTCTCTGGTCATCTCTGTTACCCGCCCGTGAAGCTAGCCCGGCCAGCTGGAGGCACCGAATTTTAACAACACCAACCTCTCCCAAATGGCTCTTGTAAGAAACCCTACTAATGATCCTGTTAGCAGCAAGTGGATTCTAAGAATGACCAGAGTACTACTCAGCCTTGTCGAATCTCTCCCCTACCCCTCCCATGAGTAATGAGAAGCACTCCCATAATTGTTCCCTTAGACAGCAAAAGGGATAATACAAATGTAATTAAAATCCCACCCCCCTAGGGAAAGGTAGAGACAGGTTGAGGGTATGGAACAACCTGTCAACTCCCATGTCCAGTGGAGAAGCAACTACAGAAGCCAGACCTCCCATCTTCTGTACCCCCAAAAGTTCTTTGGTCCATACTCCCAGAGGGATAAAGAATAAGGAAGCTTGCAATGGAAGGAATGGGATATAGCACTCTGGTGGTGAGAATTGCATGAATCGTTCCCCTCTTACCCCTCAATCTTGTTAATCATTATTAAATCAATAATAATAATAATAATTACAATAATAGAGTTGAAAAATAAGAAAGCAAAACTTGTACTGGGTTTGGTGTATTGCACCAAAGTAAAAAAACTCTGGGGTGATGGGGAGAGTTCAGGTCCTGGAACACGATGACAGAGGAGGACCTAGGGGGATTGAATTGTTATATGGAAAACTGAGAAATGTTACACGTGTACACACTACTGTATTGTACTGTTGACTGTAAACTATTAATCCCACAATAAAGAGAAAAATAAAATAAAGTAAAATAAATAAAATAAAACCACTAACCGGAAGGGGGTGCTAAACCAATCCAGGAGCCCTTTGAAAGCAGATAGTGGTCATGAGTAGGAACCTTCCAAGTTGCCCCAATTTCAGGACCCATTTTTCTCAGGTGGAGCACAGAGTACGTTGTCCATCCTCCCTTCAGAGGATGGGACATTGTCTACCATTGTTGATCCACTTTGAGGGCAAGGTCCTATGGGGGTCCACAGAGGGTTTATTGTATTGTTCCTGATAGAGATGACCAGTAACATTGGGGAGAGGGATTTATTCTAGGTCTAGGCCCATCATGTATGTTTGGGAATCTCAGGACTCCCTGATTAGGGCCCCAGCTGATGGGGTGGCCTGATATTCACTAAAGAGTCATCATTAAAGTATGCCAGTCTCTTGCCCTTATTAAGCTTTTGCAGTCCTTGCTTTGATAAGGTTAGCTCTGGAGTGAGTGAGGGAAGTGTAATAGTGTAATAGGAAGTAGGTGAGGAGGGTATCTAAGTCTAAGTAGACACTATTTCATTATGAACTTTATCCTGACTCACTGCAGACTATTGTGTACTTTTGCTTTCAGGTATATATTCTGCCTTAAATTATGCATACACGTGAACGTATGCTCAATCTTATGGGACCTGGTCTATATCTAGGTTTTGGGACTTGGTTAGGAAGTGAACCACCTGGAGTGGAATTAGAGAATCCTATGAAAGGAAAGGTCTCACCCGAGTAATGAGGCTGAAGGACTGACATTCCACGCCTGATGTCTCTGGACACAGTCTGAAGTGAAGCATGCTGAGGTGGTACTTATTTCATTGATTAGGCTGGGATTGGCAGATGCAATATCATTTGGTATGAATTGAGAGAAGCATGTAGGAAAGTAAGCCCCACCCTAGAGGTTCCTACTCATGACCACAGAATGTGAGCTCAGATCTACAGGGATGCAGAGGTCACACAGGCTCCTAAGCTGATTATGGGCTGCAGATCACATCAAATCGATGGGGTTTACAGTCAACATTTATACACCTTTTCCATATTTGGGAGCTACTCTCTTCCCTGATCCAGCTTTCTGCTCCTTTTTCCAGCCAAGACATCATCTCCCCAGACAATAACTTGGATCCACCTTCATATCAGATGTCAGGCTCAGGGGAAAAAAAAAAAAAACTCGGATAGTCATGGGCCCTTTGGAATATAACTAAAATAGGACTACTAGCTATGTACAAAACAGAGACACTCACCCCCAACTCTTCATCTGCACTATTCCAGCTTTTAGGTTCATGATTAGTCAACAACTTGTTTGGCTTTATATGTTAACTCTATTTTCAGCCACCAGGTTCCAGATGCTACCATGATGCCAGCCAGACTTCCCTGGAGAGACAACCCTAGCAATGTTTCCTGGAGCCCCACTTCCCCAGAGCCCTGCTCCACTAGGGAAAGAGAGAGATTGTCTGGGTATATGGATCTACCTGTCAACACCCATGTTTAGTGGGGAAGCAGTTACAGAAGCCAGACCTTCCACCTTCTGCACCCTACAATGACCTTGGGTCCATACTCCCAGAGGGATAAAGAATAGGAAAGCTATCAGGGGATGGGATGAGATACAAAGTTCTGATGATGGGAATTGTGTGGAGTTGTACCCTTCTTATACTATGGTTTTGTCAATGTTTCCTTCTTATAAATAAAAAAGAGAAGAAAAAAGAGAAAAGAAAAGCAGATGGTGGCAACAGACATATCAGAGACTGAAACATGTGGTCTCCATGCAGTGATGCTTCTTTGAAAATTGAGGAACCATTAGGAAAGGATTGCTGATTTTATGGAGCAGATTAAAACCCCCATGGACAGCCAGGAAGGAAATGGAGACCTCCAGTCCACAGCTGCAAGATACTGAATCCTGCCAACCACAACAGCTGAGATGCTTCCCCAGCACCTCCAGGTAAGACCAGAAACAAAACTCAGCCCAGTCAGTCAGATTTCTCACGTAAAGAGCCAAGAGATGGAAAATGAATGCTATTTTAGGCTGCTACTTTTATGGTAGTCTGTTATGAAGCAATAGAAGGACAGCCCAGTATCAAATGGTAGGGATCAAGAAAAGCATGAAAGAAAATGAGCAAAGCCTCAGAGGTTCCAGGACTGGGAGAAACACAAATCTGACAGAGAATGAGGAAGGTTCCTTGCTGTCTTAGAGTTTAAGAAAGCAATGGGTAATCATTATTATAATCAAGTTATTTGGAAACTCCATTTACTTTGTAAATCTCAGGGCTAGGATTTGCCATACCATACAAGACATTTCCATGATTTATGTCATTTAATGCTATTTACAAATAAATATATCTTATATATTGACAAGACTGGTTGCTTCTGTTCTCCCTAGTCTAAAGTTATAAATGATTTAATATTTTTTAAAAAGTCATTATTAGAAATGCATTAACAGTTTAAGCCCTGTGTTAAGATTCAATTCAGTTCACTAATTGGAAGCATTAAGTTCCTAGATTGAAGGAATATATGCTCAGCACTGAAGTCTATACATTGAAAAGCTTGAGACAGTCAATCTATTTTTCCCCTCGCATTGATTAAATAATTTCTTTCTTAGATCTTAATGTTCACTGACACAGATCTGTGATTATGCCCAGAGAAGTTGGATTCTAATCCTGATGTTCTCTCTAAATAGTGATGTCATAGTGACAGGCTGATTCAATGCCTCCAGGTCTCAGAATACTTGGTTAAATAATAGGTACTTATGGGGCCAGAAGGTGGTGTACCTGGTTAAGCGCTCACATTTACAGTGTGCAAGGACCCAGGTTCAAGCCCTTGGTCCCCACCTGCAGGGGGGAAGCTTCACAAGTGGTGAAGCTGGGCTGCAAATGTCTCTCTTCCTCTCTATCTCCTCCACCCCTCTCAACTTCTCTATCTCTATCCAATAAATAAATAAATAAATAAGAATAAGGTACTTGTTCCAGGAGTCATGGAAGGTCCCAGCTTTAATGTCCTTTTTTTTTCTTCTTTTTTTCTTATTGTCATCCCTAGGGCTTCACTGCTCAAGGATGACTTTTTCAGATAGGAAAGTGATAAGGAGAGGGGGAGACCCTATGCCGCCAAAGCTTCCTCCTGTGCTCACTCTAGCTCTCCCATGTGGTGTGTAAGCAGCTTCAACTGGGTGGCACCTGAGGCAGGGTGGTTGCGATCCCAGCTGAGCTATCTGTGCCCTGTGACTGTCAGTCCTTGTGAATGGAAATAACACTGCATTACTCAGGTTGTTTTTTTTTTAATTTGACTTTTCCTTTCCCTCCCGAAGCTGAGAAGAAAAGCTTCTCACCATTAATCCTCTCATCAGCTTACAGAAGAAAGAAATGCATCCAAGAAAAATAATTTGTAATTCTGAGAGAGCTGCACCATGAGTAAATTGACTTCATACTCAGAAAACACTAGCCCTGTTCAGCTCAGTGTGAGTAATTCTCTGCTCCTCAGAGAGGCCACAGCTCTCACCAGCCTGGATCCATAGAATTTTAGCTTCTGGGACCTAGTCCAATCCCTTCATCTTCCATACAATATGGCAGAAGCTGAAAGCACTTGCCCCAGTGTTTTATGGGAATATTGGGAAGAGCTATGTGTAGAATTCAGTGGCCTGACCCATGTTGTCTTTCTGTCCCTTTTGCCAACAAAGTAAGGTATATGATCTGAAACTGGAAGTCACAGTATGAACCAGTAACCTTCCCTGAGAGCAACTGTTACTTGTGGATTGAGTGGTGACCCTGCCCCATTAAAATGTATATTGAGGGGTCCGGCAGTAGCACAGCGGGTTAAGCACATGTGTTGCAAAGCCAAGGACTGACTAAGGATCCTGGTTTGAGCCCTTGGCTCCCCACCTGCAGGGGAGTCGCTTCACAGGTGGTAAAGCAGGTCTGCAGTTGTCTATCTTTCTCTTCCCCTCTCTGTCTTTCCCTCCTCTCTCCATTTCTCTCCAAACCCCAGACACCTGGGAATGTGACCTTATTTGAAAACAGGATTCAAATAAAAATTTTGACCTTATTTGAAGATAGGATTCAAATGAAAATTTTATCTTTTCCCCAGTGTCTTTTCCACAAACAGAGTCAGCTCTTGGAAGTCGACATAACCGCTTTCTTACAAATGATCACTGATGGGCACCAAAACTCTAAACAAGGATCCGGTATGGGAGTGATTGTCAGAATGTGTTTAAGGTGAGGAGTAGCTAGTTCCTGTCAATAGAACTCTTTTGAGATGTATTTCCTTCAAAATAGCAAACATCTGTGCACATCTGCATCCAAGGCATATGCTTCTCTATGTAACTGAGAGTAGATTCATGGACCTGACTATCATGAAATTGGAAATTTTTAAAAGACTGCCTGTGGCTGTAAAATTTTCACTTAATTCCAGACATACTGACATGCCAAGGAACCCAGCGTGCGAGAAACAAGCTTGTCCACAATAGTCTTCTGATGTTTGTTTGCTGAGAAGTCTCCAAATCAGGTGGCATGTTTGCCACTGAGCATGGGGACAACAGAACAGAAGCTAGGTTCTATTCTTCACTATCACTAGGGCACATATTAATCATGCTATTGTACCCACTGCTAGTTTTAAAATGGCAAATGATCCCCCCTCCCTGATAATATCTCCCTAGGTTTACTGGAAAAAGTACTTGTCCCTGATTTCTTTCAAGACATTTGATCCGGATGTCTCCTGAGTATACAGCTGTACACATCTTTCACCCACCATGTTGGCAGTGGACTTTTGCTGAGGTTGCAGATGGTGGTCTCTGTGATGAGCATGCAAAGAACATTATTTGGTGCTAGTGTCAATCTCTGCCCTTACCATTTCCACCCCCTTACTTTGAAGTGAAGAAATCAAGAGCAAAAGACAAAAACTATGGAAAACACTGTCATCGTGTAAAAATAGAGAGGTGACCCTGAAGAGTGCCATTCTACACATTTGGGACAATTGCCAGTAACTTCAAACATATTCCTTATGCAGAAAGCACCCATCTTATTATTGTAAAGGTTTAAAGTATATGGTCTCTGTCTTCAAATTATTAATAAATTAAAACCAAATACTAACTAACATCCAAAAAAGGGCAATAAGATACATGCATAATGAATATGCAAGGTTATTAGTTTAATGGAATTGACCAATCTCTTAGACAGTGGAGAGAGTCCAGTGTCATGTATTAAAGGTCAGTTCTTCAATATCTGACTCTAGATTATGCCAGATCTTAGCAGAGCATTTGGCGCATTTCATTGTTACCTTCTTTGAAGTTCACTTCTTCTCTTGTCTTGGAAATGTTATGCATGGCTGAGGTTGTTCTGAGTTGATGTTGTGTTCACTCTTAATGTGTGCTAAATGACTGGAAATGGGAAGCAGATGGACACTTGGCCTAGAGATTAAACTCCATCTCCTTAATTAGATAGTGTTGATTAAGGCTTCCATTGCGTCCTTCTTTTGACTGCCAAGTTAAAGAGTTCTCCAGTGGGGCTCCTTAAAGCATCTGGAAACTAATGGCTTATTCAGTTCTCCCTTTGTGTTCTCTCATGGATCCTGAACCAACAGGAGCCAAATTGTTTTTGTCTCTTTAGTTTTTCTCTAACAGTCTTACCACTTGATTTTCCTTTTTGGCAAGCGTTAAAACAGAAGAAAAGGAATTCTGGACAGCCCCCTGGCTGAACTTAGCTTCCTATTTCGAGTTAGCACAATTTAGCTGGAAAAGGTGGTCTTCAAAATAGAGTCCTGATGCTTTAGGAAAGTCCTGGTACTGGTTTCAGCCTGTGCCTTCTAGCATAGAGCAAGAGTTTGTGGTCAAAAAGTTCTGAGTTTAAATTTTGGTTCAACTGCTTTTTTTTTTTTTTTTTTTTTTTTTTTTTTTGCTGTAACTACAGTGTGCTTGGCAAACATTTAGCAACAGACCTTTAAGATAAATAAATAAAACCCAAGTCTGTAGCATGTGCCTGTTTAGTGGTGTTCTCCTATCATGGTCAATTGTAAGCTACCAGTATGATGTCACTGGATGGGAAGTTGGAAAGTCATGCACTGTTGGTTCTCATTGTTGCTTAGCTGCCCTGACATGCCACTGGCTTTAGCTAGGTCAGTGTTGTGCATGAACTGAACGTGATTTGGAACGGTTGCAGGCACTAGTTTCATCATCTGCACCAAAGGGATCAGGTATTGTGCATTGTTGTTACAGAGACTAAAGCCTCAACATGGCCACCTACAGCAGAGTCTGACCCTCACTAGTAGCTTGGAGAATTGTCACTACATATTAACATGTCAAGCTGGCTTTCAAAACCTTGAAACCCTTGAAAATGTAGCAATTAAATTTCATTATGCAGGTATCTGGGGAGTGGGTTCCCACTAATCAAGTGTACAAAGGGCAGTTATATAAATCATAATGCCAATTTACCACTTTGATTTAGTGTGTATACAGAATTGTAATTTTCCCAAGCCCAAATTGGGTCTCGTGGTCTCATAATGGATTTCCCTTTGGTTTGGGATTGTTAATGTGTGAAATGCTACAACAGCATAACTACTAATTATATTTAGATATGCTTAATTAATCACCTGGCCTTTGTTGGAATTGGTATATAGTACTGGCCTGGACCCAAAACTTTTGTTCTGCACTGATTTCCTTATAGGCAGGCAGCTCTTAAGTCAATCCTGTGTAAACTTGCTAGATGCAGAGTATATTTAGCCAATCTGAGAAAGTCCAGTCTAGTGAGCTCCAGTCACACTTACTCAGTGAGGAAGGAGAAAGGATGGAGGTTACTGTTCCTATTTTACTGTTCTACAGACTGGACAGTAAGGGCACATGAACAATTACTAGGGTAGCTGAAACTTATTATATGTGAAACCCTCTGAGTTGATCATTTTTTTAAATTTCCACCAGAGTTATCAGTAGAGCTTGGCGCTGGCACTACGAATCCACAGTTCCCAGTGGCCATTTTTTCTTCCTCTTCTCCCTCCTTCTCCTCCTCTGCCTTCGCCTCACCCTCCTCCTATTTCTTCTTCCTTCTTTTTCTTCTTCTTCTTTCTTTCTATTTTTTTTATTTGATAGGACAGAGATGAATTGTGTGGGAAGGGACATATAAAGAGGGAGAAGAGAAAGACAAACACATGCAGACCCGCTTCATCACAAATGAAGCATCTCCCCAGCAGGTCGGGAGCAGGGGCTAAACCCAGGGCCCTTACACATGGTAATATGTGTGCTCAACCAAGTGCACCACATTCTGGCTCCTTTGAGTTGATTTTTAAAAAGGTATAAGACTTCTTGGGGGGGGGCAGGCAGTGGCGCAAAGTGCACATGACTTGAAGCACAAAGAGTGGAGTAAGGATCCTGGTTCAAGCCCCCAGCTCCCCACCTGCAAGGGGGTTGCCTCACAGGCAGTGAAGTGGGTCTTCAGGTGTCTATTTTTCTCTCCCCCTCTCTGTCTTCCCCTCCTCTCTCCATTTCTCTCTGTCCTATCCAACAATGGCAACATCAGTTACAACAAAAATAACTACAACAATAAAACAAGAACTACAAAAGGGGACATAAATAAATAAATAAAACATTAAAAAAAACAAAAGACTTCTTGCAGTAAAAGAAGAAATCTGCTGGCTGGGTTCACCCAAAAGCAGATTCTTTGGTAGGACTTGGCTTATAAGATGTTTATTAGAGAGTGCCTTCACAAGAGGAAGGACACAGCACTGGGGGGAGAACAAATATGAGCTGGGATGTAAACCAAAGACCTTCATCAGCCCGAGAAGAGCTGTTGGAATTTTTCCCAATGTGAGTGAAGGAACCTGCCAGGCTAGTGTGGTGGTGCTTATTCCCAGGCGCGTACTCTCTGGGTTGGAGAGAACTTGACTGGAGCCAGCCTGGGCTGCTACTCACTCAGCGACGTGAGGGAGATGACTCAGGAACCAAACACATGGTGGTGGCGAGGCAGTATGATTCTTTATTGATCAGAGAGCCAAGGCTTTTAAAGGGCAGACCTGGAAGTGGCAAGTTGGAAATGGAAATGGATAGGAAAGGGGTGGAGAAAGGCAAAAGGGGCTGGGAAGATAGAAACTTCCTTAGCAACTGTTACTAGGGTTTTAAGTGGTAGTATTAATAAGACCCTGCAGGCAGGGAGGGTCTTCAGGGTAGAAAGAAGATAGATCAAAGGAATGGAATGGGTAGGGATCTTTCAGGCACAACAGTGATTATATATATAGGCCATAGTATCAGGAATGCAGGGTGCTTTGTGAGGCTCCTCACAATTTCCTGACAGGAACCCAATACTATACCATCCTGCGGCTCATTTGCATTGGATGTAGGCTACTCTTTCAAGGTGTCACTTAGGAGAAGCAATTTTCTTCAAAAAAAAGGCCTGTATTCTCAGCAGTGGTCCCAGGTTCTGGGGAAGCCTGTCTTCCTTTCCAGGAAAGGACCTGGGCTATAGATCACAGCACCCATGATAAGAAAGAAAGGGTTTCCTACACAGCAGAAGGCAGTGGAACAAGGAACAGAGTTGCACATGGTTGCCATGGGAGGGTGTCAGTGTTTGCCAAGGAAAGTGTTCCATGGGAAGCCTGAGACAGAACCAGTTTCATATAGATGTTTACTGGTTGTGAGCTTTTGTGTTTGGTAAAATTTTGAGCCACAAGGGTCTTCAAACCATTTGGTGTATCTTAACATTGTTTGGTGATGGAACTGAAAAAGATTAAGGCAAATTGTCGTACAGTAAGGAATTTGTGGCAGTGAGAATTTATTTATTTATTTTGCCTCCAGGGTTATTGCTGGGGCTTCCATGCCTATGAATCCACCGTTCCTAGTGGCCATATTTTTCCATTGTTGTTGTTGGATAGGAAAGAGAGAAATTGAGAGAAGGGAAGACAGAGAGGAGGAGAGAAAATTTTCAGACCTGCTTCACTGTAGGTGGGGAGCCAGGGCTTGAACTGGGATCCTTGTGCTTTTCACTATGTGTACTTAACCCATTGCTCTACTGCCCAGCCCACCTGGGAGTGAGAATTTATAAGAGATCAATGCCAATCTGATTTTATTATGGCATGGGGAGGGTGGGCCTATGTTAAACTTTTAGCATTACTGTTCAACTTTTAAAGCAACCACTTAAATGATATCTAGGAGGCAAAAGAAATAGAGAGAGAGAGAGAGAGAGAGAGAGAGAGAGAAAGAGAGAGAGAGAGAGAGAGAGAGAAAGGAAGGGAGAAAGAAAGAAAGAAAGAAAGAAAGGAAGAAAGAAAGAAAGAAAAAGAAAAGTGAGGCCCCTTATTCTCCTCACCACCAACCCCTGTAGTGACACCAATGGGAAATTGCTCATCATTACCTCTGAATGAAAGACTGTCTCTTTCCATAATGGAGATAGTTAGATGTTCTGCTAATGAACTGCTTACACTGGTTGAACATCTGTGGGTCCTTTATCTTGGCTAATGGGGATATTTCAAAGCATCCAGCTTCAAAGATTTTATGACTGGGCAAGTTTTATTCAGAGCTGGGTTTCCTAGCTCCTGCTCTATTAAACTCCCTTTTGCTCTCCCACCCTCTTTTTCCAAGTAACTTTTTTCCAAACCTCTGCCCCCCAAAACTATTTTGGGCTTGCCCCAAAATCAAAGTATATACTCTCGCTTGTCAGTTGTTTTACACTGTGCTACATTAGAAAATTATAGTGACCGATTCATTTCACCTAGTCAAATTATGACTGAATTAGGATCTCAAGGTGGGGAGGTTGACAACATATCTTAAACAAGAAAGAGAAATGCAGACACAGCTAGTGTTCTATGAGTCTGTGGTCCCTCTCAAGTGGAGTTCCAGCTAGGTGCTCAGAGCTTTCAAATGAGCAAAGACTGTCCCTTGACAGTCACTTACCTTCAGCACAGAAATTCAGTGTGTAAACTATTTTTTAAAAAAAAATATTAGTGATTTAATATTGATTTACAAAATTACAAGATAACAGTGGTATAACTCTGCACTATTCCCACCACCAGAGTTCTGGATCCCCATTCCTTCCATTGGAAGCTGTAGCAGTTCTACCAAGGTTGCAAATAAGGGTTAACTATTCTTTCTACAACTATCTGTATATCTTTGTATATATCTGTCCATTTTTAAGGTCCCGTATTCTCTTCCTTTCCATGTCACACCAATACCTATTACTACATTCAAATGTCCCTCCCTTCTTCCTCTCCTCTCTCTAGGTTCTGATGGAGTTGGAGTTCAGAGCCCTGTGGTCATCTTCTGCATATCATTTCTCCCCCTTCCCCACTGGACCAAAGTTCCTTTTGGGGTGCAGACAATGCAAGATAGAAACAGGCTGGGGGTATGGATCAACCTGCTAACACCCATGTCCAACAGAGATGTAATTGCAGAAGCCTGACCTCCCACCTTCTGAACCTCATAATGATCCTGGGTTCATACTCCCAGTGGGATAAAGAAAGTAAATTTTCTAATGGATGGGGATGGGATACAGAACTCTGGTGCTGGGGACTGCATGGAATTGTACCCCTCTTATCCTACAATATTGTCAATCATTATTAAATCAATTTAAATAAGCAAAGAAAATAAAATTCTATTAGAGCTAGAAAAAAAAAAAGGGAAAGATAGATTCCTGGAGCACTGCTTCACTGCTTGTGAAGAAGTACCTAGTTCATGTTGTCATCAGTGGTCTTGGCATCCAGGAACTTATATTAAAGTTCTAGAACCATTAGAACCATTATTTTAAAATCACATGTCTGAGACAAGAAATTCAACATTCCTAGACTGAGGAGGTGGGCTATGTGACATCCAGTTTGCAACTGATAGTCTCTTCTTCTGATCAGAGTTTGATAACACCCTTCTGGCATGTATATTTGGCCTGTATATTTGTAATGCTTTTATCATGTAGAATACATATTTTTAAATGTGTTGGGATCATTTTTTTCCTTTTTGTTGCTGTTGTTTTTTGATCGTTGCTGGGGTTATTATTATTGTTGTTATTTAATGTCATTGTTGTTGGATAGGACAGAAAGAAATCAAGAGAGGAGGGTAAGACAGATGGGGGAGAGAAAGATATATATACCGGCAGACCTGCTTCACTACTTGTGAGTTGATCCCCCTGCAAAGGGGGAGCCAGGGGATCCTTATGCTGGTCCTTGGGTTTGGCGCCATGTGCACTTAACCCATTACTGCCCCATCCACATGTTGGGACCATTTTTACCTTTAGTATAAACCAGCATTTCAAAGGACTGTCATCTTGTCAGACTAAGGAAGACAGGGTGGGTTCTGAAGAGAAAAAAAGAAAGAAAAAGGAGGAGAAGGAGAAGTCTTGCCTAGAAGACTCTTGGCTTTCCTGACCCTGAGTTGTTGTAAATATAAATGAAAATGAGGATCCTGGAGAGATAGTGTAATTGTTCTCCAAAAGACTTTCATGCTTGAGGCTCTGAGGTTCTAGATTCAATCCCCAGCACCACAAGCCAGAGATGAGCAGTGCTCTGTTTCTGTTTTTGTTTTCTATGTGTCTTTCTTTCTAGATCCCTCTTCATTAAAATACAATGTTTAAAATAAATAAATAAAACAGTTAAAATTATTAAAAAAATTTTTTTAAAGGAAGAGAAGAATGTTGGAAGATTTTCACAAGCCTAAAGACTGCTGTATAAATGTAAATCGTCATTGCTTGTATAAGAAATATATCCACAGGTATGAAAAGAGTTTTTTATGAAAAAAAAAATCTAGGCAGATTATAGCAAAAGTTCAGCCCCTTCAGAAACTATTCACTCCGCTACCCAGAGCACTGGTAAGTTCCAGAAACTGTTGAGAACGTCAGTGACTTCTGGTGAGCTCTGAGAAGCACCTACTTGGAAGATGGGACCCCACATTATTAGACCCCACCTCCCATCTGAGAAATTTCAGTAGTAATTCGGGCTCCAATTTTTCTTTTATTATTTTTTAAAATTTTATTATTGATTTAATGATGATTTACAAAATTATAAGATAACAGGGTACTGTTTCAACACTGTTTCAACCACTAGAGTTCTGGATCCCTTTTCCCTACACTGGAGGCTACATAAGTTCTCCCATGGTTGCAGATATGGGTCAACTATTAAGTCTACAACTACCTGTCTATATTTGTGTATATCCACCCCGTTTTTTTTTTTTTTATCCCATCTTCTTTTCCTTCCCAAGTCACACCTACACCTACTTCTACTTCTGAATGGTCCTCCTTTTCCCCTTTTCTTTCTCTGGGTCCTGATGGAGTTCAGAGCCTCTGGTTATCTTCCCCCCTTTTATTTCTCCCCTGCTGAGAATATGAGCCAAAATTCTTTATGGGATGCTGAAGGTGGAAGGCCACTGGCTTCTGTAATTGCTTCTTCACTGGACATGGGCATTGGCAAGTGGATTCATACCCCCAGCCTATTTCTACCTTTCTCTAGTAGGGCAGGTAGGCCCCAATTTTTCATGTAATTATAAATGATATATAATTCTTCCCCCTTTTTCCATCAGGATTTTTGCTAGGATGATTTGTCTGCATGACCCCACTGCTCTCAATAGGCTCTTTAACTCTGTTTAAGTAATCAATTAATTAACTAATTAATTAATAGGCTCCTTAACTCTATTTAATTAATCAATCAATTAATTAATTAATTTTGTCACTAAGTTTATCACTGGGTTCACTGCCTGCACAGTGACTCCAATGTTCCTTATAGTCAATGTTTCTGGGTTTTGTTTTTTTTTTTTACCTATTTTTTTTTCTGATAGACACAAAGAGAGTTGGGACAGGGGAGAGACAGGCAGAACAGCCCTGCTGATCTTGAAGTTTTCCCCAGACCCTCAAGATTGGTCATGTATGAGCCCTCCTTTATGTGCCATCACCTAATCCCTTCTTTTTTTCCCCATATTTTGAAAGCCTGGTGGAAGACTGGACTGAATCAGCATCTTGCAAATAACATGACCATACTGACAGTATTAGGTTTCTAAAACCATCAGTGGCTCAGAGTGGTCAGAGACCTCAAGCTACTGGTGGAATTAGGAACACAGGAGAGAACTGTTTGGTACAAATCAGCAGTGGCTTTTGAGACAGAAGCTGTCCATGTTGCTGGCAACGTTCATCTTTTCAAGAACCTTTATGAGGGTCTTGAGCTTGAGCACTTTAATTTTCCTACTGAATTAAAATCTAAAATGCCCTCATCTCTGACACCCAAGTTAGAAACATCTCTTCGCATATTGCACAAAGTGCAAGGACCAGCCTAAGGATCCCAGTTTGAGCTCCCAGCAACCCACCTGCAGGGAGTTGCTTCACAAGCAGTGAAGCAGGTCCGCAGATGTCTAACTTTCTCTCCCCTCTCTGTCTTCCCCTCCTCTCTCCATTTCTCTCTGTCATATCCAACAACAACGACATCAATAACAATAACTACAACAATAAAACAACAAGGGCAACAAAAGGGAATCAATCAATAAATAAATATACATTTTTTAAAAAAAGAAAGATCTCTTTATTCCAAAGAGACACACTTCTTGGGCCTCATGTTCTCAGCTGAGCAGGGCCGATTGTTTATGTGATTAGGAGGTTTAGCTGTGGTCACAGATGTTTTGTAATTATCACTGTTTCCAAAATCCAGTCAAATTGTCTCCATTCATCTCCAAATATAACTAAAATAGGGATCTAGGAAGAGAAGGAAATGTAGAGGAAACAAAGCAATCAAAGAATTTTTTTTTTTTGCTGCAACCTTCTGAATCTTACCGAAAACTAGAATGGTCAGAGGAATAGTTGTTATGCAAAAGAGGAAGCCTCAGGTTCAATCTCATTACCATAGGGCCGGGCAAAGTAGTGTTCTGGCTAATAACAACAAAATAACAGTAATAATAATATAAACTAGGTATATTAGAGGCCTCAGGTCTTGAGTTGATGACCTGTTGTTTTTTGTCTCTTACCTTATTGTGAGTAAATATTGGTGTATAGCATTGTTCCATAGGACAATAAGGTGACTATCATGGGTACCTTTGTTGTGATAATTCTTTTTTTTTCTTTGGGGTGAGTCCTTCTGGTAGAGACCAGAAGACCTGCTAGACAAATTCTAAAAGAGCTGTAACACTGTCTTGATGATTCTTTAGGAAGTGGCCCCTAATCTAGTGTCTAGTGATCTATCTTCTCCTTTTAGGCCTATTTTTAGAAATGATCTCTGAAGAACAGAGGTTATAGTGATCAGCTGATTTTATTTCCCCCAGGAAAATCTATGTTTCCTAGGACTCACTTGTACTGAGTGACTTCCCTGAGAAAAGCCCCCAGAAAACTGCAGATACATTGAGAGGTGTTGCAGCTTGCATTATGTCCATGCAACTAAATCATACTTTTTTGGAAATATAAATTAAGAATAAAATTTTTTAAATTCCATCCTGGTACTATTTGTGTTATTTCAGTGACCTTCCTAGTGCTCGGGCTGTATTGTGAGTGTGGTGGTAGGGAAGGGAATTGCCTCCTTCCTACTGGGAAATTGCTGGTTACAGAGGACTGTTTTCAACAGGGCCACAGAAGAAGGGTTAACTGTTATCTGGAGTCAATGCAGACAGAGAAACCAGGAAGTCTGGGGACTGACTGGCCAGTGGCTTTTCATCCTGCAGTGTTCTGGGAAGCACTCAGCAGGCCCAGCTCTTCACAGCTCCCTCCCCAAGTGGGCACACAGTAGAGGGTTGCTCTCCACTGTCACGTCAGTTAAAACCTAGCCAAGCAGTGGGAATTCTCAGTATTTTGTTCTATTATTAGAATCCAATTACCATCTGGTGGTATGCTATGGGGAAGTGCTATTCTTCTGTGTCAGCACACACAAAATACAGCCATTTGGTGAGCATGCTGGGAGCTACTAGCACTTAGAGCAAAATGGACAGAAATCATTTTATTTCTAACCAAATAAATCTCATGCCTGCTGGGACTCCCCTAGATGCAGGATATAGTTAGCAAGCCTGGTCTGATAAAGGTCTTAGTCT
This sequence comes from Erinaceus europaeus, assembly GCF_950295315.1. Lineage (NCBI taxonomy): Eukaryota > Metazoa > Chordata > Mammalia > Eulipotyphla > Erinaceidae > Erinaceus > Erinaceus europaeus. The sequence goes on from NC_080177.1 coordinate 67,866,761, forward strand.
GGTGTTACTCTCTACTTAAAGATGTGAAACTCGGGAGTTGGGCAGTAGCGCAGAAGGTTAAGCGCAGTTGGTGCAAAGTGTAAGGACCGGCATAAGGATCCCAGTTCGCGTCCCCGGCTCCCCATCTGCAGGGGAGTCGCTTCACAGCCAGTGAAGCAGGTCTGCCGGTGTCTATCTTTCTCTCCCCCTCTCTGTCTTCCCCTCCTCTCTCCATTTCTCTCTGTTCTATCCAACAACAATGACATCAATAACAACAACAGTAATAACTACAACAATAAAAACAAGGGCAAGAAAAGGGAATAAATAAATATTAAAAAAAAAAAGATGTGAAACTCCTTGCCCAGGCACAAACCCATGTACTATATCCAGACTCTTTTTTTTTTTGCTGAGCTTACCTGCCTTCAACTCTCCAGAATTCAATGCCAACAGATAATGCAGAGTTCTTCTCATGAGGCAGGAAACTTCTAATTCTTTGAAAACTGCTATGTATATTTTAAATGTAGATAGAGATATGCATATACCTATATATTTTTAATTTTTTTATCTGATAGAGACAGAGAGAAATTGAGAGGGGAGGAAGAGATAGAGAGGAAGAGAGACAGAGAAGCTCACCTGCAGTTTTACTTCACCACCATGAGGCTTTACCCCTGCAGGTGGAAAGCAGGGGCTTGAACCTGGATCTTTGTGCACTGTAATGTGAGCACTTAACCAGGTGCACCACTGCCTGCTCCATATATATTATTGTTGGGCTAGTGTGGGGGTGCCTCTTCCTGGGCGTGTACTCTCTGGGTTGGAGAGAACTCAACCGGAGCCAGCCTGGGCTGCTACTCACTCAGCAATGCAGGAGAGATGACTCGAACTCGTAGTACAGTAGCAATGCAATGATCAGAGAGAAAACGCTTTTATAAGATAGACCCGAAAGTGGCAAGTCGGAAACAGAAATGGCTAGGAAGGGGGTGGAGAAAGGCAAAAGGGGGCTGGGAAGGTAGAAACTTCCTTAGCAACTGTTGTGAGGGTTTTAACTTGTGGGATTAATTAATACCCTGGAGGCAGAGAGGGTTCTGAGGGCAGAAAGAAGATAGATCAAAGGAATGGAATGGGTGGGGATCTTTCAGGCAAAACAAGGATTATGTAGATAGGCCATATTGTTCTGATGTTAAATCCTCTATCCATTATGCTGTGTTTTATAAGCAGTGAAATACAGTATTAGGCAGAGTAGCCTATTTCATCATTACAAACATTTACTAAAAGATGGGGGACATTCCAGTTTAAGGGCTTTGGAAAGTGAGGCACATAATCCTTAATGGAATTGTTCAGAGTAACATAGCTGAGATTTAAACTCTGAACTCTTAATTCCAAATTCCATGTTCTTTTACACATAGAATGCTGCTTCTCAAATGGTGGGCCTCTACAGGATCTTGCCTTCAATGTAAAACAACAATGGTAGAAACTGCCTAGTCTTCGAAGGGAAGCTAGATCAACATTCTGCCACTCTAGGAAGACTGATCCTGAATACAGCCTAGAATTTCCCTAGCTGTGATGAGGGAATGCAAGCTCAGACTTAAATGGATACAGAGGTTACACAAGGTCCTGGGCTAAATATGAATAGACATGGGCACTAAGTTAGATCAATGGGGCTTACAGTTGATGGTATTTATACACTTTTCCATATGTGGGAGCTATTCTCTACCCTGATCCAGATTTCTAGGTCAATTCCGAACTCTGACACCATCTTCCCAAACTATACTCTTAGCCTACCTGCATGTTAGCTCTTAGGCTCAGGCACAAATTAGTAAAGTCGTGGGCTCCTTGGAATATGCCTAAAATAGGCTTCCTAGCTTTTTCCAATATGAAGACCTCCAAATCTTATCTGATATATTCTTACTTTTAGGTTCCTGATTATTAAAAAATTTGTTCTGCTTTATATCTTAATGTTTTTCAGTCACCAAATTGAAGATGCTACCATGACATCAAGCTAACTTCCCTGGGCAGATGACCTTACCAATGTGTCCTGGAACCACACCTCCCCAGAGGCCTACCCCACTAGGGAAAGACAGAAACAGGCTGGGGATATGGATTGACCTGTCAATGCTCATGTTCAGTAGAGAAGCAATTACAGAAGACAAACCTCTTACATTTTACACCCCATAAATAATTTTGGTCCAATAGAGGGGGTGGGATACAGAACTCTGGTGGCTGGAATTGTGTGGAATTGTACCCCTCTTATCCCATAATCTTGTCGATCATTATTAAATCAGCAATAATAAAAAATGACTTACTTTTGTCACCACGCAGAGAGTCAACTCCTAAAGAACTAGGGGATTGCAGATACTGTTCTGCTGTAAATGTGCACAAATGTACCACTCCAGAAGAATAGCACCACTTAACATACACATTCAAGGCAGACAGTAGTAGTAGTAGAAGGAAGGCAGTGTGCTTATTACCATGTGCAGGGGTGGGGGAAAACCTTAAAATAATTTGTAGTACATTTAACCTAACAATTCCTTTTCTAGGTATCTATCTACAACACAAAAACCACATTCAAAAATATCTATGTTGTGGTTCAGGAGGTGGCGCAGTGATAAAGCTTTGGACTCTCAAGCATGAGGTCCTGAGTTCGATCCCCAGCAGCACATGTGCCAGAGTGATGTCTGGTTCTTTCTCTCTCCTCCTATCTTCCTCACTAATAAATAAATAAAATCTTTAAAAATATATCTATGCACACCTATGTTTATGGTGGTGGGATTTGTAATAGGAAACATTTAGAAACAACCCAACTGTCCAACAATGAATGTCCAGCAAGATTATTGTGGCAGATATACACAACTGAATATGACACAACTGTAAGAAATGATGACATATTCTCCTTGGCTACAACATGGGTGGAACTGGAGGGTATCATGGTAAATGATATATGCCAGAAGGAGAATGAGTACTGGATGATCTTATTCACTGTTTGGCTCTAAGAAAAGGACGATGCAGGGTGACAACAGTCTTTACCGAAGATTCTGAAGCTTCAGAAGGATGAAGGGAAGGTTATTAAAGAGAGGTTACAGATCTACTTCCCAATGGTAGAATAAGATGATGGTTTGATTGATGGTGAAGTGTACTGATACTGATCTTGGGGAAATGTGAAAATGTCCCCTTGGGATAACAAACACCCTAGGGTGGGGGGATAGCATAATGATGAGGCAGAAAGACTCTCATGCTTGAGGCTCTGAGATCCTAGGCTTAGTCTCTTGCACCAGAGCTGGGCAGTGCTTTGGTAAGATCAATAAACAAAAAAACAAACAATAAAACCACAAAAAAACCAATATTCCTATAAACAAAATTTTTTCAGCTCAGTAATACTAGAATAAGAAAAAAGCATATTGTACTAGGCATAGCAAATCTTTATTAACTAAAGAGATGTACATTGATTACCTTGACTACTTCAAGGAGAGAATCTTTTGAGTCCTTTGCAAAATGGGGTGAGGGGAAAGGCCAATACTTCTCAAGGACCTTAACTTCACTATAAGGCAGCAACAGTAAGGGAAGCTGGGTTGTCCTACTCTACCACTCAAGGAAGACTGGTCCTAAAATGAGGGCAGCCTAGAATGTTCCCAGCTGTCACCATGGACCGTGAGCTCAAACTGACAGAGAGAGACACAGTGGTTACACAGGCTCAGAGGTTATTCCTGTGCCCCAAATGTCTTGGTCTGTCTGTCTGTCTATCCTCCTGCACACCCAGAAATAAGGTGGTCAGGAATTGCACTGAGGAAGTAAACTCACATGAGATTCACCCTAAACAGAGTCTACATTTAGAATATAAAAATAATTTGGCAGAGAGCAAAGTGTATCTTGGAGAGATGTGAAACTGTACCCCTTTGACAACAATAGCCTTGGAAGTCAATGTTTCCTCAACAATAAAGGAATAAACATTGACTTACCAACCCCCCGCTCCCCACCTGCAGGGGGGGTTCGCTTCACAAGTGGTGAAGCAGGTCTGCAGGTGCCTATCTTTCTCTCCCCCTCTGTCTTCCCATCTCAATTTCTCTCTGTCCTAAACAGCAACAATAGCAGCAATGACAACAATAACAACTGTTGGTCAATTGGAAAAAAAAAGAGAGAGAGAGAGAAGTAGGAGGAGGAGGAGAAGGAGAAAAGGGAGGAGAAGGAGGAGGAGAAGAAGAAGAAGAAAGAAGAAGGGTGGCCATTTCCTGCTCTTGGCAGAGACAATTTAAGAACAGAAAGATTGTTATCTTCGCTTTCCAACTTTAGATGAGTGTTTCTTATAATAAGGGACTTCATAAAGACAATCCTTTTATATTCAACTCATGGGTAATGTTTATTTTAGAAGCAAATTGTATAAATATTATCTAGGTCACCCAAGTTAAATGAATTGGGCAATAAAGGGTTTGTTAAATACCTTTCTCTGTTGGGCACTGTACTAGGTGCTGTTTTTATTAAAGACTAATTGGACATTTAGTTGGCTGGGGAATAGTAATTGCTATCAGTTTAATAAGGATTTACTCTGTAGACTTTATGGGCACAGAGGGAAAGGGTTTGAAAAAAAGACACGGGCTTGTAGGGCTCATGCAATTCCATTAGACAATGTTTTCCCATGAGTCCCAGAGAATGGAGACTGCTTTTCCCACACCACTAACAGGGCCTGTAGTTGTTATTAGCCAGCAGGAAATAAAATGTTCTGAAAGTCCAACAATTGGCTAATCTAATCTTTACAGGATGGCAGTTAGTTTAAGATCTGGCCTCTGAGGCCTGCACTGGGAGAAGAGCTAGTGTATTTATTTAGGCAGGCCTAGTGAATGAGTAGTAGATGTTCATAGAAAGGACAAATAAATCAAGGTAAGGACTTATTTTTCCAGGCACTTTAGAAAATAATATCATTGCCAGAGGAAGAACAGGAAACAAAGAAAGGAAGGATGTTAATGTTTGTGTCTTTTGAAAAGGGGAAAAAAGGGAAAAATAGGATAAAATTTATGATCTCATTGCTATAGCAGGATGCTTTTGATAACAGAAAAATTTACTTCCCCAATTTCTATCCAATAGGCCTACCCAAATGTAAGACTTAGCTCATAATCCTCTTAAAAAGCCTCACCTAGCCCCTCCTACTTTGAGCTTTGGTAGGCTTATTCTTTCCACAAAACTTTTCCCCAGAAGCCTAGTGTGAAGGGATGGACGCATGTGTTGCCTCTCACCAGCATCTTACAAGACACCCTTCATGTCTTCTCCGTTTTCTTTCTCCACAAGATGTAGTACATAGTATGACCTCAGAACAGACTGACTGAATAAGTGAGTGAATGGATGAATGAATGAATTCAAGATGAGTTCATTGTCTCAAAATTCAGACTATTGGGAACTTTTCCATAGCACTAAAAAGTGGATTTCATGGGAAACTCCCATAATATTTTGGGGTCAACATGGTTATTTCTGGGAGTCAGTAACAGTGTCTCTGACAGTCTGAAAAGGGTCTTTTTGCCTTAGGTTCATTCAAATTAGTATCCAAACAAGGTCATACATTGTAATTAGTTTCTCCCTCTATTTTAAAATATTTATTATTGAGTAGAGGCAGAGAGAAATTGAGAGGGGAGGGAGAGATAATGAGGGAGAAATAAAGAGATGCACCCACAGCCCTATTTCACCACTCATGAAGCTTCCCCACTGCAGGTGGGGGGACCATAGGCTTGAACCAAGGTCACTGTGCATTGCAGCATGTGTGCTCAACTGGCCCCTGCACTTAGTCTCTTTTAATCTTTCTTTCCTTTTTTTTTTTCTGGATTTCACTGATTACTTCCACTTGCTCATTGTTTAAGTTGTTCCTTTATCCCTAAAAGATAGTCGTTAGAGCTAGAGAGGTGATATGATTCAAGAGAAATACGTTTGGCGAGAAGATGTCAATGGTGCTATCATAAGGTATCAAGAAGGTATCATAATATCACCTGGGCTAAAGTAGTGTTTAAATGATTAAGTTTTGAGACACATGTGAAGTTTCGCGTTAAAGCTTTAATGTCATGGTTTCAGCACCTCGCATATAACATTAATTAATAGTAAAATCTCCTCACATAATATGTTAGGATTTTATTAAATGATGATGGCCATCACTTACATCATTTATTACAACATAGGTTGCAGATTTGTAATTTCCTGTCCTAATGATATTATTCCTTCTGTGTTTATTGCCATACTTCTTTTATACAGAAGTTTTTCCACATGTACAGTATCTGGCGCCCTGAAATGAAGTTTGGATAGAACAAATACTTGATTCTTTTCTTTAACCTATTAGCTTCCAGAAGACAAGTTTGTATTACAGCAAAATTCAATGATAAACAGGGAAGTGTTGATTTAGTCATCCATTTTGGGCTCTTATGAACTCATGAGTTTTATATATTTGAAATTTTTTCCAGTCAGTTGTACTCATTATCTTATATTCAAATTATGTCAGCATAGACAAGTTTGGATGTCAAATTGATTTCCGTGTGTTTTATCCTTCACTATTTATTATGAAAGATTTTTAAAATATGGGAAAGTTTACAAAATAATAACATGAACTCTCAAATACCATCAACAACCGCTACCATTTTTTCTACTTTTGATTTTTCTTTGTGCTGAACCCTTTTAAAAGGTAAGCTGAAGTCTTTCCACTGTTTCATCTTGCACGTGCTAAAAGCATTATCCTTATAGACAGTAATATCATTATTATCCTTATAGACAATAATATCATTATTATTACTGAGAAATTTTCAGGTGATAAAGGTGCATAATTTTACTGACATTTCTGATTTTCTTTCCATTTTTTAAATAACTATTATTGTTCTGTTTTCTAACATCCATTTAAAATTGCTATTTTGGGCTGGGGAAACAGCATAATGGTTATGCAAAAGACTTTCATGCCTGAGGCACTGAGGTCACAGTTTTCAATTCTGGACACCACCATAAACCAGAGCAGAGCAGTGATTTGGTCTTTCTTTTTTGTGTTTTTCTCTCTGTATCTTTCTCACTCACTAAAATAAAATAAATACAAAAAAATTAATTTGCTATCTTATGTATGTTTGCTATTTCTTTGAACCCTTTTAATCTGGAATCACTTCCTTTTTGTTTTTGTTTTGCTTTTATATCACTGACTTTTTTGATGAACCAATCGAAGTGAGACTTTGATTCTTGGGTGTGACTAGATGATTCCACATGACATCATTTATTTAGCTTCTACTCTGTCCATTATGCACTTGCTAGAAATTGGCAGATAGATCTAGAGAAGCACTAGCCAACATCATGCACTATGGCAATATCTGTGCAATAATGAGGGGGAAAATGATATTCTAAGGGGCAACAAGACACTAGAGCAAGTAATCAGGGATCCATTGTGTGCAGAAATTCTAAAGTAGTTTTCAAAACAGACTCAAAATCAGCCTGCTAAAAAAGAAATTAACCTGTGTTAGTAATTCTAAACAATGTGAGTGAACATTCCTTCCTTCAAACCCCGTTTATTAGTTTTAAAAATTCTAAGCAACTTCCATCGTTCCTGGTAAGCCTGAGTGGGACACCCTGCCTTGACATGTCACTGGGACACAGCAGTGCATGTCACCATTTGAGTGAGTAGAAAGGTAAAGTAGGGAAATAAGAGTATATTCAGTGGTCGGAAAAATCATGGCATATTAGTCTGTGTTTTGCTATGCAAAAATGAGTCATGATTTTTCTGAAAACCCAATACATTGGCATCAATTTGAATCTGAAGATAGATGTTTTAATAATAAATAATAATAAGCATAGCAGCTAATGGCAGTACACAGTGGCCCTGGTGACATGAATATAAGCAGAAGGGAGTCAGATCTAGAGAGGAACATTTTACTGTTACACACATATATGATCACACACACATACACATTTATACACTGTATGAGAGTTGAGATGGGTGAGTATGTTACTGATGTAAATAATCATGAAAGTCAGAAATGGAGACAGATGGCATTTTGGAGGATGCTTCACTAATTTTTTTCAAGCTTTTATAAGTTTTCAACTTTTCTCATAACTTATAAAAGGAAGACATAGAAATAGATAAACTTTAATGTCAACACAGAAGGGTTAGCTGAAAGGACTTCCTTTGCATGTGTACAGGTTTGGGGAAAATCACATATGCTTTAGCTGAACTTTAGCACCAGAGATTCTGATGATTCTGAAAGGGGCGTCTATTTGCCTTGCTTATCTCCATTCCAGTCAGACAACACACTGTAGAATACATCAAAGTTCCATTTATTTATAGCCTATTAGTCACACAAGCTCTTAACAGAGATGGTGGAAGAACCTTTTTGAAAAGTGGGAAATAGATTTTATGGGTTAATTTTCACCCTTCCTGTATATGTCTATCAAAGTGGAATGGGATATTCCAAGGTCATTTTTGAGAGTCATTGTCTATCATCAAAATTTTTATGCTCAGCCTAAGGGCAGAAGCCAAGTGGCTATATATCAACATGACAATCTGTGGGAAAAGACTGATCCCTAATTAGAGACCAGGAGTCCTTCCTGGGCACTTTTCTTAGAATTTACCAGCTAAATTCTAAGGGGAAATGACCAGGGATTATGAAATAACTGCTTCACAACACTGGAAACTGCTATACATAAACCATGTCAAGAAATAACTTCAAGTCAAAGCAAGTTTTGAAAATATTCACCTAAGTAACATGACCTCCCTTCTCCCAACTACAGAATGGGGAGTGGCCCCAAATGATCAGTGAGCACCACAGATGTTAGGTTAGAAGTCCCCTGACTTCCCTCTGTCCTTGCTTTTACATTGCAGGTAGAGAAGAGTCAAGCATGAGCTGGCTTTTGTTCAGAGGAGGTAAAGAGAATTCAAGTGAGAAGAGTATTTCACTGAGTTTGTGGGGGAGACAGGAACCAGCAGAATATCTTTGTTAATCTAATTTCATCCAGAATTCTTTTCTTCAATTTTTTAAAATTTCTTTATTAGGGGATGAATGGTTTACAGTAGATAGTAAAATACAATAGCTTGTACATTGTAACATTTCCCAGTGTTTCATATAACAATTCAACCCCTACTAGGTTCTCCTCTGCCATCATGTTCCAGGATATGAACCCTCTCCCGAAACCCATAGAATATTTTTTCTTGAATTTTCAACATCATCTCCAGCTAGTGGAATAAAGGACTTGTTTTTCTGAGGGTCCAAGTTTGATGCTAGACTTCCTGGAGTGCCTCTCTCTCTCTCTATCTCACACACACAGACACACATACACACACACTCTCTCTCTATTCTTTACTATATATAACATATATTTATATTTTTATAAAATTTATATTAATTATAAAATAAAATGAATCTTAAAAATGTTAACAGCCTAAAAAAATAAAATTAATTGAAGATATCACATTTTTACCTCTAGAAGTTCCATTTGGTTCCTTTTACAATATTTTTCATATTTTTTTTTCTGATCATATACAGGATTTCCTTAAAGTCCTTAAGGCTATAAAATATCTATTTTAAAGTTCTTATCTGTTTTGTTAGTCACCTCTATTATTTCTGGACCTGTTTCTTTTTTGGATACAGAGACAGAGACAGATGCAAAGAAGGAAAAATAATATAGTACTGAAGCCTCCTCCAATGCAGTGATATAAAAACTTGAAAATTGTTTTAAAATCATCTTCAAAAAAGTTATCTGTGGAAATAATGATTTTAAAAGGAAAGAGAATAAAAATTAAACAATTATCCCCCAACATTCTTACATTATTCAAAAGCATTTGAGTTCTCAAGGACAGAAACACTTGCTGGGGGTCACTTTCTATACTAGAAATATAGAGCTGGAGAGACAGCTCACTGGGGAGGGTGTCAGCTTGGCTCGCAACCAGCGTGAAAGTTCCCAGCACATCACATGAGTGTATTATGCCACTTGCGGAAGTTTCAATGCTTTTGTTGTCCCTAACTCTCTCTGTCTCTCTCTTTATATCTAAAAGAAAAGATTAACTCAGAGTGGTGCTGTCTCAGCAACACCACCCAATTGTTATTAAATTCATCGAGATTTTCCATTCTTTTATTTTAATGTATTAACTTATTCAGTACTTGTGGGATTCCAGCTACATAGAAGAATGTACTGTTACTACCAACTCGGAGAATGGATAAATAAATCAGACACTGCTTTTTTTTTTTTAAAAAAAGTATTTATTCCCTTTTGTTGCCTTAGTTGTCTTCTTGTTGTAGTTACCATTGTTGTCATCCTTGTTGGATAGGACAGAGAGGGGGAGAGAAGGATAGACACCTGCAGACCTGCTTCACCATCTGTGAGGTGACTTCCCTGCAGGTGGGGAGCCGGGGTCTCAAACCGGGATCCTTATGCCGGTCCTTGCGTGCACTTAACCCACTGCGCTACCGCCCAACTCCCATTCAGGCACTGTTTTTGTCCTCAAAATTCTTTCAAGTGATAAAGGAGATAACAAGCATGAAAATAACCTTAGTGTCACTGTCATCATACCTGCCCTGCCTCTGACTCTTCACATAGTGTGCTCTGGCTCCCTCCCACTCTACCCTCAGATATGTATATAGAAAGCAGGTAGGCAGCTGTGGATGATGACTAGGACAGCAAATTTCCTCTGGTCACTTTCCTATCAGTCTTGCCTCCTGGTACAATTTTAGCTCCAGGTATCCATTTCTGACCCTTGTCCTTGTGATAAATTGTTGAGGTTCCAACCATTTATTCATTAAGAATCACTGAGTGTCCACTCTGCCGGGTCAGTTCTTGTAGTGGGGAGAGCGAATAAGACCAGACCTCACCTGTATCTTATCTTAGCCTGATTCTGATACTCCACTCATTGGGGTCACCTGAAGCCCATAGCCGACTTATTCCCTTGAGGCAGCAAACAGTGGTGGAAAAAATGACCTGGGTAAGTGCACATAGTACTAAATGCAAGGACCCACACAAGGATCCGAGTTCAAGCCCCCACTCCTAACCTGCAGCAGGGGAAGCTTCAGAAGTGGAGAAGCAGGTCTGCGGGTGCTATCTCTCTCTCTACCTATTTCCCCCCTCCCCTCTCAATTTCTCTCTGCTAAAAAATGGAGAAAATGGATGCCAGGAGCCTTGGATTTGTAGTGCCAGCCCTGAACCCCAATGGTAACCCCGAAAAAAAACATAATCCATGTGGTCTAGAGAGGTGTGTGTATGTGTGTAGAAACACACATGTTTACACACACACAATCAAATTAAAGGCCATATTTATACTTTTTCCTCTTTTTTTCTTTTTATATTTCCCCACTCTGAAACATGTTTTTAATTGTCTTTTGGCTTGCAGGATTGTTTAATTCAGTCAAATCTTCCCTGCCTGTGTATCTGTTCTTACCAAACCAGGGCTACATATCCACACTTGTTATACAATGATGGGTGAGTATCCAACTCAATTAGCTTTTGCCTCCCAAGAATTTGGAATTGGTACGCCAAGGCCATTACTACTTTCTGATGAAAAGTTTTAGACCTAGGGCTAGAGGACTCAGGCTTATCCAGAGTTCAAAGGGAAGCAAGACACATATTACATATAGCAGAGGGGGTATAAGAAGGGCCTGCTCAGAGGCAGGCAAGGAGAGACACTATGTGGCAACAGAGCAGTGGAGTTGGAAGCCATTGTTTGGCCAACAGGCCCAGCTGTGGACACTTGAAGAGTGTCATGGCTATGCTTCCAACTCTGGGCTTTGTGGTGCTCTCTTTCTGACAGTTTCCTGGTTTTTGTTTGTTTGTTGAAATTAATAAATTAGATTTCTTTTCTCACAGTTAAACATTCATTAAGATATGATATTTTATTGTCCATGTAATTTTCTAATAATTTTTACACTCAAGGGAAATCAACTTAAAAACATAAACCTAAATTTGAGATTAAGGTCAGGGAAAATGAGATCAAGGAAAATTTAATTTAATTATTATCTGGATATCAGCATCTGCTGTAGAATGTTAAGAGATGTTATTGTTCGTATCTGCTAGCATCCATTTTGTTAAAGCCCTAACTTCTTTCAGTGCAGTGAGGTCTGGGCTCAAAACTGGGCTGCACACATGGCAAAGCTGGCCCAATCTCCAGTACTCCTGGAAGGTAGTTAGCTTTAAATAAGGTCATGAGGGTGGAGTCTCCCACCCAAAGATAGCTCACCCAGGACAGCACTTGCTTTACGTGTGTGCAAGACCCCCTCACCACATGACACCACCACAAGGGATAATCACAGCACTGGAGGAAGCTCCACAGATGGTGGGTTCTACGCTGTGCTGTCTTCCACCTCCCTGTGGCCTTATAGCAATGGAATTGCACATGTGTGTGACCCTAATGTGGCAAAAATCAGAACAAACACACAACAACAAAGAGGGTGGAGCCCCATGGTGGAACTAGTATCCTTATAAGAAAGACAAGAAACTTGAGTTCTTTCTCCTCATTCAAAGACACAGCAAGAAGTTGGTCATCTGTTATTTCACCTGCCCAGGCTGACACCAACAAAAACTGACCAAGCTGTCACCATGATCTCCAGTGTCCAGCCAGTTGGACTGTGAGAAGTGTTTCACTCAATTTTGTAATTGGTAAATGGGAGAATTGTTGGAGCAGTCCAGGCTAAGACACAGGGTGTCCTGTCCATTTTTATTTAAAGGTCACTTGCTAGGCACCTGGACTCTGGAAGAGAAAGGGAAAGGGGGAAAGGGGGAAAGGGAGAAAGGGAGAGAGAGAGAGAGAGAGAGAGAGAGAGAGAGAGAACTCTACAGTTATCACTGCAAAGAGACAGCTCCCATCTGAGCTTGCAGGAGAAGACTTGTTTAGCCCAGGACAGACCAGACACTTTAGGTAGGATTCATTCCTTACCAGAAGCTGTGGGACTCAGAAAGATTCTAAACTATTCACTTTCTTCTTCCTCTTCCCCTTCCCCTTCCCCTTCCCCTTCCCCTTCCCCTTCCCCTTCCCCTTCCCCTTCCCCTCCTCCTCCTCCTCCTCCTCCTCCTTCTTCTTCTCCTCCTCTCTCTCCCTCTCTCTCTAGTATAGAGTCAGAGAAGACAGGGAAACAAGGGAAGAATGAGAGACCACAGAACTTCTTTGATATGATGGGGCCAGACTCAAGCCTGGGTCATACACATAGCAACCACGCATTGGCCGAGTGAGATCACACACATGGCAAGCGTACATTGGCCGAATGAGATATTTAATTGGCCCCTCAAATTTGTCTTTGAGTTTTACAAATGGGATGGAAGAAATTAAATTAATAGTGCCCAGTTAAGACTTCTCTGTGAGAAAACACTAATGCTGAGTTCCTTATTATTTCTTTTTTTTAATTTTTTTTTATTTAAGAAAGGATTAATTAACAAAACCATAGGGTAGGAGGGGTACAACTCCACACAATTCCCACCGCCCAATCTCCATATCCCATCCCCTCCCCTGATAGCTTTCCCATTCTCTATCCCTCTGGGAGCATGGACCCAGGGTCATTGAGGGTTGCAGAAGGTAGAAGGTCTGGCTTCTGTAATTGCTTCCTCGCTGAACATGGGCGTTGACTGGTCAGTCCATACTCCCAGTCTGCCTCTCTCTTTCCCTAGTAGGGTGGGGCTCTGGGGAAGCTGAGCTCCAGGACACACTGGTGGGGTCTTCAATCCAGGGAAGCCTGGCCGGCATCCTGATGGCATCTGGAACCTGGTGGCTGAAAAGAGAGTTAACATACAAAGCCAAACAAATTGTTGAGCAATCATGGACCCAAAGCTTGGAATAGTGAAGAGGAAGTGTTAGGGAGGTACTCACTGCAAACTCTAGTTCCTTATTATTTCAAATGAAAAAGCAGCACAATGGCTACCCACTTTCATGATGTGCAGCTGAAACATTTCTATTCCAATTAACAAATCCTCATGGTAGAGTGAAAACAGCTTAAATCATTACTCCCCCATCACCAAAGAATATGGTTGCTGGTGATATTTGTATAAGCAGTGTAGTCATCTCTAGAGCAAGCAGGATTTATTCCCAGTGATCACATTTTCCAAAACAGATACACATAGAATTTAGGTGTTCTACCAGTTATATTTGGGGTGTTATTTCATGATTTCTGCTTTAAACTTGGACTGGATCTGGTGTATTGCACCAAAGTAAAAGACTCTGGGGGAGATTTCAGGACCTAGAACTTGATGGCAGAGGAGGATCTAATAAGGATTGAATTGTTATGTAGAAAACTGAGAAATGTTACACATGTACAAACTATTGTATTTTACTGTTGACTGTAAACCATTAACCCTCAGTTAAAGAAATTGAAAAGAGATTTCTGCTTCCTATCAAGTTATTTCTTTGTTATTAACTGTATGTTACAGTGCACAGCTCCACCCCACACCCACCACCAAAGTTGTGTATCCCTACCCTCCGACCTACTGAAGACAACCACCATAGTTCTCACAAGTCTTACAGACAGATTGCTTGCTTCTGTTTGTTTTGTTGTTGTTGTTCCAAGTTCCACATATGAGTGAGACCATCTCTGATTTTGCTAAGCATAACCACATCCAGTTTTATCCATTTTGTCCGAAAGGACACAATATCATCATTTATTTTGGCTGCAGAGTAGTATTCCATAGAATATATACACCAGGGAGTCGGGGGGGCTAGCGCAGTGGGTTAAGCACACATGGCACAAAGCACAAGGACCAGCGTAGGGATCCCGGTTCAAGCCCTCTGCTCCCCACTTGCAGGAGAGTCGCTTCACAGGCGATGAAGCAGGTCTGCAGGTATCTACTTTCTCTATCCTCCCCTCCTCTCTCCATTTCTCTCTGTCCTATCCAACAGCGACGACAACAGTAATAACTATAACAATAAAACAAGGGGCAACAAAAGGGAATAAATAAATAAATATTTTTTAAAAAAGAATATATACACCATAGCTTTTTCAGCCAGTCATCTACCGATGGGCATTTAGTCTGCTTCCACTCTTTGGTTTTTGTGAATAAGAACATAAGGGTGTATATGTCCCTTTGAATTAGTGTTTGAGTTCCATTAGATAAATACCTAAGAGTGGTATTGCTGGGTCACAAGGAAATTCCATTTGTACTAGTTTAAGGACTCTCCATACAGACTTTCAAAGGGGCTGCAGCAGCTTGCGTTCCCACCAGCAGCCTCTGCTTTGTATAATCTGGCTATGCACGTTGTACTGATTTAGGGGGGTGTTTTGTAACATTTAAGTTATTAAAGCCAAAACATAAATTTCTACTGGGAGACTGGTAGTGAGGTATGCAGGATAAGCTTATTTTCATTGAGACCTTGTCAAGTGAAAGTGCTTATCACTTCAGTCTCAAACCTATATCTTCAGAACATCACCTAAGGCACGGAAAAACAGAAAAATCATGCAAGGTGAGCAGAGACCGAGAATATTAATGGAAGATCAAAAGCAGTAGTGCCTGACGTCTGATTAGTGATTTTCGATTTACACAACAATTCCAGGTGCCATGTTTCCTGACTGCCATAAATTCCCTGGGAGGCAGGAGGGAATGTTTTTCTAATGCTCTTGATTTATTGAATCTGAAGCCAAGCCTCTGCCAGTCTGAGGCAGGTCTAAAGTTCTCCAACCTCCAGATTTCTGATAATAGTTGTCAAGTCACACATGGGAGTCAGTCCATGTGAAGTGTCCCTTCTCACGGGCCCTGCAGTCAGCAGGGGACACCAGTCAAGGCGTTAAGGTGAAGCCACACCTTCCCTGGTCTCTGATCAGTGGCCCTTGTGTGACACATGGTGCCTTGCCGAATATGGTCTCAAGTTCACAAAGGTTTACTTATATTTTGCTGCTAATATTATCACAGGGGTACAGTGCTTTGTTGACTCTGCTGTTCCCTGTGGCCATTTTTAGGGAGAGTGAGAGACAGAGGGAGAAAGAAGAGATGCCTGCACTCCTATGTCAAGGCTCATTAAGCTTCCCCCCTTGTACCTAGGTCCTTGTAGGGGGCTTCAATCCAGGTCTTTGTGGCTGATAACATGTGTGCTCAGCTAGATGCACCTAGGTGCCTCAAAGATATTTCTGTATCATAACTTTCTTTAAACAGCAAAGTGTCCTTATCTGTTCATGGGGTTATGAGAACCAACAGGCTGCCTCTGTCTTCTTCTCCACAGTGGTGTCCATAGATTTGCACATGCGGTCACCTTCCGGGGAATCTGCTCTAAGGACCTGCCTATCTTTCCTAAACAGAGCATTCCCCTCAGTTCCTCTGTCTCCCTTCAAGAGGCACAGAATCATCAATTTGATTTTCCTAGTGTTTTTGTTCTTTGGACCAGAACCCTGCTCAGCTCTAGCTTTTGGTGTTTCTGGGGGATTATATCCGGAACTTCTAGTTCTTCAGGCATAAAAGTCTTTTTGTAAATCACTGTCTGGCCCAAATCGAAGGTTTGAACCCTTAGAGTAGCACCAATCATGAGAGAATAGTTTAGAAAGAAACAAATGTGAAATCTTAGTGACTCGAACAACAGAGTTGACTGCTCATTGCTCCTATGTGATTACACTATCCCAGAGTGGTCTCTGGCCTCTGGGGTCACTTAGGACTTTAATCTAACAGAGGCATAAGTTCAGTTCAGCATGGCTAGTCAATGAAGTCAATGAAATCTACCTGGGACTGACACTCTTCACTTCTGCCCGGTTTACAGAAGGTGTGCACAAACATCAGTGGTCAGGCAGGTTGTGGTATGATGGGAAAGCAAGACATTATTAGTGACCAGTCAAAGGGCAACTGCAGAGTCCATTCCCCAAATGACACCGAACTCTTTCCAATAAAAACCCACAGAGGCAACTCTTGTTTGTCGCCCTTAACAGGAAACTCTTCATCTCATAAACAGCTGATTTAACTTGAAGGGAGCTGGTTGTAGAAACAGAAATTATTTCATGTAACTAAATTTGGCCTCCCTATAATTTTTGGCTCCTTCATATTGACAGGAAAGAGAGACATTAAAAGAGGAGAAGGTGATAGAGAGGGAGAGAGACAGAGACACCTGCAGCCCTGCTTCACTGCTTGTGAAGCAACCCCCCCTTGCAGAGTGCAGATAGGGAATGTGAATACAAATCTTTGCACATGGTAACCTGTGCACTTAACCAGGTGCACCACCACCCAGTCAAAAAAGACCACTGTAAATACAACATGTTTGACAGCATACTCATAGTTACCACAGAACAAAAACAGAGAGCAGAGATATTTAAAATAAAAAAATGAACAAATGGAAAGACTCACCATGCAGAGCCACCCACAGAAAAAAGACAACTCAAAGCACTTTGGAAAAGTGAAACACAGCAATAAAAATCTATAAAGCTAAATAAACAAACAAAAATTAGAATACCAGTTAAGTAAGATCCATATATTAATGAGGATCCTAAACTTGCACAGTCTGGGTTCATCAATCCAAAGATAGAGTGGGTAGATGTATTAAAAAAATAAAACAAAATAAAAGGGAGAGAGCAGTGGTACACTCAGATCAATGCACATTTCACCATGAATAAAGACTCAGGTTTGAGCCCCCGCTCCTCACCTGCAAGGAGAACATTGCATGAGTGGTGAAGCAGGTCTGCAGGTGTCTTTCTCTCTTCCTATCTCCTCTCCCCTCTCAATTTCTCTCTGTCCTGTCAAATAAAAATAGAAAGATTAAAAAAAAAAAGGAAAATGTGGCAGCTGGGAGTGGGTGGATTTGCAGTGCAGGCACACAGCCCTAGCAGTAACCCCTGTAGCAAAATAAATAAATAAGTAAATTAAATTAAAATGGAAGGCCCTTGTATAATATGCATACAGGAAACTCACACCTTAGATATAAACAAGCACAGATTCTAAACACAAAACTGAAACAAGGTGTTCCAAAGGAAAGGGTGGGAACTGCTATTATCTGAGTATCTGGTAAATAAATTTCTGTCAGAAAGGGTTATAAGGAACCAAAGTAGAAATTGTATAATGAACAATATATGAGTGCCCAATATAAGTGTACCCAAGTATACAAAACAACTATTAATAACCTTCAATAAATAAATTGACAACACTACAGTAATAAATAGGGTTCTCAATACACCACTTCCAGCATAATGTCTTTCTGTGTTGAGCAAGGTTTATTTTTTTTTCAATATGAGTACATAAATTTAGGTCACAGTTTCATACCAGCAGTTGTTGGCATTTATTACAGAGGTGAGACCTGGGCTAACATTTTCAGAGCTCAGGTTTCTCTGGAAAGTTCCAGGTCTCAGTGGAACTGAATGGAGTTCAGGGTCTGTAGATAACCCCCAAGGGTTTTGGCGAACAGGAGGGTATCCATTCTAGTCACACAGAGTTTATTCAAAATAGAAATGTTAGGGGGGAGTTAGGACCAGAAATGATCCTGAATTCCTATTCCACTAGGACCTGGAACTTTTGTGACTGAGAACTTTTTTTTTTTTTGTCCCTGTCACTGAGAGGGAAGAGGATTTGGAGAATGTCTGAAGAAGCTAGGCCTTTTGCTTCTCTCATCTAAGAGAAGGGGAAGAATGGAGAACACACAGAAGAAAGTTGTACTGGGTGTAGGTGCAGCATACAGGAAATGGAGGTTGGGCCTTTGGAATACAGAAAGGAGACCAACCTGCAGCCATTCTGCTTTTGCCCACACCTCTCTTTCTGTTCATATTTTCATTCTTCCTAAGTAAAAACTTAAAATGCCTGAAATTGTGTTCTCCTCCCTAATTCTTTGTCAAGTCAGCATTAAAGAACCAGGCACCATGGAGGAGAGAATTCTCAGCCTCTTTTCTCCTTAAGAAAAGGAAAGTTAAAAAATACAACATTTTTCTTAAAAGTTAAAGTATATAAAATTACGGTGGGAGTCAAGCATCTAGTTTGAGTCAAACAAACCTTCATATTGTAATGATATTTAAGATGGAGAGAAACGGTGAGTACCAGAAGCCTTATAATTAAGTAATCAGTGGAATGTGTTGTGAGCAGTGATGAGACAAGATGACCCAGGTTGAGTTTCTCCAGAGAGAGGCAGGTGGAGAGAGCAACACAATGGTCCCAGAGCATCCTGACCTGACCTGTCCCCTCAATCCTTCTCCTTCAGTGAGACGAACTGGGCTGCACTTTCCTTGTACATTGTGGGAAGGAAGAAATGGGAGATCTCTGGCCAGTGGCAGCAGATAGCCCTTTTTCCTACTTACTAATGCCTGAAATAACTGCCTCAGTCATCACTGGAGGAGGAGGTGGAGAAGAGAAGGGAATGAACCAAGCCCAGAAGTCCAGGTTCACTCTTTTAACATATTCAGACTCGCTCTTTTGATGAAAATTACATCTCAGGAGGTCAGATGTAGACTCAGGCTGTAAAGGGCAGGCACAAGGAGGGCCTAATTCTGAATAGTTGTGTGCCATACAGACCAAAATAAGGACAGTGCTGCCAAACAAACAAACAAAAACCTGTTCCTCTATTGCAGCACGTTACAGTCTCTAATCCTTACAAACTCTTATATGAAATGGACTTGCCTTCCCAGTGTGGTCACTCTTCCAATCTGCAGTGGCTTTTAAGATTCTCATTTTTCTCTCCTTTGTCACCTTGTGCCCTTGAAACGAGAAATGACTGAGAAATCACTTCACTCTAGCGCCCTCTGCTGGTCTTCTAGAAGGAGACGACATTAAGCTGAATCCAGGAAGGGATCTTTCAAGAAAACCCCGTGTGTTAGGAAATTGTCCATTCATAAAGAATAGGGTAGGTTTCAATGGAGGGGATGGGATACGGAACTCTAGTGGTGGGAATTGTGTGGAATTGTTCCCCTCTTATCCTCAGGTCTTGTTGATCATTATTAAATCATTTAAAAAGAAAAAAAGAACTTTACCAAGCAACCCTTCAAGGAATGTGAGAAACATGAGATGAAGGCCAATCCTCAGCCACTTACCTATATACCTATATCACAAGCTATTTTGTTGTTGATAAATAATAAAATGCATAGCACCTTTCATCTAAATAAAATATCCATTCAATCACCAGTTTGCATTTATCCAAATAATAGAACATTGTCAATCAGAACATGTGGTCTACACTGCAAAAATCCAATTTATTACTCAAATATTATTTATTTATAGTCTCTGATAGTAATTCATTGTTTAGCTAGCCTGTTAACGTCCTTGTGAATAATTGTGTGATTTCTATGTGGCTTCTTTGGATAGACACAGAGGAAGAAAGGTAGAGAAAGAGTGAAAACCACAACATAGAATCTTCCTTCACTGAGGTGAGGGGCAGGCTTGAAGCCGATTTCCCTCCTTCACCCTACAACTGACTCCCCCTCCTTCTTTTTTTAGTGATTTCATAATTATTGACAAGATCGTGAGCTAAGAGGGTACAATTCCTGACAGAGTTCCATATCCCACCTCCCCTATTGGAAGCTTCCTTATTCTTTATCCCTCTGGGAGTATGGACCAAGAACTTTCTGGGGTGCAGAAGGTGAGATGCCTGGCTTCTGTAATTGCTTCTCTGCAGGACATGGGCCTTGATAGGTGGATCCATACCTCCTGCATGTCTCTATCTTTCCCTAGTGGGCTAGGGCTCTAGGGAGGTGGTTTGTTCGTTTGTTTTCCTCCAGGGTTATCGCTGGGACTAGGTGCCTGTACTATGAATCCACTGCTCCTGGTCGCCATTTTTCCCATTTTGCTGCCCTTGTTATTGCGGTTGTTGTTATTAGACAGAGAGAAATAGAGAGAGGAGGGGAAGACAGAGGGGGGAGAGGGGGGGAGAGAGAGCAGACCTGCTTCACTGCTTGTGAAGTGACCCCCCTGTAGGTGGGGAGATAGGGGCTCAAACCCAGATTGTTACACCAGTCCTTGTGCTTTGCGCCACATGAGCTTAACCCAGTGCACTACCCCCTTTGTCCCCCCTTCCCCCTTTTTTAACCTAATCTATCCCCTTCCACTTCCATTCTGATAATCACTAGTTTGATCTAATTACCAAAAGATTATTGCTCTTTTATTCTTAGTTCATTCAGTTGTCTTGCTTCATTATCTTCTACAAATGAATGAAATCACACAGTGTTTATCTTTCTCATTTGATTTATTTCACTTAGCTTAATAACTCCCAGGTCAATTTAAGCTGTTGAAAATATGAGGATTTTATTTTTCTAAAATATTTCTGAGTATTATCTATATGAGAGTACACAGTGGTATCTCAAATTCCACTGTGTATATATTTACAACATATTCACTCATTGATGGACAAACAATATGTTTTAATTATTGGTTTGTATGTATCTCTCTTTCATATCTTCATAATATAGCAGTTTTTAATCAATATAAAATGTTGGCTATGTCTTGATATCACTCTGGTGTTGGCGTGAGCACTGATGCACATTTCTTCTCTGTGTTGTATGTCTTCTTGAGGGATATGCACTGGCTGGTATAGGATGTGTATATATGATTAAACTTTACATACTTTCTCTTTCACGAAGTGTGCCAACTTTGTGTGTTTGCATTTGTACAAAGTTAGATGCCAGCAGTATTCAGGAGGAGTGAAAGATGAGGAGTGGGGAAATGATCCCTGAAAATATGACTTAGCATCTAAAAGGAGTTTATAGAGAGAAAGCAAAAATAATCCTCAAAGGAAGAGATCTCATCAATCATCAGCACATCACTGGAGTGTGTGTAAGCCTGTTTTCTGGAGATGAGAAGGGGAGGCAGAATGATAAAATAGAAAAGGTGATGAAGAAAGCAGGATAGAGGTTCTGAATGCATGTTATCCCAAAAATGCCAAGACACTAAGAACTTTAACTTTCACAGAAATTATAATGCCCCACTACCCTGTTCCAATAGGGCATGTTAGAATGAAAATTCCAGGGCCCTGGCAGTGGTATGGTCAGTTAAGCTCATATGTCATCATGCTCAAGGACCTGGGTTTGAGCCCAGCACTCTATTTGCAAGAGGAAGCTTCTCGAGCAGTGAAGCAAGTGCTACAGGTGTCTTGCTGTCTCTCCCTCTCTCTTTATCCCCCACCCCCTATTAATTTCTCTCCAATAAAGAAGAAAAAAACGGGAGGGGGAAAATGAGCACTGGGAGTGATGGATTCATCATGTAGGCACTGAGCCCTAATCATAAGCCTGGTGGCAACTAAAAAAAAAAAAAATTAAGAAAAATGTGATCAGGACCCAGTGGGGATTGAATTGTTATGTGGAAATCTGGGAAATGTTATGCATGAATAAACTATTGCATTTTTACTGTCGACTGTAAACCATTAACCCCCAATAAAGAAATTTAAAAAATAAGAACATGATCATATTGTTGTATTTGTGTGTCATCAAATTTTCTGAACTTGTTTGAGTTTTATAAGTACTTAAGTTTATTATTAAACATAGCTCCTCTTTATTAACTTGAGAAGGCCTTTTATAACTATGATATTCACAGAGAAAGGACAAAAACTTATCATAGAGAGGTTGGAGAAATAGCTTAACTAGTAGAGCATTAGATTTGTGTGCCAGAGGCTCCTGATTTAGTCTTTGGTACTGTATGTACTGGAGTGGTGCTCTGGCGTGTGTGTGTGTGTGTGTGTGTGTGTGTGTGTGTTGTGTGAAACTCCCTCATATTCATGAAGAAATTATTAAAAATTATCACAGAGGGAGTCAGGGGGGTAGTGCAGCAGGTTAAGCACACGTGGCGCAAAGCGCAAGGACAGGAGTAAGGATCCCGGTTTGAGCCCCCGGTTCCCCACCTGCAGGAGAGTCGCTTCAAGCGGTGAAGTAGGTCTGCAGGTGTCTATCTTTCTCTCCCCCTCTCTGTCTTCCCCTCCTCTCTCCATTTCTCTCTGTCCTATCCAACAACAATGACAACATCAATAACAACAATAATAAAAAAAGGAAACAAAAGAAAATAAATACAAAAAAATTATCACTGAAGGGCCAGGTGGTGGTTGCACCTGGTTGAGTGTACATGTTACAATGTACAAGGACTCAGGTTCAAGCCCCTGGTCCCTACTGCAGGGGGAAAGCTTTTTGAGTGGTGAAGCAGGGTTGCAGGTGTCTCTCTTCCTCTCTATCTCCCCCTTCCGTTTTGGTATATGACTGTCTCTATCCAATAAATAAATAAAGATAATAATTTTTTAAATTACTATTGAGAGAACTGGGTGGTGGCACATCTGGTTGAGTACACATATTATTATGTGCAAGGACCTAGGTTTGAGCTCCCACTCCCAACCTGCTGGGGGAAAGGTTCATGAGCAGTGAAATAGGTCTGCAGGTGTATGTCTTTCTCTCTCCACCTTTATCTTCATTCTCTGTTCTTTCAAATAAAACAGGTAAAAGGAAAAGTGGCCATTGGGGACACTGGATTCATAGTTCAGGCACTGAGCCCCAGTGATAATTTGGAGGCAATACAAAAAATGTATCATTGAGATTCCCATAATTTTTGTAGAAAAGCTAGTCTAAAAGCAAGCTAGCTGAAGTGGAGATGGCAGATGCCATCAGATAGGAGGAGCAGATATTTTTTCCTTGCCTCCAGGGTTATTGCTGGGGCTTGGTGCCTGCACCATGAATCTACTGTTCCTGGAGTCTATTTTTTCCCCTTTTGTTACCCTTGTTGTTTTTTCTTTGTTGTGGTTATTATTGTTTTTATGGATTTTGTTATTAGATAGGACAGAGAGAAATGGAGAGAGATGGGGTAGATAGAGAGGGGGAAAGAAAGAAAGAAAGAAAGACACTTGGAGACCTGATTCACCACTTGCAAAGCACCCCTCTACAGGTGGGGAGCCGGGGGCTCGAACCTGGATCCTTATGTTGGTCCTTGCACTTTGCACCATGTGCACTTAACCCGCTGTGTTATTGCCCCCCACACCAGATTTTTCTATGAAATGTGCTTGTCCCTCTGAAGCCAGAATTGAGGGCTTTCCTTTGTAAATCTTAGGAAACTCCTGTGCAAAAGTGATTCAGAACAAACCCATTCTGGGAGACTTGGTTATCCAAAGGCATTGAAAGCCCTGCAAAGAGGAAAGCAATGTCTGTTCACAAAAAAAAAAAAAAAAAAAAAAAAAAAGAATCTGATAACTAGTTACGAATCCTTACAAAACACATGCATTTCATAACTATCTCCCTGCAATTTGGAAATCAGTCCAACCCCACAGTGGTTTCTGTCTGCTAAGATCCCCTCTGACACACTGACAACAATGACTGCTGTCCTTGGTGTATCATATCCTCTCTGCCTTTCCTCAAATTGGTTTTCAGCTCCAAGACTATTTGCTTTGCAGCAGGTGTCATCAGAAAACACATAGGGACCACCTCTCTGCTCGGAGAGCTGCCAGGTTTACACTGGCTTTCGTTTCCTTAGGGTCCTTTTTGTGAATTAAACTTGGCACTGTCCAGCCTGTTTGCTTTTGATCTGACGTGCTGGACAAGGAGTGCAGTTCATTTGCTGCCTCTCTAGCAACTGTGTCCAAGAGCATTATCCAGTAGGAGGTCTAAGGAAGCTGCCACTATCAGCAGCCAACAGGCGCACTTGAAAATTCATGAGCAATTTGTGGGGGAAAAAAAGGCAGGAGTTCTTTCCCTCACTGCTTTAACTTCCCCACTGAGCAGATATTGCCTAAGTCCACACAAAGAGGAGGAAATCAATCCAGATCAAGAGTTTAATCAAGAATTCAGTCACACCAATCCTCCACAAGGATCTAGAAGCTTCTGACTGGTCTCTGAACAACACTCAAGGGTAGAAGGAATTGATATAACCAAACCCTAGCTACTCTAACTGATATACAAATAGATTCGCTCAAACCCTCATGTTTATGAATGCCCCCATTTTGCAACCATATGCACAAATGCACAGTTGCGTAGTGTCTGCTACCTGGCCACCTGGAAACCACGGGAGTCGTCCTCCTAAATCAAGAAGTGACACGAATCTTCTTCCTCTTCCTCCTCTTCCTCTTCCTCCTCCTCTTATTCTTCTTCTCCTCCTTCTCCTTCTCCTTCTTCTTCTGCTTCTTCTTCTTCTCCTTTTTCCTCCTCCTCTTTCTTTTTCATTCTTTCTATTTGTTGTTGTTGCCCTTTTTGTTTTATTGTTGTTATAGTTATTATGGGTGTTGTTGCATAGGACAGAGAGAAATGGAGAGAGGAGAGGAAGACAGAGAGAAGGAGAGAAAGACAGACACCTGCAGACCTTCTTCACCTCTTGTAAAGCAACCCTCCTGCAGGTGGGTCTTTTTCTTTCTTTTTTGAAGAGAAAGAATTTCTTTTATTTCTGGGGAAAATAAAAACAATAAATTCTTAAATATGAATATAGATATATATTTCTTCTCACCTGAGGTTTTGTGTGTGTATTTGTGTGTGTGTGTAGTTTCAAAAGACTAGAGCCTGAAAATGAGAACTAGACTATTTTCTGCCATAATTTAAATTATCAAGTCTGATCAATAGACATTAAATAATGGTGAACGGGTGCTGGACTAACAAGTATTACACAAGAGAAAAAATGACAGGTTAAGCATAGTGCTTGCCCCCAAGTAGGTGCAAAAGTCCACAACAATTTAAATTAAATTAAATTTAAATTTAATTGTAACCACAAACATTTCTTTTTTAAAAAATTCTTTATTGGGGGATTAATGTTTTACAGTCGACAGTGAATACCATAGTTTGTACATGCATAACAATCCACAGTTTTCCACATAACAATACAACCCCCACTAGGTCCTCTGTCATCCTTTTCCATGACCTGTACTTTCCCCAAAACTCACCCCAGAGTCTTTTACTTTGGTGCAATTCATCAACTCCAGTTCAGGTTCTACTTGTGTTTTCTCTTCTGATCTTGTTTTTCAACTTCTGCCTGAGAGTGAGGTCATCCCATATTCATCCTTCTGTTTCTGACTTATTTCACTCAACATGATTTCTTCAAGCTCCATCCAGGATGGGCTGAAAATGGTGAAATCACCATTTTTAATAGCTGAGTAGTATTCCATTGTGTATATATACCACAATTTGCTCAGCTACACATCTGTTGTTGGACACCTGGGATACTTCCATGTTTTAGCTATTACAAATTGTGCTGCTATGAACATAGGTATACACAGATCTTTTTGGATAGGTGTTTTGGGTTCTTTAGGATATATCCCCAGGAGAGGAATTGCAGGATCATAGGGTAGATCTACTTCTAGCATTCAGAGAGTTCTCCAGACTACTCTCCACAGAAGTTAGACAAATTTACGTTCCCACCAGCAGGGCAGGAGGGTTCCTTTGTCCCCACAGCTTTTCTAGCATTTGCTGCTGTTACCTTTTCTGATGTGTGACATTCTCACAGGAGTGAAGTGGTATCTCACTGTTGTCTTTATTTGCATTTCTCTGACAATCAAAGACTTGGAGCGTTTTTTTCATATGTTTTTTGGCCTTTTGGATCTCTTCTGTGGTGAACATTCCGTCCATGTCCTCCCCCCATTTTTGGATGGGGTTATTTGTTTTCTTGTTGAGTTTGGCATGCTCTTTATATATTTTGGTTATTAGACTTTTGTGTGATGTATGTATGACATGTGAAGGTCTTCTCCCATTCTGTGAGGGGTCTCTTTACTGATCACTCTTGCCTGGATTGACTTGTGCCTAAGTAAGGTACTTAAATAACTCACAGTTGTGGAAATTAACAGCTGTTTCAATATTATTTCAATCCCTGAGTTGGAGTACAGTGGCTGTTTGAGCATAAATGTTCAAGAAGCCCAGAGGGTCCCAAACAGAATTAACCCAGACCTAAAGACACCAAGACACATCATATTTAGAATGCAAAGGAATAAGGATAAAGAAAGGATCCTGACAGCTGCAAGAGAAAAACAAAGAGTCACCTACAGAGGAAAACCCATAAGATTAGCAGCAGACTTCTCCACACAAACACTACAGGCCAAAAGAGAATGGCAAGATGTCTATTGAGTGCTCAATGAGAAAGGCTTTCAACCAAGACTACTATATCCTGCTATGCTGTTATTTAAACTAGATGGAAGCATAAAAACCATCTCAGACAAGCAACAGTTAAAGAATCAACTATCACTAAGCCTGCCCTGAAAGAAGTTCTGAAAGGTCTCCTATAAACAGTCAGACCACCGTAAATATAATATGCCATATATCAGAACACTCTAGAATCTACAATAATGGCACTTAAAAAAGAAGTTTCCTAAATCCTTGCCTCAGTTGGGCTACTGAAAAATACAGTTTACAATTTTATTTAATTGTTTATTAGATTTAATATTGGTCTACAAAATTATGAGATAATGGTGTATAATTCACAACATTCTCATCACCAGAATTCTGTGTTCTCATTTCCTCTATTGGAAACTGCAGTAGTCCTCTCAAGGTCACAGATATGGCTTGACTATTATTTCTGTAACTATATTTATATGTTTGCGCATTTTTCCTATGGTCCTGCCTTCTCTTCCTTTCTAAGTCACACATCTGTCTCATTTAAGCAAAATGTCCTACTCTTTTCTAAAAATGATGTATCTATTGATTGTTATAAGATAAAGTGAGATCTGGGAGTGTGATGCCTCCATTTCTGTTTCTTTTCCTCAAGATTGTTTTGGTGATTCTAGGTCTTTTCTGAATGTAGTTTTTGTTCTATTTTCTTAAAGGAGCTTGGTGGAACTTTGATGGGTATCATGTTAAATTGGTATATTGCTCTGGGGAGAATATTCATTCTGATGGTATTAATTCTTCTAATCCATGAGCATGGGATGTTTTTCCAATTCTTGGTATTATACTCATAGTTTTCATTATACAAGTCTTTCACTTTTTTTGGTCAGGTTTATCCCTAGTTATTTTAGTGATTTTTTTTTCTGCAGCAGTGAATAGGAGTGATTTCTTGATATCTTCTTCTTCGTATTTAGTGTGAGAATAAAGAAATGCCACCGATTTTGTACATTGTTTTTGTAGCCTGACACCTTGCTATATTGCCTAATAACTTCTTTAGGTTTTTCTATGTATATTATCATGTCATCTGCAAATAGTGAGAGCTTGACTTCTTCCCTTCCAATCTGTATTACTTTGTGAGGAGTGCTACTGAGAGGAAGTTTGGGCCATTCTTATGATTTCAGCTACAAGTGTAGCTGGACCCTAAAGGACAGCCTAAATAAGGTTCAAAGTAAGCAATAGTTTTAGCAACTGTGGGAGCCTTAGGATGCCTCTTACCCAAAAGATGAAGGTTGGGTCTCCACAGTGCTGGTAACTACCTCTCCCTTTGCCCTGTCTCAAATGACAAACTTCGTTTTTGTTTTTCCTATTGGGATATCACACTGCTAGATGTATGTATGGCTCCATCATTCTTGGTGACCATGTTTGTTTTTTCCCTCTGTCTTTGTTTTTGATTGAGGGTTAGAAATAGATAGATAGATAGATAGATAGATAGATAGATAGATAGATAGATAGACAGACAGATGAAAAAGAAATGCTTACAATTTTGCTCCTCTCCTGGTGAAATTTCCTGCCCTCGGGTGAGGCTTGGGACCTTGAATGTGGGATCTCAAGCCTGGCAGCCTGTGCACTCTACTGGGTGTTCCACCATCCAGGCCTATCACAGCCTTCTTCATTCATCACACAGCAAGTCCCTAGCCTTCTTGATGTTTTTTCAAGAACACAGAGGTTTCCACCTATGACCTTTGAATCTGACATCCCCTACGCCTGGCCTATTCTTGCCCGGATAGTGCATGACTGACTTTCTCCCCTCATCAGTCACTCCTCATAAAGACCCCGCCCTCAGCCATTCCAAAGAGCTTACCTGGGACCTCCTCCAGCTTTGTGTTTTATTTCCTTCACAGTAAGAGTTATTATCATTGTATCCACTCACCATTTCATTCTCTTTCATTTGCTCTAGAAAGCAAGCTCCATGAGAGCAGGAATCTTGTCTTCCTTTTCCACCACTATATTCTAAGCACCTACCAGGCTTTAAAAAAAAACTAGAGCATTTCTGAGTTCTTGCTTGTGCAGGGGATTGAACCTGAGACTTTGGAGCCTCAGACATGAGAGAGTCTTTCTGCATAGTCATTATGCTATCTCCCCCACCCACCTACCAAGCTTTTAGCAGTATGCAGACATTTAAGAGTTACTTTCTAAATAGGTCCAGTACCACCCACTGTGAGAGTCAGTCAGGGCCCTCCTTCAGATGAGACCACCTCCTCTAGCACTTGCAGACCTCCAAGGAGCCAGCCCGTTTCCATGCTAGAGGGACAGTGCTCAGGAGGCACAGAATTGAAAGACTTACAGGGCTGGGTTCTTCAGATAATGAGGAGAACTGTAGTGCTTTCTTATTTTAGGCTCAGTCTCTGACTCTTAACCCCAGTTCTCTCAGTAGTGACCCAGTCTCACATACCATGGTTTCTTTTGTTTAAAATATTATTTGCTGTCTTATTTTGCAAGAGTTGAGAGCTAATTCTGAAGAAGTTGAAAAAGTCCTCTAACACAGCACAGAGGCTGATGTCACAAACCCAGGCTTTTCACATAAGACAATTATGGGCTTCATTTGCCAAAAACTTCAGAGTGAGTAGATCCTTTCCCAAGGATCTTCCGGTCCATCTTTTGACCAAGTATGACACAGTCCATGACAGGACTAAAATTAATTCTCTGGTCTTCATGTGAACAGACTCATGGCAGGGCTGTAGATCCATGTTTTACTTCTGGGGATGCTTTTCTGAAAGTTTCCAATAAAACTGATTCTTTAGTTTTTCTTTTAAAAACTGTTCTCTGTGGGCAGTTGGAAGATACTTTTAAGTTTGGGATTTAGGCCATATAGAAATATTTTAAAATGTTTAGAGCTGTTTTGTCCCTTAGGAAAACAAGACAGAATAACCTGAGAGAAAACACACCAATGGCTTTCCCATTCATAAGCGCATTCTGCTTGGCACTTCTCTGACTTCCTGTGAGGGAAGGGAGCCTGGTGTTTAAATTTCATTTGCATGTTATCACACTGTGCTAGGAAATTATTTCTCCTTGGCCAACTCTCATCATGCAGATTGCTCAAAAATCAGATTGCAGCTGTTTGTTTTCATCTATTGGTGCTGTATTTTATTTCTAAAGGACTTCTATATCTATCTGTAAGAATAAAGTAAAGTTAGGAAAGCAATAACCACACTCACTTGTGGGTTTCCCAGAATGTTTTAATAAGAAGATGTGCAGAAACCAGTGCTATCAAGAGTGAATAACAGTGGGATACATCAGATGAAGAAAGATGGGCACCATATGATTTCACTCATGTGGCAGATAAAGAGTCAAAGCAGATGACTGAGCAAAGCAAAACAAAAGCAAGCTTTCAAGTGAGAAGACCCAAGTGGAGGTTACCAGAAGGGACAGGGGGAGAGGGTTGGATGAATCAGGTAAAAGGGTCAACTGTCCAGTGAATCATGAAAGCTATCATTCTGGGGCTGAGCTTACTGGAACATTTAGAGATGTAGATTTACAAAATTATATGTCTGAAATCTATGTTACAAAGTAACATTGCTTTGGTTAAAAAAAAAAAGTGAAATGGAATCAAACATCCCCCCCCCCCCCCACACACACACACACACTGTGGGGCTTCGCTGTTCTGAGCCAACTTACTTTTCACATAGAAAGGGGGTGGGGTCAGGCAAAGTGCAAGGACCAGCACAAAGATCTGATTCAAGCTTCCCACTCCCCGCCTGCAGGGGGGGTGGCTTCACAAGAGGTGAAGCAGGTCTGCAGGTGTCTGTCTTTCTCTCCACTCTCTGTCTTCCCCTCCTCTTTCAATTTCTCCCTGTCCTATCCAACAACAACAACAATAACAACAACAACAACAACAATGGGAACAAAGTAGCTTCCAGGAGCAGCAGATTCATAGTGCAGGCACTGAGCCCCAGCAATTACTCTGGAGGCAAAAAAGGAAAGAGAAAAAAAAAGAGAGAGAGAGAAAGAGAGAGTTCACAACACCAAAACTTCCTCTAATGTGGTGTGAACCAGGCTTAAACCTGGGTTTTGTGCATGGCAGAGTAGGTATTCTAAACAGAGGAGCTATCCTCCCAACCTGGAAAAACGCTGTTTTAAAAATCATGAGTACATCTGTTTTAAATACATCAAAGTCCATCATGTGGCACTGAGTACCCACTAAATGCCAGGTTATTCCAGGAGCTGTAGAGAAGAGAGGATGGATTGAATTTGAAGTTCATGTGCTGGTCACTCACAGTCAAAATCTGTGAATTTGAAGTTCATGTGCTGGTCACTCACAGTCAAAATCTGTCCCTCTACCCCTGACTAGGACAATCATTTAATGTAATCACTTCACATTCTGGCCAAGAGTCCTGGGTTATTTATAGGGATGGAGTAAGGAAGGGCTGGCACCTAGCTGCTGATGCTACCATGATGCCATCCCTGACTTCCCTGAGCAGATGACCTTACCAATGTGTCCTGGAACCTCACCTGTCCAGAGTCCTACTTGACTAGGGAAAGAGAGCAAAAGTATGGGAGGTATGGATCAGCTTGCCAATGCCCATGTCCAGTGGAGAAGCAATTACAGAAGCCAGACCTCCCACCTTCTGTGCCCCACAAAGAATGTTGGTCCATGCTCCCAGAGAAAGATAAAGAATAAGGAAGCTTCCAATGAAGGGGATGGGACAGGGAACTGTGGCATTGGGAACCGTATGGAATTGTGCGCCTGTTATCTTACAATCTTGTTAATCATTATTCAATAACTAATAAGAAAGTAAAAAGTAAGGCTTGGATTTAGGGAAATTGAACATATATTGCAGGCATGGGGGGCAGAGACTGTGGTGGGAATCTCAGTTGGTACTTGCAAGCTTTATGATCCTGATGCAGTTTTTTTAAACTTCTCTGTACTTGTGTCCTCATCTTCCAAATCTTTCTTACAAGGTTGTTGGCAATCATATATGCAAATTTCCCCGAATGGTGGGGAGTCGACGGTAGGATATGTCAGCTGTGGTCTGGGTTTTTCCTCTGTCCAGACTCAGGTTGGCCAGGCAGGCAACTTTCAGCCCTTTTTATGTTGATCCGGTTGGAAGGTGACCTTGGAGACTCTGCGCCAACACAAGCTATGGAGGCTCCTTCTGGCCCATCGTTCTTCCCCCAAAGCGGCTCTGCAGAGGGGATGATTCAGGACTTAGGGTGGAAACCCACGCTGTGCAGATAGACATCACTGAAAAGGCGGGCGAGAGGAGGGAGGGTAGAAAATCCGGGATAATGTGTTTAATTTGATCCATCCCCTGGAGTCATTAAAATGCACCCTCCTCTGGACTCTAAAATTCCTGAGCTGAAATAATCAGTCCAACAGGCTTTTTGCTGAAGATAAAAGAAGCATACTGGAGGTTGAGTTGAAATCTCAGGCCTGTTGAACCACTGCCCTCTTGTGTTGTGGGATGGGAGCAGCTTCTTAGGGAAAAGTGTGGACTGAAGTCCTGATGTACTTCAGACTAAAGCTGAAATGCAAGCTCTGGTCCAAATAAATGATCCATCTAATATTTGGGGTTGGGGTGGAGGTTCCAGGAGTCCAATTCTTGATGTGTGTGAGAAATGCAAGCTTGAGTCCCAGCATTGCTTGGTGATGCTACAGTAACAGAAGGAAGTTTGGTGCTATGGTGATTCTCCCGTGCTCTGTCTCTTTGGATGAAGAGTAGGGGCAGGACAGTTAAGCCCCACTCCAGTAAATTTTTTTTTTAAAGTTAAAATATGGTGGACATTTCACTATGCAGATATAAATTGTGTGTGTGTGTGTGTGTGTGTGTGTGTGTGTGTGTGTGTGTGTGTGTGATAATATTTCACCCACTGGATGAGTCAGTGATCGTGGGAGAAGGGTGGGGACAGGAGCACAAGGAAGGCTAGGCCTCCATGGGCACAGAAGGACTGGGGTCAGCTACTGGAGGATATGCAGATCTTGTCTCTCCTATGGGAAGGGAGAATGCAGTAGCCATCCAGAGGGCAGTACAAATAAGGAACACCTTTGGAATGTACTATGATTTAGCTTAGGCTCTGCTCTGTTAAGAAATGAGGCAAGCATTATCATCCGTCAATTTTCACTCAAATGGAGAGCATTCTTAAGGACTATTTCAATGCAAATAAATGACAAATAAGCATCAGTATTTTGTGATTGCAGCAAGAAGAGGAAGAGATTGGTAGAAGAATAAATCCCACTGATTTAACATAATCTTGTATCAGTTATTTTCTCTTCCAATGAACCACACACTGAACACAGCTGGAAAAAAAACACAATTAAGATATAATTCCTGAACAGGTGATACATAGCAGGTTTTTTTTTTTTTTTACTGATTCTAAGTGTTAGAGAATTCACATTAGTAGGGGCCCTTCTGGGTATATATTTATAGAATAGTATCTATAGGGTTTCTCCCCTTAAAGATCTATGAAAAATTTAAAAAAAGAAATTGAGTAGAAATATTTGGGCCTTTGCAAGAATTAGACCATATAAAATTTGCTATATAAACAAGAGCATTACACCATGTTCTGATAATCTATTCTACCTCTTTGCTTAAGACTTCATGGAAGCCCTGCTCAGGATGAGTAGGAACACCGGCAATGATTAAGCTTTCTTTACTGTATCTTCTACTGTTCTTTCTTTTTATTTTTTTTTTTTTTTGCCTCCAGGGTTGTCACTGGGACTTGGTGCCTGCACTATGAATCCACTGCTCCTGGAGGCTATTTTTCCCCTTTTGTTGTCCTTGTTGTTTATCATTGTTGTTATTGTTGTTGCTGTCATTGTTGTTAGATAGGACAGAGAGAAATGAAAAGAAGACAGAGAAGGGGAGAGAAGATAGACACCTGCAGACCTGCTTCACCACTTGTGAAGTGACCTCCCTGCAGGTGGGGAGCTGGGGGCTCAAACCAGGATCCTTATGCCTGTCCTTCTGCTTTGTGCCATGTGCACTTAACCCACTGCACCACAGCCCAACCCCCTCTCCTACTGTTCTTACCGCCTCCCCAACTGTGGCTGGGTATGAAGACTTGATTAGGAGCCTTGTTAAAAATCACGGATATTTCAGAGACATGCATTTTCATTCTTGCTTTACTTGTATTCTTCAAACAACTGCTATAAAGGGGTAAGAAACAATCCATAATACTCCTTATTGGTTTGAAACTAAAGTAATAATAACAATAATAGTGTATTTCCTTTACCATGCACTATATACTCTCCTCCCCATTCTTCCACTTTGTCTTTTCTTTTTGAATATTTTATTTATTTATTACTGCATAAAGACAGAAACTGAGAGGGGGAGGTGGGGAGGTAGAGAGGGAGAGAGAAAGAGAAACACCTGCAGTACCACTTCACTGCTAGTGAAGCTTTCCCCCTGCAGGTGGGAACCAGGGGCTTGAACTTGAGTCCTGTGCACTGTAATGTGTGCTCTTAACCAGGTGTGCCACTGCCTGACTCTCACTTTGTCTGGTTTCTTATGTGGACTGTACATGTGAGATCTGTTTTATGACTCTGGACCTCTCTTGATTCTAGTGCTCTGGCCTGCCCCTTGGTTCCTAAGCCTGTGTCACAGAACTCACTTCTAGACCCCCACGGCTCTCCATCTGCAGGCCATTGGCCAGCATTGTTCCTGTAACTTACCGTGTTACTTTCTCCCTCTCTCTTTAATTTTTAACCTTTATTTACATATTGGATAGAGATAGCCAGAATTGAGAGGAAGGGGGGAATAGAGGAGAAGGCGTGCATGTGTGCGTGTAAGAGAGAGAGAGAGAGAGAGGAAGCTGCAACACTGCTTCACCACTTGTGAAGCTTTCCTCCCTGCAGGTGGGGGCCAGGGATTTGAACCTAGGTCCTTGCACATTGTAACATGTGAGCTTAACCAGTTGTGCCACCACCCAGCTCATTCTCCCTCCCTATAACAAAACACCTCACCAGCCTACAATAATATCATGAACCGCTTTGCACAGGTCTCCTGGGCATTGCTCCACTCTGTTCCAGGTGCTGTCAACTGGGGTGGCTTGACTGAAATGTGAGCATCCATTTCCTGCTGACCTCACTCATGTAGTGGCAAGTTGGTGCTCATAGCAGCTGAGGCTCAGTTTTTATTCTCCTCCAAGGCTTCATGGTATGGTCATCACAGGAAAATTAGGCTTCTTCCAGAGAAGACAATTTCATCCAGAGAGCAAGATCAGAAGTTGCCTCAACTGCTTAGTCTCTGGTTTTAGAAGTCTCAACACACCTATTTTACTGCAGGTATCAATGTCAGCATAGATTCAAAAGGAGAGGAAACTGACTTCCCCACTCCCCCTCATGATAGAAGAGTGACTCGTGGAGATAAGGCATCTTGCTGCAGCTATGTGCAAAAATACAGAGCCCACATATACCCATGCCATCCCTACCTCAACCTTCAAGCTCAGAATCTCAACACAAACAAATGAAAGTCATGGATCTTTTGACACCCAGAAGGGATTTTTGGATGGATAAACAGTTTCAGTAGACTTCACGAAGCATGCTGAGTAATTACCAGCTGTGAGTTAGTGCAAGTCTTAGTTGAGCCTTCTAGGTCTGGGCTCATTTATATTCTGTCTCCCACAATAAGCTGCCTTCCCTGTGCTGGGGCAATGTGTGGGGTGTTGTAATTTCCCTTTTCAACTGAACTGAAAATGGCTTTTCCACTGAACTGTGTCATGGCTCATGTTACATCCCTACTCAGCATCCATCAGCAGGAGCTCACGGTTTCCTCCAGGTCTTCTAGGAGCTGACTGACAATCGCAAGACCTCCAGAGTCTGTGCTTGTTAAGACTTCGGTGTGCAGATTGCACTCTGTGTCAGGTATAAGAATTGAGAGCTCCCCTTGAAAGTTTCCTAAGTGATGTTTTTATAAATGTAGAAGAATTTGAGATTCCACTTACTGCTATCGTATGCTAAATGGCCCCCAGACTTTATGGCTTAAAAGTACAATCATCTGGGAGTCGGGAGGTAGTGCAGCGGGTTAAGTGCAGGTGGTGCAAAGCGCAAGGACCAACATAAGGATCCAGGTTCGAGCTCCCGGCTCCCCACCTGCAGGGGAGTCACTTCACAGGCGGTGAAGCAGGCCTGCAGGTGTCTCTCTTTCTCTTCTTCTCTCTGTCTTCCCCTCCTCTCTCCATTTCTCTCTGTCCTACCCAACAATGATGACAACAATAATAATAACTACAACAATAAAACAAGGGCAATAAAAGGAAATAAATAAATATTTTTTAAAAGTACAACCATCTTATCATCTTACAGTATTTGTTTATTAATGATATAAAAGAGGAGGTGAGAGAGCGAGTCAGAATTATCACTCTGGCACATGCAATGCTGGAGATCAAACTTAGGACCTCATGTGTGAGGGCCCAGTGCTTTACCCACTGCAGCACTTGTTGGACTGCACATCTTACAATATTTTATAGGCTTATGCAGATCAAGAATTCAGTCAGGTTTCAGTGGGCAGTTCTTTTCCTCTCTTTGGCACTCGCCAAGGTTACTCCATAGTATTCAGATGGCAGGTGGGGGCTCCAAGACGGTGTCACTCACATGTCTGACACCTTGGCAGTGACGGCTGAGAGGCTGGACTCACTTGGGGTTGTCTCCTGGGATTGTACATGAGGTTTCTCCAGCACAGTGGTCTCTGTGAAGTTGAGCTTAATACTCCACCAGTAAGTGTCACTAAAGTCACTATTCAATTCATTACTAGAAGCTCGCGAACCAAGTCCAGGTTCAAAGAAAAGGAATTAAACACTATCTCTTGATGGGGGACAGGGTGTAAAGTCATGCTTTAGGAGGACTTGTTGGGTAAGAGATATTATTGCACCTTTTCATGAAATATTCTGTCAATAATACTGGGTCAGTCCTTGATAGAGCAAAATTACTACCAGGAGACAAAGCGATCTAGCTAGCTTGTGGGCAACAGATTTGGTCCATATTCCCAGAGGTATAAAGAATAAGGAAGCTTCCAATGGAGGAGATGGGCTAGGGAACTCCGGTGGTGAGAACTATATGGAATTATTTCCCTGTTATTTTACTGTCTTATTAATCATTATTAAATCACTAATAAAAAATTTTAAAAAGAAATTCACACAAAAGACTTACCCTTACCCTCATATTCTTGCATATCTGGCCCTGTTTTGCTTCTTTTTTCTTCTCTTTGCCCTCAAATTTGATATGCCCCCAATTTGACTTTGCTTTCTCGATATTTTCAGATAGAATTTACCTATTTTATGTTCCATTTCCTCCTGACCCCATTAAGTGCCTAGAGTGAAAAAAGCATCAAACTGGGAAGTTACATCCCAATGCTCCCATTAATGAGCTCGGATAGCTAGGCATCTGATAACCATTGCAATTTTCTTATTTATACAATGCAGGGAAGTGGGTTTAAAAGGTAACATAGTCATCAGCTTTGATTCTAATCATTCCTAAACCTAATCTGACTTAATCAGTAAATGGATAACAGTCAAAACTCACCATCAAACTCCACTAAGAGTACTCATCGACTTTCAGTAATTCTGGGTCGTTGCAGAAGGAGAACTTTGAAAGCTCATTGGAATACAAATAGGAAAAAGGTCTCTTTCTGTAACTCTCCTCCCCCCTCAATTTCTCTCTGTCCTGTCAGATGAAAATAGAAAGGAAAAAAAAAAGAGGAAAAAAATGGCTGCCAAGTGCAGTGGATTTGTAGTGCAGGCACAGAGCCCAGCGACAACCTTTGTGGCAAATGTAAATAAATAAATAAATAAATAACTTACAACTTTCTTTCTTTCAATGTTTTATTGTTGCTGTTGGAGCTTCATAGCTCTAGGCTAATAGTTTCAGACAGAGGGAGAAACAGAAAGATGCCACAGGATTGGAGGTTGTCCCTAAGTATTGGGGCCTGGAGTTGAACTGGGGTCATGTTCATAATATAGCAGATATATTATCCACTATCTTGCCTGCCAAAGACTTACATACTTTTTATGCACAAGTATCTGGTTGGAAAATGTGTTTCATAAATTAAATTAAGCCTTATTTTAAAATAAGCTAAATAACTTGGCTAAATCACAACAAAGCAGTGAAGAGAATCCAGGTCTCCTGAGATAAGTTCAGTGTACTCTCTTACCCTATTTTTCTGATATCTGTCTTTAAACTTGGGAATATTGCAAGGGCTCATAGAAATGAAATAGAAAGGGCAAAATATTGAAGAATATTGTATAAAATATTTCATATGAATTTTACTAAAAACTAAGCAGGACCAACCACCTTGTTGTTAAAACCCAGAACATGGGAG
The DNA here is from genome assembly GCF_950295315.1 of Erinaceus europaeus. NCBI lineage: Eukaryota > Metazoa > Chordata > Mammalia > Eulipotyphla > Erinaceidae > Erinaceus > Erinaceus europaeus. Next base: position 67,904,871 of record NC_080177.1, read on the forward strand.
CAGGTATATAGTTTACAAAGATCAGGTGAGTAATATTCCATTATGTATACATACCACAACTTTCTATTTTTTCAATGTTTTTGTTATTATCTTTACTTATGTACTGGATACTAACAATCAGAAATCAAGAGGGAAGGGAAAGATAGAGAGGAAGTGAGACACAGAGATACCTGCAACACTACTTCACCACTCACAACGCTTTCCTTCTGCAGGTGGATGCTGGGAGTTTGAGCCCGGGTCCTTGTGCACTGTAACATGTTCACACAACCAGGTGCACCACCACCCAGCTTCTACCACAGCTTTTTTAGCCACTCATCTGTTGTTGGACACCTAGGTTTCTTCCCATTTAGACTATTACAAATTATGCTGCTGTTAACATAGGTATACCTAGATCTCTTTGGATGAGTGTGTTTGGTTCCTTAGGATATATCCACAGGAGAAGGCTTGCTGGGTCATATCGTAGGTCCATAATAAAGTCACCCTGTTCACCTCCTCTTGGATGAAGCTTGAAGGAATCATGTTATGTGAGATTAAGTCAGAAAGAGAAGGTTGAATATGAGATGATCTCACTTACGGGAAAAACTTGAGAAACAAGAACAGAAAGGGGAAGTACCAAGTAGAAACTGGACTGGGTTTGGTGTGTGGCACCATAGCAAAGGCCTCCCAGGAGGGAGGGCAGGGAAAGTAGGTGGGGCAGGGACTTTGGTATATGATGGTAGAAGAGGACCTAGGCTAGGGGTGGGAACGTTTTGAGACACCTATCATGGTAAAATGAGAAATTTCCCCCATGTATGAACTACTGTACTGTAAATCATTAGTCCCCCAGTAAAATAATAAAAATATGAATAAATAGAATGGATTTCTCAAAAAAAAAAGTTGAGGAGGCGAGACTAGCAGATACATAAAGTAAGGGGAGTTTAACAGAGAGTAATTGGATAGGAACTTTTTCTCTTTGGGACATCAGAAACACAGACAAGGGTACTCACCTTTCTGTTATTTCAAATTAAGTTCCATTCCCATAAAGAAAATCTCCTCCACACCACAAACTCATTTGGGGTCTCCCTCCCCCATATCTGCAATTGACCACATAGTTCAATTTGTAAAGAAAGTAAATCCAACTCTGTGTTTCAATTTTTTTTTGTGGAAATTTACCTATAAATAATGTTTTAGGTTTTTCTCCCTCCTTTTCTATAATAATTTGTCATTACTGATATCTGTAACGGATATAAAAATAAAATAAATTTTTAAAGAATGGCTTTTTATTATCTTTCTGTACAAGTTTCACATACCTACAGTAGATTTATAAAAGTTAATAAAACGTATGAAAGGATTTCTTGACTGTCCTAACACACCACCATGGGAGACATCAAGGCTGACATTATAGATTTAGCAATGAGGTCAATCTATGCTCTAAGAAGGGCAGTTTTTAAAAAGTGTATTCTTATTTTTATTCAGCAGCGTACAATGAGGAACCTCTTTTGGCAACAGCTAAACATATGGTTTACACTCAGTCAGAAGTAAGACTGATGCCCTGGCGCCACTGTTTTATTTTAAAAAAAAAAGATAATAATGAATTCAGAAGAAAGCAATCCAACAATGTGACAGGCTTTTGTTAAATTAAAATGGCGTGTTTACAGCCAGCAAGATAGCTCACTTAGCAGGGCAACTGCCTTGCCCATGTTTGAGCCTCCAGCACCAAATGGGAGTATATGGCCTGGGGGGAATTTTGGTGCTGTAATGTCTCCCCTCTCTGTGTGTCACTGTCTGTCTCTCTTATCTAAAGCAGTCATCCTTGAGTGGTGAAATTGTAAATGCACGCGATCCCAAGGCCACAAAAAAAAAAAAAAAAGGAAAAGCAAAGAAAAACAGTATGCAAGGGGCCTGGTGGTGGCACACCTGGTTGAGAGCACATGTTACAATGCTCAAGGACCCAGGTTCAAGCCCCCAATCTCCACCTGCAGGGGGAAAACTTTGCAAGTGGTGAAGCAGGTTTGCAGGTGTCTCTCTCTGTCTCCTTCTCTCTCTGCCTCCCCTTCCTCTTGACATCTAGCTGTCTCTATCCAATAAATAAATAATGATAATAAAATTTTTTTAAGTATGCTTATTTTATTAATAAGGTTTTTATAAATTAGTGTGGAAAACATTTTGAGAATTCTGTAAAAAAAAATAAATAAAAATCAACCTGCCATATGGCCCAGCAATTCCTTCCCTAGCCTTCTATGCAAAGAACGCAATAACACCTAGATTCATGCACACCTGTGTTAGCAGCAATGCTATTTGTAATAGCCAACATTTAGAAACAACCCAAATGTCAACAACAAATGAATGGGTAAAGATATATACTAATTACACCCCTGGAAGAAATAATGACGTATTTTCCTTTGCTACAACATGAATGGAAGTTGGAAGAGATACATTGAGCAAGACAAATCAGGACAGAAACCAGATTATCTCACTCACAGATGGTCTCTAATTAACAAAACAAAGGATAATACTGGTTGAATCCTCAGTGGACTCTAGCTTAGCACAGTCAATTTGAAGATTCAAAAGTGGGGATGGGGCACTAAGGGAATGTTGGCAACCGAAGTCCCTATGGTAGAATAAGATGATGACTTGGTTGAGGGAAAATGTACCTTGGGAAAATATGGAAATGTTATCTTGTGACAACAGAAATGCTACACTACATCTCCTCAATAAAGTGACATTGGAATTAAAATGATGATGATGATAATAATAATAATAATAATGTTACTTGTTATTGAACATGGCTTTTGAATGATTTAGGTATGGATATTTTAATCTTCACATTCTTTGCACTTGGGTAGTCTTAGCTGGCCAGTTTGCAAGCAAAAGCAGTAAGTGCTAGTTTCTACAACTTTTCTGCTTAGAGGTTTTAGCAGAATAAGAATTTATTTCTTGCTCACATAGTACTTACTAAAGTTTGGACCACTCCCCTCCTTGGCTCTACTATAAGTTATGGTCCAGATATTTATGGGTTTTTTTTTTCCATCGAATAGTTCTACCATCTGAAATATGCAACCACAGAAGGAAAAAAGAGTAGAGATAGTGGAGGAATCTTACATACTGAAATTGTTTGTAGGTTACATCACTTCTCTCCAGAATTTTGGGGCCAGAATGCTGTTACATGATGTGAATCTAATTGTGAGGGAGTTTGGGAAACATACTCTTTTTTTTTTTGTACCTGGAATAAAGAAACAGGAAAACACTTAGCAACTGGCAGGGTCATTTGTAATTGAGAGATTCCTTATGTTTCATCACAGCATGATCAACAACATTGTGCAGTACCTTAGAATCTGCAATCCTGTTCTGTCCTTGATGACAGAAGTAGTCGAAATACCAACCTGTCTGCTCTCACTCTCTCTCCCCTTATTGGCAACAGCAGCTGTTCTAATAACATAGTTGATTTGGGCACATTAATAGTGGATCCTCATAATAAGCATATCTCTGTCAGACACAGGGCTTTCACTTTCATGCACTATCTCAACTGATCTGCACAAAATTATATGAGTGCTCATTACTTTATCTCATTTTACAGATGAGGAATGAAACTTGAGTGAAATAATTTGCTCATACAGTGATAAATTGGAGGGGCTGGGACTCCTCAGGGCCCATTTGGCTCCTGAATCTGTGGTGTTTTGGTTTTTTTTTTTTTTTTTTTTTTTGCTTCTAGGGTTATTGCTAGGGCTCAAAGCCTGTACTACAAATCCACTGCTCCTAGAGGCTATGTTTTTTCCTTTTGTTGCCCTTGTTTTATTATTGTAGTTATTATTGTTGTTATTGATGTCATCCTTGTTGGATAGGACAGAGAGAAATTGAGAGAGGAGGGAAAGACAAAGAGGGGGAAAGATAGACAGACACCTGCAGACCTGCTTCACCACCTGTGAAGAGACCCCCCTGCTGGTGGGGAGCTAGGGGCTCGAACCAGGATCCTTGTGCTGGTCCTTGCGCTGTGTGCCATGTGCACTTAACCTGCTGCACTACTGTCTGCCCCCCCCCCCATGAATCTGTGTTTCTAACTCCATGCTCTCTTAGCCCCCTGTCTGGAAGGTTGTTGCCAGGGAGGGGAGGAAGAAAAGCCCACACTGGAGGAACTTAAGACTTTTTTGAACTTGTTATCACAGCGCCTGAACACTGGACATCTCTCTGCTCAGATCCTCCTGACAGCTTTTCCCCCACGTCACCCAGGTTGAGGTTGCGGGTCCCTATGCCTCTGCTCCACCTCAGAGCCCACTCATTTTCCAACCAGTCATATGAAGGGAGCTGCATGTATGTGAAGCATGGCTGTAGAATGCAGCCTGGTGGGCAGGCAATATAGCTCAGCTGGGAAAAGTTTCTGGACTTCCATGTACACAGCCCAGCTCCTACCACACTGGGGGAACTTCACTATGTGGTGTCTTTCCCTCTCTGTGCGTCTCTCTTTTTAAATTTGATTTTTATTTATTTTTGATAGAGGCATAAATTGAGAAGAAAGTGGAAGATACAGAGGAGGGAAATACAGTAGCACTGTTTTAAGACTCATGAAGTTTCCCCCTGAGGTGGGGACCTGAGGTCTTGCACCTGAGTCCCTGCACACTGTAATGGATATGTCCAGCCAGGTGTGCCACCGTCCTGCCCCGTATTTGTTTTTCTGTCTGAAAATCTTGATCTAGAGTGGTGAAGCTCCAGTTCTTCTTCTAGCATTTGCCCTTCTTCTGTAGCCAGTCAACAGCGTCAGGTTGAGCCTGATGTAAAGTTTTGAGACCTCCTTTGAATCTGGAGAGGTGGCAGTCGTTGACTATGTGGGTCATAGTCTGTCTGGAGCCGCAGGGGCAGTTCGGGTCGTCTCTGGCTCCCCAGCGATGGAACATAGCGGTGCACCGGCCATGGCCTGTTCGATAGCGATTGAGGAGGGCCCAATCATAACGTGCTAGGTCAAAGCCGGGTTGACGCTTGCAGGGGTCTGTGATGAGGTGTTTGTTCTTTACCTCAGCTGACTGCCAACTCTGTTTCCAAGAGACTGGAACAGAGAAGTTCAGTGTAGGCGTAGGGGACCAGATTGGGTGACGAGACGTCAAGCGTTGGACAGGGTGGGCGAAGATATCCTCGATATTGGCAGGTCTGGTCGAGTGTAGACGTGGGAAATGAACTTAGATGATGCCGCATCCCGACGATTATCTGGCGGGGCGATGTTGCTAAGAACTGGCAGCCATGGAACCGGGGTGGAACGGATGGTTCCAGAAATGATCCTCATGGAGGAATATAATTTGGAATCGACCAAGTGGACATGGGGGCTACGGAACCATACTGGGGCACAGTATTCTGCAGTGGAATAGCATAATGCCAGAGAAGCTCCAGTGACAAAAAGGAATGAAGGAAGATAGATAGATAGATAGATAGATAGATAGATAGATAGATAGATAGATAGACAGATAGATAGAAGTAACCCAAGTGGGAGTCGGGTGGTAGCACAGCGGGTTAATCGCATGTGGCACAAAGCATAAGGACCAGCCTCAGTGTCCTGGTTTGAGCCCCCGGCTCCCCACCTGCAGGGGAGTTGCTCCACAAGCGGTGAAGCAGGTCTGCAGGTATCTTTCTCTCCCCCTGTCTGTCTTCCCCTCCTCTGTCCTATCCAACTACAACGACATCAGTAACAATAATAATAATAACTACAACAATAAAACAACAAGGGCAACAAAAGGGAAAATAAATAAATAGTTTTTAAAAAATTCTTTTTAAAAAAAGAAGTAACCCAAGTGTCCAACAAGAGAAGATGAGTGGCTGAGTAAGTTGTGGGTACATATACACACAGTGGAATACTATCCAGCTATTAAAAAATGGTTAATTCACCTTTTTCCCCTCATCTTGGATGGAGCTTGAAGGAACCATGTTAAATGAAATAAGCCAGAAATAGATAGATGACTATGGGATGATCCCACTCATAGATAGACACTGAAAACTAAGAACAGAAGAGAAAACACAAAGCAGAACTTGGACTGGATTTGGTGTATTGTACCAAAGCAAAGGACTCTGGGGTGGGGGTAGGGGGTTCAGGTCCTGGAACATGATAGCAGAGGAGGACCTAGGTGGGAGGTTAGAGTGTTGTGTGAAAAAATGGTAAGTGTTACACATGTACCAACTATTGTGTTTTACTGCCTACTGTAAACCAGTACCCCCCTCCCAATAAAAAGGAAAATAAGAAAAAGGAAGGAAGAAATGAAGGAAGGGAGGGAGGGAGGAAGGAAGGAAAAAAGGAAGGAAGGGAAGAGAGAGAAAGTGAAAAAACATGCCATTTCTTTAGAATAGGCACACTTGCCTTTAACTGATACACTGCTATGTGCTACCTTTCAATGTCCATGTGTCAACTTTATCTCCTGTTGGAACATGAAATGTAACTAGCATACAACTGTTGTCAGCCTGATGAGCATACGCTAGACTTATGCAAACCCACAAGGGATTGTGGGTATAAAAGAAGTTTATTTAAGAGAGTGTCTGTCAGAAATCACTCTGTGTTCCTGCTGCTCTTGCTCTGCTCTCCTCCCCAGGACCCGCCATGCCACTTCCCCCAGGACCTGAACACATGTAGCCGAGTGCTAGTAACTAGCTTAAAAGACTCATGGTTCTCTGCCATCACAACTAGCCAGTCTTTGCCCCTTTGCCTATTTTGCTATACCTAAATAGCCCACAGTGTAATAAGGCCCCCCCATTTGTTAAACCCCCAGATAAATCCAGTTAAAGTCTTTTATTTTTTCAATTACTATAATCTCCTCAACTTGAAGGCAAACTTGAGACCAGAGTCCGGGGCTTCCTCCAAGATCTAGCACAATACAAGCTTTGCTGATTTAAGGCAACCAGCCTTGATGTCTGTCTGTTCCCTTGGAAATTCAGTTTCCTCCTCTACAGAATCACCTCGCTTGGGTGTAAAAACTCTAAGGGTCTACCCATCCCATTCTGATTCTATAATTTCAGGAACTGCTCTTCCAGGGTACACTGTCAAGTCATCCCAAGTCCAAGTCACTGAAGAGTCACAGGGTGAGTATAGTTACCAAGCTTTCTAGACAAATATGACCATAACTGAGTTTCCACAGAGGGAATTACACTTGAAAGTAGCAATAGTCATTATTATGCAGTGACTAATAATGCAGCAAAGAGTTATAAAGTGACTCTTGCCCCAGTCATTCATCAACTGACACTCTCTAAAGAGGTGCTTCTGTGAACAGGCTGCTGCTCATTTATTCAAATCAAGTAATCAGCATCCACCCTGTCCTCTGGGAAGGTCCAGGCTGAATGATTAGGAAACTATGTAGACTGGATTTTTTTGAGAAATCACACCATGGATTTTTTTTCCTTGCTACCACCAGGGTAATTTCTGGGGCTCAGTGCTTGCACAACAAATCCACTACTCCCAGTGGCCATTTTTTTTCTTTTTTTTCCCCTTTTTTTTTGATAAAGACAGAGGGAAATTGAGAGGGCGAGGGGAGATCAAAAGGTAAAACAAAAAGAGACACCTGAGGCCCTGCTTCACCACTCATGAAGCTTCCCCCTGCAAATGGAGATGGGGGGCTTGAACCTGGGTAACATGTTCACTTCACTGCATATGCTACCACCCAGCCCCCACACTGTTTCAATAGTGTTTTGGGGACACTTCTTTGGGCTGCAGGGCATTGTGTGTGTGTGTGTTTTAATGTATTTTATTTGTTCTATTTTATTATTTTTATAATTTTTTATTATCTTTATTTATTGGATAGAGACAGCCAGAAATCAAGAGGGAAAGGCATGATAGAGAGGGAGAGAGACAGAGATACACCTGCAGCCCGACTTAACCACTCATGAAGCTTTCCCCCTGCAGGTGGCGACCGGGGGCTCAAACCCGGGTCCTTGCACATTATAATATGTACGCTCAACCAGGTGTGCCACCACCTGGCCCCTGGGGCATTGTGTTTTATGATCATCAGGCCTCTTGAGTTTCTTTTTCTTATGCTTTTATTTATTTACTAATGAGAAAGATAGGGGGAGAGAGAGAGAGAGAGAACCAGCCATCACTCTGGCACGTATGCTGCCAAGGTGGAACTCAAGACCTCATGCTTGAGAGTCTAATGCTTAATCCACTGCACCACCTCTTGGACCGTGCCTCTTGAGTTTCTAAAGGCTCAGTGTAGACAGGGCCCAGGCAGCCTCCAACTGTCTCACGGGTCAGCACAGGGACAATACTTGGAGAGGAAGAACTCTACAGTCAGCTATACATTGTGTTGAGTCAAATGGCTTGCCTCCATTTCTGGTTTATCAAATAGTTCCTCTGCAGACAAGCAAGCTTAAAAATCAGGTGGGTTTAATTTGAACATGATGGTGGCCCTGGCTGGAAGTACTGGCTCACCTGTAACCTAAGGCTCTGAAGGTTACCACCAGCCAGGAGGGATGGTCTAGGACCGCCAGCCGAGGAACTTTCACCACCTGGAAATTGTCAAAAATGTCCTCAGACATGAGGCTACTGTAAAATGAAAAAAATAGGGATCCAGTTTACCACTCACCAGGATAGAATAATAGCTGAAGGTCAGATCATTCCGTGGATGCCAGATTAAAGCATAAATCAAGCCAGGCTATAGCTACTTGATGGCAAAATATCTGGCAAGTTTTAGTAGTTTTACAAATCCACCGCTCCTGGAGGCTTTTTTTTCCCCCTTTTGTTGCCCTTGTTGTTTATCATTGTTGTTGTTGCTGCTGGGTAGGACAGAGAGAAATCTAGAGAGGAGGGGAAGACAGAGAAGGGGAGAGAAAGGACACCTGCAGACCTTCTTCACAGCCTGTGAAGAGACCCTCCCCGAAGGTGGGGAGCCCGGGATCCTTACGCTGGTCCTTGAACTTCACACCATGTGCACTTAACCCACTATCACCCACACACCCCCCTTTCTTCTCTTATGGCAGCAGCATTATTGCTGAGATTTGGCACCTACATGATAAAACTACTGCTTCTGACAGTTTTTCTTTCATTCTTTTCTTTTTAGAATATAGGACAGAGAGGAATTGAGAGAGAAGGGGGAGAAAGAGAGCGAGTAAGAGAAAGATGTGCAGCACTGCTTTACAGCTTGTGAAGTTTCCCCCAGCAGGTGGGGACTGGAGACCTGGATTTATGTCCTTGAGTATGTTAATGTGTAGTGTGTGCTCTACCAGAGGAGCCACTGCCAAACCCCGTAAAGCACACTTGACTTTTTAATTCAAATAAACAGTGTTTTCCTTTCCTCTGAGTTGATACCGCATCCCAGAAACACTAGCCTGGACTTCTTCCAGGAGATCCATGAGCTGAATTTTAAAACTGCCCTCCTGACACACACACACACACATACACACACACACACACACACACACACACAGAGAGAGAGAGAGAGAGTTATAAAGCTTCTTCCCTATTTGCTGAGTCTTTTAGGCACCTACTGGATTTCTTGACTCCTCAGAAAGAATATTTCTAAGGATTCTGCAAGCAAAGAGAAATATGCTTTCTTCCTCTGGAAGAAACAATGGGCCAGAAGGGAGGATCTATGTATGTGATACTTTCATCCCACCCACCTTTCATTTCTGCCATAATTTCATATCATTCTTATGATATGAAAAATGCATGTCCCTAGGACAGGAGTGATTGGCAACAGAACACTATGCATGATGTTTTATTGCAATCTGTCCTTCTTGTTGCCATTCCTTGAAACCCCTGCGGTGTGTGTCATACTGAAACGTCCATCAGAAGTCCTGGGCTTTGTCTCTGAGCACACACAAAGAGAAAATGTAATCTCAATGTATCTCACCCAGGCCTGGCCCTGACTGTGCAAAGGGTTTCTTCCAAGCCACAGCTGATGGACAAGTCAGGACAACACTGGGCTGTGCTAAGCCTTCCAGCTTTCTTTCTCCTACTCTCCATCCTAAGTGTTCAAGTAAGAAGCTATACATTCAGTGTCCTGAGATGAACAGAATGTAGCCCTCCTTATTTTGGTCTAGCACACTTACTTTTTTTTTCTTGTACCAGGAGATCTATAACAAGAGGTTTTGCTCCTCAAAAAACAGAGACTGAGTCAGGGAAACATCTCAACTGGTAGAACATGGGATTAGCTTGTCTGAGGCTCTTTGCATAACCATTATGCTGTCTACCCCCACCCTTGGCTGTGCTTAATTTTTATAAACTAGAATTGTCCTGTGGAAATAGATGCTTCTGTAGTGACTTAGATTCTGCAGTGTTTTATCATCTCTCTCTCTCTCTTTCTCTCCCTCTCAAGTTTAGAAATAGTCACACAAAATCACCATACCTGTTATACAATTTTTCTCCTGTCCATTGCGCTGCAGGGGTAATTTGAGTTGGCATTGATGATAATAAACACTCCAGTTTAGAAGATGCTAAACCAAGCTTATCAGAGCTCACGAAGAGAAACAAATTAGGCAAACTGAAGTAATATGAGCTAATGAAATTTTATTTCAAACATCCAGATCAATTAAGTTCAAGCATTTACTGGGCTCCTGCATGGTAAGGCAGCAGAGGACAGGGCTGAAGTGCTGATTGGGAAAATCTGAAAATATAGAGGACAGGCTATTCAGCACTTAGTGGATGTATTTCACTGATCTACTCGCTGAAGATCACATCACAATAAAACAAAGGGGAGGTGGGCAGAACACGTGTAAGAGTCCTGCTTATCGAGGTCCTAGGGGTTCATGTATTTCAAAGATTTGGTACCACAATAATTTGGTCAGTTTTCTGAGTAGGCATAAGTGGTAGAAAGAACTAGCCCAGCTTGCAGGGTGCAAGCCTTACTATGCACAAGGCTCTAGGTTCACAAAACAGCACCACCTGGAATGTCCATGGATGGTGGAGGCATGCTGTGGTGTCCCTGCTTCTCTTTCTGTGTTATCTCTCTTCTCTCCCTAAAAACAGAAGAACGAGAAATTGGTCCAAAGAAATTAGTTGAGTGCTAACACCCCACAAGTGCAAGGCACCACACTACATTTTAAAGAAGACATAAATGAGGATAATAGCATTCTGTGCAAGGGTGGGACAAGCCTGGGGTGTGGGAGTCAGGAGAACAGTGGAACATAGTCCTGGTTCTGCCACCAACTAACTTGCTGTGCCTCACATCTGAGTCGCCATTGCCTAATGTAGAGAATGAGGAAACTCAACTGGGTAATTTCTTACTTCCCTTTTAATCTCTCACATTCCCCATTTGAAGACAGATCATCCTCACTGCTGATAGGAAGCTATTAAAAGTGTCTCTTAATGCTTCTTGGCCACCAAGTCGCAGATGTCAACCTTACTTCCCTGGGCAAACAACCTCACCCATGATTCCTTGCTGGGATAGCCTGAGGGTGCTTCTTCCCGAGCTAGAGCTCTCTGGGTTGGAGAGAACTCAACTGGAGCCGATCTAGGCTGCTGCGTGGGAGAGGGATCAGGAACTCATGCTGCACTAACTTCTCAGGAGATACACTCTGGAACCCTCGGAGCCGGAAAGCAATTTCCAAGTGTCTTTAATCAGAAGAGCAGCTGTTTTTATACTCTCCAAGTAGGGTGGAAACAGGATGTGACATAGAGAGGGTGGAGTGAAAAGTGACTGGTGGAAGATCAGGGTGTGACAAGGAGAGGATCAGGGTGTGACAAGGAGAGGGGGCGGAGCAGGTGAGAGTTCTACCACTAAACCATCAATGCCCTGGAGGGAGTGTGGTACTTTATGTAAATGTAAAAGTGATTTATGTAAATAGACTGCTTTGAATGGGATCAAACCAATCCCTATATAGGCATACCGGTGCTTGGTTAAGCAGAAGCCAGGGGGAGCTGGCATACTACCCAACAATTCCTGGAAGCTTACCTCCCCAGAGTCCTACCCCACTATAGGGAAAGATAGGAACAGGTTGGGGGCTCTATGGAGAACAGTCTGGAGAACTCTCAGAAGGCTAGAAATAGACCTACCCTATGATCCTGCAATTCCTCTACTGGGCATATGTCCTAAGGAACCTAATACACCCATCCAAAAAGATCTGTGTACAAATATGTTCTTATCAGCACAATTTGCAATAGCCAAAACCTGGAAGTGACTCAGGTGTCTAACAACAGATGAGTGGCTGAGCAAGTTGTGGTATATATATATATATTACTCAGCTATTAAAAACGGTGACTTCACAGTTTTCAGCCCATCCTGGATGGAGCTTGAAGAAATCATGTTAAGTGAAATAAGTCAGAAACATAAGGATGAATATGGGATGATCTCACTCTCAGGCAGAAGTTGAAAAACAAGATCAGAAGAGAAATCACAAGTAGAACCTTAACTGGAATTGGTGTATTGCACCAAAGTAAAAGACTCTGGGGTGGATGGGGGAGGGGGGAGAATACAGGTCCAAAAAGGATGACAGAGGACTTAGCGGGGGTTGTATTGTTATATGGAAAACTGAGAAATGTTATGCATGTACAAACTATTGTATTTACTGTCAAATGTAAAACATTAATTCCCCAATAAAGAAATTTTAAAAAGAAAGAAAGAAACAGGTTGGGGGTATGGATTGACTTGTCAATGCCCATATCCAACAGAGAAGCAATTACAGAAGGCAGACCTTTCACCTTCTGTACCCCATAAAGTTCTTTGGTCCATACTCCCAATTGGATTATGGACCCCTATTGGAGGGGATGGGATGTGAAACTCTGGTGGTGGGAAATGTGTGGAATTATACCCCTATTTCCCACAATCTTGTTAATCATTATTAAATCACTAATAAAATAAATTTTTAAAAGTGACTCTTCCCCAGCCCCCTCTCTTTCTCCAGGCATGTGCAGAAGAGTAAGGAGGAGGCATGAAAAGCGGTTGCTAGGCTAGTCCTCTCAGCTGGAGAAGGCCTTCCTTAAAGGCTTTAACCCCACTGGTTACATGTCTGATACTGTTTTGAAACTAATCGAGTCCCTCTTTGCTAGGGCAGTGGCTGAGGGGCTATCTTAGCAGGCACACCACTAAGTGAACTGACTCTTACATCTCGTGCACACACACAGGCTGGGGATGGAGGGCTCGAAATCGGTCCAGGGAAATTCATTGAGTGCTAACACCCCACAAGTGCAAGACACCACACTACATTAAAAAAAAGACATAAGTGAAGATAATTGCATTCTATGCAAGGGTGGGACAAGCCTGGGGTGTGGTAGTCAATAGCTGAACATAGTCCTGGTTCTGCCACCAACTAGCTGTGCCTCACATCTGAGTCGTTGTTCCTTAATGCAGAGAATGAGAAAACTCAACTGGGTAATTTCTTACTTCCCTTTTAATCTTTTGTCCTTTTGCTTTTATTTTAATGAGAATGATGGTCTAGCACACTGTATACATTTTAGAAGTGCAGTTTCACACTTCCTCAAACATATGTCACCACACTACACCCAGCACCAATGGCCCATCCACCACAGCCCACCAGCCCTTTCCACCCTGAGAGACCCACTTTCCACAGTGCCCACCTCTGGTGACTGCAGTTTTGTGGCCACAGCACAAGGGTGTGTCTTCTTCTGGCTATGTCTGTTCTCTCTTCCATTTCTATAGACTTCCAACAAGAGTAAAATAACCTTGTATTTGCCTTTCTCCTTCTGATTTACTCCCTCCCATGCCCTCTGTGCTGTTGTAGATGGTAAGATCTCAGTGGTAGCCCACTGGGCCATGTCTTCACGCACCCATAGCTGACCTGGGATCATTTTTTCATCTGGGTTATCTGAATAGTTCTAATGGACAATATAGGTGTTTTTTTTTTTTTTTATCTCTTTTCAACCAGATGCATCCTTAGAAGAGAGAGTCCTAGGAATGGAAATGATGGATCAGATGGTAGACCTATTTTTAATTTTTTTTTTTTTTTTAGAAATCTCCATACTGTGTTCCATGGGGGATCCAACCAGAGTCAAACAAATTGAAATAACAAGACAACAAAAGTGTTCTGAGAGAGTTAATGTTGTCAGAAGTACCGCCAGACCATGGCTATTTAAAATGCAAACAGCCTGTGGGCTGTTTTTCTCTGTGGGGGACAATGGATTGGAAATAAATCTCTGGGATAAAAGATGAGTCATGGTCAATGATCTTCTCAATCATTTTCTTCCACCTCCCTATAGCCTCACTCATTGTCTCGCAAGTGAATTATTTGTGCACCAATATGGGGGAGATGGGTCTCCACCTGAGAGATCTGGGTATAGATGTGACTGAGTCGGTGAGATAGGAGAGGATGCACATGTCTGGGCAAAAGCTCTAAATGGGGTTTCCGGTGGTACATCCTCTTGCCCTGCCCTCCACCGTTAGAACAACGCACTCCACAAATGTCTGCAGCTGTCCAAATGGAGATGGCACACTGAGCCTAATCAAGTCAAGCAAAGTCATAACTGAGCCATAGCTGTCATGTAACATTAACCAGAAATACCCATGTGTATTGTCAGGCACTGAGATATCTGAGTTGTTCGCTACAGCAGCAAAAGGACTCACTGTTGTATTGTTAGTGCACTTAAGGCCACAGTACTCAATGAGAGCACTAAAGGAATAAGTGTAGATTTTGTTTAAAAGACGGAGTCCTTAGGAGAGTTAGAAAAAAAAATAGATTGATAAACATATACAAAGATATCAGAGGAAAAATTAGAAAAGAACTATCCAAGGGCCTTTCTTATGAAAAAGGGTACAGTCTACAAAGTCAAATGCAGCTGAATAGAGAGAAAACAAAAACACAGAAATAACATCACATTCAGCAAGAAGGAGAAGACTGACGACTAAAAAAGATGAGCTCAGTGAATTAGTGAGAATTAGCTTACAGTTACGTCATCTGTACATATGGTCATCACCAGGGCTTCACTATCCCCAAACAGCTCTGCTGGGAGAGAGAGAGAGAGAGAGAGAGAGAGAGAGAGAGAGAGAAGGAGGAAAGGCAGCATCACAGCACTAAAGATTCTCCCAATGTGGTGGGGGCCAGGCTCGAGCCTGGGTCATGTTCATGATAAAGTAGACACACTATACAGGTGAGCTATCTTGCTGGATAGTATGTATGCATGTACATATATGTGTGTATTACACATGAGGTGAGAATGTATGAAGCAGAAAGTATGAGACAAAAGGTACAGTTTTGTTTTTTTTTTTGCCTCCAGGATTATTGCTGGGGCTTGCTGCCTGCACTATGAATCCACTGCTCCTGGAGGCCATTTTTTTTCCATTTTTGTTGTTGTTCTTGGATAGGACAAAAAGAAATTGAGAGAGGAGGGGAAGACGAAGAGGGGGAGAGAAAGACACCTACAGACCTGCTCCACCACTGTGAGAAACCCCCCCCTCAGCAGGTGGGGAGCCTGGGGCTTGAACTGGGATCCACGAGTGCTTGCACTATGTGAGCTTAACCCAGTGCACCACCACAGGGTCCTCAAGTGCCACTGTACAGATTCTTACAAAAGAGTGCAAAGGTGGGGCCAAGTGGTGGTGCCGTGGGTTAAGCGCATGGTGGTGCAAAGCACAAGGACTGGAGTAAGGATCCCAGTTTGAGCACACCTCCCCAACCGCTCCCCCCCTGAATGGGGTTCGCTTCACAAGTGGTGAAGCAGGTCTGCAGGTGTCTTTCTCTCCCTCCGCTCTGTCTCCCCCCCTCTTGATTTCTCTCTGTCCTATCCAATAACAACAATGATAACAATAATAATAACAACAATAAACAACAAGGGCAACAAGGTAAAAAGAAAAAAAATAATACAAAGGCATAAAAACAAAACTGGAGGGATTTGAGAGGTGTAGGGAATTCTCATCTGTTTTCCAAGTGAGGAATAATACAAAATGTTTCTAAGTGGGTGGGAAATCCATCAAAAGGCTATCACTTCAAGATCATATAATAAACTCATTGCTGCTCAGAGGAGTGAGGAATAATGCCAGATTTGGTAGTGAGTGTTTATGCTGCTACTGTTTAGTGATGATGCCACCAGGAATCCAAAGGAGAACATTAAAACCCTGCCATGCCAATTAATCTCCTTTCTCTCCCT
The DNA here is from genome assembly GCF_950295315.1 of Erinaceus europaeus. Lineage (NCBI taxonomy): Eukaryota > Metazoa > Chordata > Mammalia > Eulipotyphla > Erinaceidae > Erinaceus > Erinaceus europaeus. The sequence continues at coordinate 67,920,847 of NC_080177.1, forward strand.
TTCTCTCTCTCTCTCCCCGTTAAGGAGCCACAACAAAGGAATAGCTAACAAGAAGTTAAAAGCCAGTTTAGCAACGGTGTTTCAAATACCGAACACTACAGCTCAAAGCCCTAATGCTGATGGATTAAGACCCCACAGCTCTGGCTTCTCCCTCAAACTGTAGTCTGGATACAATTATAGAGAACCACAGCATAAAGTTAATTGAAGAGAGAGGTCATGTGTGAGATACTATTACACAGTCCAGTAGAGTGGAAGCTAGAATAGCAGAACAGGGGCTGTCCGTATTCCTATACAATGATCTCCATCTGTTACCTAGTGAGGCTCAGCCAATGTCTTGAGTTCCAGTCATTTACATGAGTGACTATCCCTCCTTTGAAGAAACAGCAAGGGTGTAGTCAGTTAGCTGTGGAAAAGCAAGTTTTCATCCTTTATTGCTGGATGTTATACTCCAGGGTATATGTTATACTGAAGAGATAATTAATTTATATTTAACTGGGAACTTCTGAAGATGCTGTCCTAAGACTGGAAAAATAGCTCACTTTGATAGTGCACTGTTTTGCCATGTATGCAAGCCAGGTTCGAGTCCAGCCCCTATTACATTGAAGGAAGTTTAGATGCTGTGATCTCTCTCTCTCTCTCTCTCTCTCTCACACACACACACACACACACACACACACACACACACACCTTTCTTTTTCTCTGCCTCTGTAAAAGTCAAACTAGAGCAGTGAAACCCCAGAGAGTACCAAAAATAAGAGAAGCTGTGCTAATCCAGAAACACAGACTTCACAAAATGAATATTTCACCATCAAGATAGACTAGGCGCCAGGTGGTGGCACACCTGGTTGAGCACACATGCTACACTGTGCAAGGACCAAAATTCAAGTCTTTGGTCCCCACCTGAAGGGGGAAAGCTTTGGAAGTGCTGAAGCAATGCTACACATATCTCTCTGTCTCTATCTCCCCCTTCCCTCTAGATTTCTGGCTATCTCCATCCAATAAATGAATAAAGATTTTTTTTAATATAGGGGACTAAGAGAACTATTTGAGGTAAATGTGCTAAGTTCTCAGTTTTCCTGGTTCATGCAAACTTCTGTGGTTCATTCAATTCTTGTAAACTTCTAGTACATTCCATTATGGTCTTGGTACTGTCCTTCCTAAGAAAGTTAAATGAACATTCTCTTTTCAAACTGCCTATAATAATCAAGTCACTCGGCTTTTATTGCAAAGCAAGAAGGATGGCAGTAGAATCCAGTGGCCATGCTTCATAGGTAACTCAAAGGTAATTTCATAATTCAAAATTAATTAGGCGAAGAGAGAGAATAGGAGGCACATTTTAGGGTATTAGTTCATGCCAAGTTCAAACTCATTCCGTCTCCATTGCCCAGTGTGAATAATTATGTCATTAATCTAAATCAGAGGCAAACTGTTGTGGCTTCCACACATTTCTAGGCAAATAAAGAAAACTGTCACTTCTCCATTTCAACTAATGCTCTAAATACAGCTACAAAACAACCACCCTTTAATTTATTTGTGGAGCATAAGTTGCCTAGAGCTCAATAAACTATAGAATACAGAAGATGCAAGTTAAAGAGAAGAATAAGGGAGTCAGGCAGTAGTGCAGTGAGTTAAGTGCATGTGGCGCAAAGCGCAAGGACTGGTGTAAGGATCCCAGTTCGAGCCTCTAGCTCTCCACCTGCAGGGGAGTCACTTCACAGGTAGTGAAGCAGGTCTGCAGGTGTCAAAAAAAAAAAAACTTTTCCCGCTAATTCGAAACAGAACATTGGGCAGGGAAAATGACTATGGAGAGCAGCCAAATGCTGAAGAAGAAGGATTTAGGGAAGGACCAAGAGGAAGAGGTGATGGTGTCTTTTTTTTTTTTCTTAGTCCCCATTTTCCCCTTTTACCCCATAGGGACTCAGAGAGATATGGTTTGGGGAGAAAATTATTAAAAATGATGAAGGGTGAGGTAGTAACATAATGGTTATGCAAAAAGGCTTTCATGCCTGAAGCCCCAAAGTGCCAGGTTCAATCTCCCTGCACCAGCATAAGCCCAAGCTGAGCAGTGCTCTGGTAACGGAAAATAAAAGGTTCAATTATTAGATGCAATGAATTAGCACTGGACACTGGACATGATCTCTGACTCTCTCCATTCTTTGTTGTTAAGACAATGTAGTGGGGCTGGTCGGTAATTCACTGGGTTAAGCACACATGGTACATTGCATAAGGATCCCAGTTCGAACTCCCAGCTCCCCACCTGCAGGGGGGTCACTTCATAGGTGATGAAGCAGGTCTACAGGTGTCTGATTTTCTCTGCCCCTCTCTATCTTCCTCTCCTTTCTCGACTTGTCTCTGTTCTATCCAACAACAACAATAATAATAACAACAGGAAAAATGGGGGAAAAATGGTCTCCAGCAGCAGTGGATTCCTAGTGCAGGCACCGAGCACCAGCTATAACCCTGGAGGTAAAGGAAAAACTAAATAAATAAGACAACGCATGTCTGCCTGCCACCTTCCCCACTACCGGATGACCTCCTAGCTCATGCAGAGAGTAGTGAGCATAGCAGGACAGGGACCAGAATGGTTCCCCATCATTCCTCTCTTGTGTAGGTTTTTCCAGCTTCACAGAGTAGAGGAGGAGACTGTGGAGAGATAATAAGCCAACATCATGGGAGGGCAGCTCCACACTTCTATACTAAGAGGGAAGGGGCTCAAAGCCCACTGTAGGCAGGGCCCCTGGGTGCCAGGAATCCCAGAGGTAGTGAGGGACAGTCCCCACTGCATCCTCAACACTAATTCTTCTGCAGAGCTGTAGGGCAGACACATAATTCAGTTCATTCCTGCCAGCTGGGACAGACAGGAGAGCCTGCAACCACAAAGACAGAGATATGGAGGTGAGAGGTAAGGCACTACTTTCTCCTAAAGAGCCTCCAAGACCTGGCAGGGTATCCAGAGCTCCAGATTAGCTTTGTATGTGTTTCACTGAAAGAAAGAAGCATTCCAAGTCTGCCTCTATTTCTTTTTGCTTTTTTTTTTGCTCTACTGGGGGGATTAATGGTTTAACAGTCAAAAGTAGAATACAGTAGTTTGTACACATATAACATTTCTCAGTTTTCCACCTAACAGTTCAACCCCTTCCGACACCTCTTCTGCCATCTTGTTCCAGGACCTGAGCACTCCTCTTCTTTTTGCTGTTCAATTTTTCCATCTGTCTGGAATTCCCTTCTTTGTTTTGCCTTAATCATCCATAGGACTATTTTACTTTATTTTATTTATGCTTTATTTTGATGATTAAACATTGGCTTGCAATATTATATAATTTTTTGGGCTGAGTGGTGGCACACCCATTGAGAGCACATGTTACTATATATAAGGACCCAGGTTCAAGCTCCCATTCTGCACCTTCTGGGGGAAGCTTCCAGAGCAGTGAAACCAGTCTGCAAGTATCTCACCGCCCCCCCAGGGTCATCACTAGGGCTTGGTGCCAGCACTATGAATCCACTGCTCCTGGCAGACATTTTTTTTAAAACACTTTATTGGATAGGACAGAGAGAAATTGATAGAGGAAGGGGAGATAGAAAGGGAGTGAGAAAAATAGACACCCGCAGACCACAGGGTCCCCTCCGCTGATGAGGAGCCAGGGGCTCGAACCCGGGCCCTTGTGCTTAGTACTATGTGTGCTTAACCAGGTGCATCACCACTCAGATCCCCTACCTCTCCCTTTCTATTTACCCCTCCCCTCTCAATTTTGATCTGCCCTAATTAAAAAAAAAAAAGTAAAGAAAGGGAGGAGAATGGAGGGAAAATGGCTGCTTGGAGTAGTGGATTTGTAGTGCTGGCACTGAATTCCAGCAATAACCCTGGTGGTGAAAAAAAAAACAAAAACAAATGTAAATTGGTCCAACCCCTGTGGAGAGCAGTCTGGAGAACTCTCAGAAGGCTAGAAATGGACCTACCCTATGATCTTGCAATTCCTCTTCTGTGGATATAGCCTAAGGAACCCAACACACCCATCCAAAAAGATCTGTGTGTACTTACGTCCGTAGCAGCACAGTTTGTAACAACAAAACCTGTAAGCAACCAAGGTGTCCAAAAACAGATGAGTGGTGTTAGAGGCAGTAACTCTAAAATAGTTATAGTTGCTTTTTAAGTTTGAGTTTTAAGAATAGTTTAAATATAGTTGCTTTTTGCCTTCCTGACCAGTGAGGTGGAAAATTCCTTGCCCTTTTCCCCTCGACAGAACCTGAGAGGCCATCAATTATTTTGACAGACCCTGCAGCGAGCAGGACTCATCATGACCTCTGCAACAGAATACTGTTACCAGACAGTTAAAAATGGCCTGACAAATGATGACCTGATAGATTGCAAACAGATGGTCGGTGGTCCCAATAAAGAACAAAAAAATGTGGTGACCCCCACTTTGGCAATGACCTATTGATCTGGTGTGATGTTTAAAACTAGCCCACGCTTTGCTCTGAATGGATCAGGTTTTTGCTAAGTTTGAAATGATTGGATATAGGCAGATAAGGTGATGTGTTCCCCCTCCCTGAGCGTAGTCTGAATTCCTATAAATTGTATGGTTTGAGCTTTGTTCAGGGTCGAGCTTGGTAGACTGACACCAGTCACCATCTCGGCCCGGATTGCAATTCGTGAATAAACATCTTTTGCTTCCTTGCAGTGGATGGTGGTTTGATTTCGCTCTTTAACATTTGGAGGCCCCAGCGAGATATCCTCAGACGGAGGCTCCTGAGGACACCCCATCCTGGGTCCGGATCCTAGGAAAAACCTTGGAAGCTTTTGCCCGGCACCGGTAAGTCAGGCCTGATTTTTGTGCACGGTACCGTTTCATTTGTGTGCTTGTGTGTCCCCACGGGGCCTGGGTCTGTGGATTGCGGGACGCCGCATTGAAATCCCAGACTGCAGCGCTGGGAAGTGACGACTTCCAGGCTGCTTGGGTTGGGTGATAACTGGATCTGAAACAGGGTCCGCACCCTAAGGATCTGAAACAGGGTCCGACAGCCCAGGGTTGGGTGATAACTGGATCTGAAACAGGGTCCACACCCTAAGGATCTGAAATAGGGTCCGACAGCCCAGGATATTAGTTCTGTCTTTTGTGGCCATTTGTTGTGTCTGTCTTCTCTCCTCTTTGGCGATTCGCGAAAAGGTTGACCTTGTTAGTGCAACTGACGGGTCTGGCCGGAGCTACTCTCCGGTGACTCCTGAAGGCCTAACCTGTGATGCCTTAGTAGTGATGGCCGGAAAGGTAATCGCCCTCCCTTGACTGAATGAATGGTTTGATGTGAATGCTAGTGTGCCTGTTGCATGCCTCACGGTCGAAAGACTACGGGGCTTGATTGGGCTCCAACCTGCGTGTCCGTGGAGTCGTTTCAGCTAAGTGGAGATTCTCAGCCTGCTGAGACCGAGGCCGGGGTTTATACGGCTACTCCTAAGCTAAGACTCCTTAAGGTCCCGCGAGGGGCCCGGCCAGGCGAGCATAGTTGATTGTCTGGCATCCATCGGATGTCAGTTCTTTTTCCAACACCCACTGTTTGTCTCTTTCTGTGTCAGCTGTCTTTCTGTGTCCAGACACCAATAGGCTTCAAAAAAAAAATAATAATAATAAGGAACTCTTGGGTAGGAAAACTGGAGTCCTCATTTATAGAAGCTCCACGCAGTCTAGTTAAGGGAGAAAGTCCCAGGTGGACACCCTTTGGGTTAGCAGGAAAAACGGTTGAGAGTGAGAGAACGTGTGAGAGTGTATGGTGTGCTGGCCAGCAAGTACAAGGAAGAGTGAGAGGAATCTTTGGTCTAATTGCTGTGATTCTTGTTGCAGTGTTTGTCTCCCTTCTTTTCCACTTTGACGAGGAGATGGGACAGAGTCAGTCCAAAACCAGCTCGCTAACCCCCCTTGAATGCTTGACTAAAAATTTTTCAGATTTTTCCAGGAGAGCTGCTGGGTTTGGAGCCCAGGTGGACGCCTTCACACTGAGGAAGTTCTGTGAAAGGGAATGGCCAGCCTTTGAGGTTGGCTGGCCTGAGACGGGAAGTCTCGACCTGGGAAAGTGCACGGCAGTGCACGATGTGATCTTTGGGAATCCCAGGCACCCTGACCAAATGCCATATATTGAGATCTGGATGAGTATTGCTAATGATAAACCAAGGTATCTGCGGGAGTGTCAGGGCGACTCCAAAGGAAAAAAGAAGGTCAAAAGCAGGTCGAGAGTGTTGGTGATCAAGGGCACGAAGGGGGATAGATTCCCTAGGAGGCCTACAGCTCCTCCTGTCCTCCCCACTAAGCCCAAATCCCCCATACGACTGAAAAAGAGGAGGGATGAGAACCCTCCACCATATGCTGGCACTTCAGGGGCTACCACCGCTCCTGAACCCGATTCCACTTCTGGGTTGCCATCAGGAGTCCTGAGCCCACCTAATACCAGAGCAGGAACTATGTTTGGGTCAGAGTCTACACCAGTCGGGACTTTTCCTTTACGGGAGGTGGGGGAATTAGATACGTCAGGACGGCCCCTCCGAACTTATGTCCTGTTTAGCACTTCTGACTTGTATAATTGGAAGAATCAAAACCCTCCTTTCTCTGTAGACCCAGAAGGGGTGGCAACTCTACTTGAGTCAGTTTTTTACACTCATCAACCTACTTGGGATGATTGTCAGCAGCTGCTGAGTACCCTATTCACTCTAGAAGAAAGGGAGAGAATTAAAATCGAGGGAAAGAAGCAGGTCCGGGATAAAAAGGGAGAGCCTCCCACTGACCAGGACGTGGTGGAGGAGGTGTTCCCCCAATCCCGACCTAAGTGGGACCCCAACACAAGCACCGGGTATGAGGCCCTCACCAGGTACCGCCAGACTCTATTAAGGGGTATCCGGGCTGCGGGTCGGAAACCCACCAATCTGTCTAAGGTGACCGAGTGTAAGCAGGGTGCAGACGAGAGTCCGACTGCCTTCTTGGAGAGGTTGTACCAGGTATATCGAACCTGGACGCCCATAGATCCCAAAGCCCCTGAGAATGTGCAGGCAGCCACCCTCCAGTTTGTGGCCCAATCCGCCCCAGATATTAGGAAGAAGTTGCAGAAGTTAGAGGGTTTTGAGGGGAAATCTCTCTCGGAGCTGTTGGCTGTAGCACAGAAGGTTTTTGATAATAGAGAGGACCCCGCGAAAGCCACTCTGGAACTGAATAAGAAGATGGCACAGGTCCTTTTGGCTAGGGAAATAGGAAATAGAGAGGAAAGAGGGAGGTATGTGAGAGAAAAAGGGCAGATGAAGGGAAAAGATAAACCCCTGAGAGGACTGAGAAAGACTCAGTGTGCCCTATGCAAGGAAGAAGGGCACTGGAGGAAAGAATGTCCAAAAAGAAAAGAAGAGGAAGGAAAGAGAATGGGGAAGGAAGCCCCCCTCTTAGTTTTAGATTGAGGAAGTCAGGGCTCCTCCAGCCCCTGGGAGCCTAGGGTAAAACTCGCGGTAGGGGGGAAAGTAATTAATTTTTTGGTGGATACCGGGGCCACCCACTCAGTACTTCAACAACCAATTGGACCCACCGGAAGAGATAAGGTTAAGATTATAGGAGCCACTGGGGAAGCAAGGAGTTATCCAAAGTCCATAGGAAGAGTCGCTGGCCCTGGCCTGAAGACTATTACTCACTCTTTCCTGGTGATACCCGAGTGCCCTGAGCCACTGTTAGGTAGGGATCTCCTTCATAAGCTACAGGCCACCATTTCCTTTGAGACAAATGAAGGACCAATAGTACAAGCAGGTGGCCGAATTTTGCTCACCATGCCGGTAAGGGAGGAATATCGTCTCTATGAAGCACCACAGAATGTAGGCAACCCGGACTTATTAACAAGGTGGAAGCGGGAGATTCCAAGAGTTTGGGCCGAGACCAACCCCCCAGGGTTGGCTAAACATGTGACCCCCATAATAGTCCAATTGGTCAGCTCTGCCACCCCAGTCCGAGTCCGGCAGTATCCCATGAGTCGGGAAGCCCAGCATGGTATCAGGAACCATATTAGACGCCTAAAAGAGGCTGGTATCTTGGTGCCCTGCAAGTCAGCCTGGAATACACCCCTTCTCCCGGTCCGAAAGCCTGGAACGAACGACTTCAGACCAGTGCAAGATCTGCGAGAGGTAAATAAGAGGGTAGAGACCATTCATCCCACAGTTCCCAACCCTTATACTCTCCTCAGTCTACTGTCGCCTGATCGAACCTGGTATAGCGTCCTAGATTTGAAAGATGCCTTTTTCAGCCTCCCCTTGGCCCCACAGAGCCAACCTATCTTTGCCTTTGAATGGACAGACCCCGAGGAAGGTGAGTCAGGACAACTAACTTGGACCCGACTTCCCCAAGGTTTTAAAAACTCTCCGACCTTGTTTGATGAAGCCCTAAGCAAGGACCTACTGACCTTCCGAAGTGAGCACCCTGAGTGCAGCCTCCTACAATATGTGGACGATCTGCTGATCGCTGCCTTATCTCGAGAGGATTGCGAAATGGCAACCAGAGACCTACTCGAGGTACTGGGGAACTTGGGGTACCGGGTATCGGCCAAAAAGGTTCAGCTGTGTACCCAAGAAGTAACCTACCTGGGCTACCAAATTAAAGAAGGACGAAGGGCCCTGTCTGAGGGAAGAGTCCAGGCTATCCTAAAGATCCTGACCCCCACTACCAAGAGACAGGTCCGGGAATTCCTGGGAGCGGTAGGCTACTGTAGGCTATGGATCCCAGGGTTCGCTGAACTAGCAAAGCCCCTCTACACCGCCACTGGAGGGGGCGACACTCCTTTGAAATGGACTGAGATGGAGGAAAGGGCTTTCCAGGCACTGAAGGAGTCCCTGGTAAGTGCCCCAGCTCTAGGTCTCCCAGACCTGAACAAACCGTTCCAGCTGTTTGTAGCAGAAAGTGCTGGTGTGGCTAAGGGAGTACTCACTCAAACCCTGGGGCCCTGGAAGAAGCCTGTCGCCTACCTGTCTAAACAACTGGACCCAGTAGCGGCCGGATGGCCTGGATGTCTGAGGACAGTGGCAGCAGCCGCCCTACTGGTGAAAGAGACTACCAAACTAACTTTTGGGCAGACCCTAGAAATCACCACAGCCCACAATCTTGCCAGCTTACTTCGCTCCCCTCCGGACCGATGGATGACCAATTCTCGGGTCACCCATTATCAGGTACTGTTGTTGGACCCACCCCGCATTACTTTCAAACAGACTGCAGCCTTAAATCCAGCTACCTTGCTCCCCAACCCAGAGGAAGACGCCACCCATGACTGTGGAGAAATCTTGGAAGCCCTGACCTCATTGAGAGCTGACCTGACGGACGTCCCGCTACCAGACGCACAGGAAACCCTCTACACGGATGGGAGCAGCTTTGTGGAAGACGGCGTACGGTATGCAGGTGCCGTGGTGGTCACCAGCTGGGAGGTCTTGTGGGCTGCATCCTTGCCACAAGGGTCATCAGACCAAAAGGCGGAGCTGATAGCACTCATTCAAGCACTCAAGTGGGGAGCAGGGAAAAAGATAAATGTGTACACCGACAGCAGGTATGCTTTTGCCACCGTCCATGTCCATGGGGCACTATATCAAGAGAGAGGACTGCTGACGACTGGGGGAAAAGCTATCAAGCATGCTCAGGAGATACTGGCCCTGCTAGCAGCTGTTTGGGGGCCAGAGAGGGTTGCTGTCATCCACTGTAAGGGACACCAGAAGGATGACTCAGAAGTCTCGCGAGGCAATCGGTTGGCAGACCAGACAGCTAGGGAAGCAGCCCAAAGACTAGTGGGGACCACGGCCCAACTGGTGGTGGCTACCCCTATACCAGGAGAAGTGACAAAAGGACAGAAACCAGTGTACTCGAAACAGGAAGAGGAGATGAGCCGGAGACTGGGGGGGAGATTAAATGAGGAAGGATGAATCGTCCTCCCGGATGATAGGATTATATTACCCCAGCCACTGGGAAGACAGGTGGTCTCTCAAACGCACCAAGGTACCCATTTTGGGGGAAACAAATTAGCTGAACTGATCAGTAAATTTTATTTGATAATTGGTTTGCACAGGATCTCCCAGAGTGTGGCAGGTCGCTGTGCAACGTGTGCCAGAGTCAACGCTAACCCAGTACAAGTGAAAGGACCAGGAACCAGGTGGCGGGGGGGGGAGGGGGAACCTGGAGAACACTGGGAATTGGACTTCACTGAGATGCCTGTGGCTCAAGGAGGATATAAGTATCTCTTAGTCATGGTAGATACCTTTTCAGGGTGAACCGAAGCCTTCCCCACTAAGAAAGAGACTTCCCAGGTAGTAGTGAAACAACTGGTCTTTGAAATTATCCCCAGGTTTGGGCTCCCTTATTCACTGGGGTCGGATAATGGCCCGGCATTCATTGCCAAGGTCACCCAACAATTGGCAGAAATTTTAAAAATTAAATGGAAATTACATTGCATTTACCGCCCCCAGAGTTCGGGGCAAGTAGAAAGAATGAATAGGACTATTAAGGAAAGCTTAACCAAGTTAAAAATAGAGACTGGCGGGCACTGGATTTCTCTTTTACCCTTTGCTTTGCTTAAAAGCAGGAATACCCCATACGTGTCTGGATTTACTCCATTTGAGATTGTGTATGGTAAACTGCCAACCTTGGTGCCCCGGGTTGAGACTGAAAAATTGGCCGAAGTGTCACAGGGCAGACTCCTCAAGTCCCTACAGGCCTTGCAGGTGGTGCGAGGAAAAGCCAGAGCCGCCGTCCGGGACGAAAAGCCTGGGACCCGGAGGGAGGAAAGCCGAGGCCAAGTCCCCTTGTTCGAGCCTGGTGATTCCATACTGGTGAAGAAGCTGCATCCTGACCATCTCGAAGCCCGGTGGGAAGGACCATACACCGTGATCCTGAGTACGCCAACTGCTGCTAAGGTTGCCAGGAAATGACACTGGATTCATCATACTCGCCTGAAGAAATTTGTGGCGGACCCCCCGGAAATAGAGAATCTGAGGAAATGGTGTGCCGTAGCCACCCCAGACCCAATGAAGGTCCGCTTGGTCTCCTGCTAACTTGTGTGTGTGTTTTGCCTGGTGCACTTCTGTTTTACCTCTGCCACTGCCCAAGCTCACATGCCTCCCACCCCCGAGTGTCCTCTCTGTATGTATGGGAGCTGAAAAACAAAGAGGGAAAGATGGTCGCCAACCAACTAACTGCCGGGCAGCCTATATTCACTCTTGATCTGTGTGATCTATTTGATGCCAACTGGACCAGGGTAATATATGCCGGCCAGACTGCAACTGGAGGGACTACTATAGATGGGGGGTGTGGCTCCATTGACCTGGAGGCTCGCCTTTGGGACAGACCCTATTATGTATGTCCCAAAGAAGACAGCCCCACCAACTGCAGAGGAGAACCATATTTTTTCTGTGGGTTGTGGGGGGAATGTCTGACAGCATCTCCAGGGAGGGATGGTGATAAGCACCTGAAAGTCACAAGAGTGATTCGACCAGGTGGCCCGACCGAACCAGGTACTTGCTATATTGGAGACTGTAACCCTGTGGAGGTGACGGTCAAAACTTGGAATGAGACTGATTCATGGATGAGAGGGAGAATGTGGGGCATTAAGATTCCTTTTTCTGAAAAGGACGTTGGGACATTATTCACTATTCAACTGCGGATGCTGCCATGGACTCAGAATCCTATTGGGCCCTTGAGACCCATCATTTTAGGAGAAGACCCCCGACCTACTCTCTCCCCCTCTCTACGGATGGGGGGAGAGAATGAGACTAATGGGGATCAGACTGACATTGCACCAAGTGGCACTAAACTGACTGACGCAGAACCTTTGCATCCCAGGGTGAAGCCACTAGTGAAAACTGTAGAATTAATGTATTACCTTTTGAATGAGTCTGACCCTAACATAACCAGAAACTGCTGACTGTGTTTACACCCTGAGCCTCCTTATTACATAGGTGTGGCTGCCTCTGCAGGAATAGGTAGCCAGAAGGGAGACATAAGGAAGCTGGCTCTATCCTCTAGCAACTCTAAGGGCCCAGAATGTAAGTGGGGAGTACAGCCCCACATGACACTGGGAGATATCCAGGGAACAGGAACTTGTATTATCACAGCCAACTATAAATTGGAATCCTCCCCGTACAGGGGAAATTGCAACCTAACCATTAAAGTTAGTAAGACTCAAGAGTGGGCGACCCTCCTCAAAGCCCCTGAGGGGACTTGGTGGGCCTGTACTTCGGGCATGACCCCCTGCATCACCCCCTACGGAAAGACCAAAGAGGACCTCTGTGTTTTGGCCCATATCCTGCCCCATGTATACTATTCCCATGGCGAAGAAGGGTGGGCTCACCTTGAACGGCAAGGAACAGACTACCTCGGACCAATAAGACGGAAACGTGTCCCGATAGTAGTTCCTATACTCGTGGGGACAGCCATAGCAGGGACAGCGGCAATGGGAGCTGCAGCCCTAGCTAAGGAGACTACTCTAGTACAGTTAGATCAGCAGATCAATCAAGATATGGCCACACTAGAGGGCACTATTGAATCTCTCGAAGGGTCCCTATCTTCGTTGGCCGAGGTGGTCCTGCAAAATCGTAGGGGACTTGATTTGTTATTCATGAAACAGGGTGGGTTATGTGTGGCCCTGAATGAGGCCTGTTGCTTTTATGCCAACCACTCCGGAATGGTGAAGAAAACTTTAAGTGAGGTCAAGAAAAGAATAGAAGATAGAGATAACCGTCTAAGGGACCTGAGCGAGGACAGCTGGTTCGCAAATCTATTTTCTTGGCCCTCTTGGTTAAAAACACTAATTAGTTCCCTGGCAGGGCCTCTGATCACCCTACTTCTACTTCTTACCCTGGGGCCTTGTCTATGGAGGTCTTTGATCTCCTTGATTAAAAGGAGAACTGAGAAGGTTATGCTCCTGGAGTCTCAGTATGTCGAGGAGCAATATAGCTCAGAAGAAGAAGAAGAAGAAGAAGAAGAAGAAGAAGAAGAAGAAGAAGAAGAAGAAGAAGAAGAAGAAGATGATGAATCAAGGATTTGATTCCCAGCTAAGACTAGTGGGGAATGTTAGAGGCAGTAACTCTAAAATAGTTATAGTTGCTTTTTAAGTTTGAGTTTTAAGAATAGTTTAAATATAGTTGCTTTTTGCCTTCCTGACCAGTGAGGTGGAAAATTCCTTGCCCTTTTCCCCTTGACAGAACCTGAGAGGCCATCAATTATTTTGACAGACCCTGCAGCGAGCAGGACTCATCATGACCTCTGCAACAGAATACTGTTACCAGACAGTTAAAAATGGCCTGACAAATGATGACCTGATAGATTGCAAACAGATGGTCAGTGGTCCCAATAAAGAACAAAAAAATGTGGTGACCCCCACTTTGGCAATGACCTATTGGTCTGGTGTGATGTTTAAAACTAGCCCACGCTTTGCTCTGAATGGATCAGGTTTTTGCTAAGTTTGAAATGATTGGATATAGGCAGATAAGGTGATGTGTTCCCCCTCCCTGAGTGTAGTCTGAATTCCTATAAATTGTATGGTTTGAGCTTTGTTCAGGGTCGAGCTTGGTAGACTGACACCAGTCACCATCTCGGCCCGGATTGCAATTCGTGAATAAACATCTTTTGCTTCCTTGCAGTGGATGGTGGTTTGATTTCGCTCTTTAACAAGTGGCTGAGAAAGTTGTGATATATATATTAAGAATAATGAATTCAGGGAGTCAGTTGGTGCCACACCTGGTTAAATGCACATAGTTAAAAGCATAAGGACCCATGCAAGGATCCCAGTTCAAGCCACAGGCTCCCCATCTGCAGGTGGGGCGCTTCACAAGCAGTGAAGCAGGTCTGCAGGTGTCTTTCTCTCGTCTCCCCAGCCTCTTCCCCTCCTCTCTCAATTTCTCTGTCCAATAAAATAAAATAAAATAAAATAAAATAAAATAAAATAAAATAAAATAATGGCTGCCAGGAGCAGTAGATTTATAGTTTCATGGAGGCCCAAAAAAAAAAAAAAAAAAGGTGGGGTGGGCAGGCCATAGCACATCTGGTTAAGCGCACGTGCCATGAAGCACAAGGATGGGTGTAAGGATCCAGGTTCGAGCCCCCGGCTCCCCACTTGCAGGGGAGAGTCACTTCGCTGGCAGTGCAGGGGTCTATCTTTCTCTCTCCCTCTCTGCCTTCCCCTCCTCTCTCAATTTCTCTATCTTATCCAACAACAATGACAGCAATAACAATAATAACAGCAAGGGCAACAAAATGGCCTCAGGAGCAGTGGAGTCGTAGTGTGGGTACCAAACCCAAGCGATACCTCTGGAGGCAAAAAGAAGAAGAAGAAGGAGGAAGAGGAGGAGAGGAATGAATTCATCTTCTTCACCTCATCTTGGATGGAGCTTGAAGGAATCATATTAAATTAGATAAGCCAGGAGGAGATGGATTAATATAGGATGATCTCACTTATAGACGGAAATTGAGAAATAAGAACAGAAAGGAAAAACACAAAGCAGAACTTTGACTGGTTTGGTATATGATGACCTGAAGGGAGTAAAGAAGAAAAAAAGATCTGGAGATAGAATTTTCCAGAAAGAGGGAGTCAGGTGGTAGAGTGGTGGTTTAAGCACATGTGGCGCCAAGCTCAAGGACATGAGTAGAGATCCTGGTTTGAGGTCCTGGCTCCCCCCCTGCAGGGGAGTCACTTCACCAGTGGTGAAGCAGGTCTGCAGGTGTCTATCTTTCTCTCCCTCCCCCCCCCCGCCCCGTCTTCTCCTCCTCTCTTCATTTCTCTGTCCTATCTAACAATGATGACATCAATAACAACAACAATAATAACTACAACAACAATAATAAACAGGGGCAACAAAAAGGAAAATAAATAAATTTTAAAAACAAAGAAAGAATTTTCCAGAAAGAGAAGCATGCAGGAACAAAGTCGTAAGACTCACCAAGAAGGCCAAATGAAGAGAAGAGCCAGGGAAGGATATAAGCTCTAAGGAAGACACTTGAGTTAGCTGCTGAGTGAGATGGGAAATTGTTGCAGAA
Source organism: Erinaceus europaeus (assembly GCF_950295315.1). NCBI lineage: Eukaryota > Metazoa > Chordata > Mammalia > Eulipotyphla > Erinaceidae > Erinaceus > Erinaceus europaeus. The sequence goes on from NC_080177.1 coordinate 67,935,864, forward strand.
CTTTGAACAGAGCTGTGACATGGCATAGCCAGGATTTGTAAAAGCCCTTCTGGAATTTAAAGTGACAAGGTTGATGGGGTCAAGAATTGTTCCAAGGGGCCTAAGGAGACAGCATAATGGTTATGCAAATGACTTTAAAGACTTTCATGCCTGAGGCTCTGAGGTCCCAGGTGCAATCCCCAGCATCTCCATAAACCAGAGTTGAGCAGTACTCTGGTCAATCTCCCCCCTCTCTCCCATTAAAAATGAATCAATAAAATAAATTTTAAATAAGAATAGCCCACAGGTTTGGACCAGTGCAGCTAAGTAAACAAGGGTACTTTAGAAAAGTAGACTTGAAGGGCAAGGGTGAGTTGAAAGTGCTGTTACGTCCATGTATTAGGAACACATGTCAACATACTGTGCATATGATACAGGAGAGTCTGAGCAAGTTATCTACTGCAGGGAAAAGCGAGATAAACCCTCTCTGAGTGCTGTGTGAGCAGAAAGAATGCTAATCTCTTCTTGGGCACTATATCAAGTGGACACATGACTACTGTTTTCTAATCTTCATTCCGTAAATTGGATAATTTTCGTTTTACTTTTTTTTTTTTTTGCCTCCAAGGTTATCGCTGGGGCTTGGTGCCTGCACTATGAATCCACTGCTCCTGGTGGCCACTTTATCCTTTTTTTTTTTCCATTTTATTGGATAAGACAGAGAGAAACTGAAAGGGGAGGGGGAATAGAATAGATAGGGAGAGAGACAAATACCTGCAGACCTGCTTCACCATTTGTGAAGCGTACCCTCTGCAGGTGGGAAGCCGGAGCTTGAACCATGCTCCTTGCGTGGGTTCTTTAGCATGATACTATGTGCGCTTAACCCAGTGCACCACAACCTGACCCCCCCAAGTACATTTCTCTTTAACTCAGTAGTACTAGTATTATTTTAAAAATAATAGATATCTGCCTACTCTTCCTTCTACTTTCCCTGAGTTGTTTTCCTATGTGGAGGGAAATAACTATTCAAGATTTAGGCTAAGCAGTATAAATACTTGAGTTTGGACACAAGAGGGAGACACACACACACACACACACACACACACACACACACACACCACACCACCACCACCACCACCACACCCAAACCTGGAGAGGTGAGGAGAGGAGGGGAGAGGAGGGGAGGGGAGGGGAGGGGAAGGGAAAAGGAAAGGAAAGGGGAAAGAAAGAAAAGGGGGAAGGAAAGGAAAGGAAAAAGGAAAGGAAAGGGAAGGGAAGGGGAGGGGAGGGGAGGGGAGGGGAGGGGAGGGAAGGGAAGGGAAGGGAAGGGAAGGGAAGGGAAGGAAAAAGGAAAGGGGAAAGGAAAGGAAAAAGGGAAAAGGAAAAAGGAAAAAGGAAAGGGAAGGGAAGGGAAGGGAAGGGAAGGGAAGGGAAAGGAAAGGAAAGGAACGGGAAGGGAAGGGAAGGAAAGGAAAGGAAAGGAAAGGAAAGGAAAGGAAAGGAAAGGAAAGGAAAGGAAAGGAAAGGAAAGGAAAGGAAAGGAAAGGAAAGGAAAGGAAAGGAAAGGAAAGGAAAGGAAAGGAAAGGGATAAAGAAGCTGAAATTGACAGTTCTCAGATCTTTGTCTATACAGCCCTCCCCTGACGGACAAACCACGCTTCCAGGTGCCAGGAATCAATGAAGCGCACACAGCACAGGTTGTCTGAGTCAGGGCACCAGGGCCCCAACAGAGGTTAGCCAAGAGGGAACCCCTGGCTTGCCTAGTGCACAGTAAATGAAACAAAGGAAGATAAGGAGAGTGAACAGAGAAAGGAGAAAAAAAAAGAGGGGGACAAATAAAGAAGTGAAAGTAAAGAAGATGACTTCAGAGACTATTGAACCTTCTTTGTTGCAGATTAAGGCTCTGGGTGGCTTCCTGAATTTAGAGCTCTCATCCACCTCAGGCTGCTGCATATTTCACTCACTCCAGCAGGTTTCTTCATCAAATGTACCGACTTCATCCGACGCTCCCCTAAGGTTGTTCCATCCGCAACAAAGCATCTGAGCACACACCTACTCTACATATTTACTTTGCAGCGTCTCCAGCACACTGTGCAGTACAAATATAAGATGCTGCTACCATGTCAGAAGTGTGATGATGCATCACAAGATAATGTGCTCTCGGCACAGTCAAACCGAATTAAAAACATGTAGTTAGAAAAATTGGTCTTGTGGCTTAAATGTTAGAACTCTGGACATTCATGATAGTAGATTTCCTAGGAGTCTTAAGAAATTAAAAAGTTGTCCCAACACACCTAGTGGTAAATTAGGAAGGGTGGAAGTATTGCTATGATACAGACTTGGACTTATTTGTTTTGAAAAAAATATTTTTCAATAGCTAATTTCATGAGTGAGTCACAGGGCAGGAAAAGAGCCAGAGCATTGCTCAGCTCTGGCTTGTGGCAATGCTAGGGACTGAATCTGAAACTTCAGACATGACAGTCTGGTGCACTACCACTGTGAACTTCCCAGTCCCAGACTGGGATTTAAATCCTGGCTTCCCTTGGTTTTTGGACCCATGGAGCAATATATATACATATTTTTTACCTTCCTGCTTTGTCATCTATTAAATGAAAATAATAATAATGCTTTACTGTGGGTATGCTTCTAAGACCCCTTCTGTTTCATTGGTTTGGTCCCCCCTGCCTCCAGGACATTGGTTTAATTAATCCTCACTGGTTCCCGTTTTTCCTTCTCCCCACCCCCTATTCTACGTACATCCTTTTCGGACCTGACTCTTCTGCCTCTTTTGCCGGTCTGAGCTTTGCGGGCAGGAGAGATTGACAACCAGGGACTCGTGGCTGAGTGGTACGCAGTTCAGTCTTTATTCATGTGGAACGCAGCACAATCTAAGCTCTCTCTAATCACAGTCCTGTCTTTCTCTATCCTGAGGCAGAAGAGTCAGGTCCTAAAAGGATGTATGTAGAATAGGGGGCGGGGGGGGTAAGGAAAAAACGGGAACCAGTGAGGATTAAACCAGTGTCCTGGAGTCAGGGGGGACCAAACCAATGAAACAGAAGGGGTCTTAGAAACATACCAACAGTTTACCATTAGTTAAACGTTGCCGGGAGCCAAAACCTTAGCTAAGTCTCTCACATAACCGGTGAACGGACATTCTGATCATTGTAACTGCGATTACCATCTAACTGTTTGGAAAGTTGCTCACCCACCTCCCTCCCCCCACTACCTTAGCAGAACTTCCTCATGGTGTGTGCTTAAAATGTGGCTGCAAAATAAAATTTTCAGAGCTTGATCAGAAACCTGTCTTGCTCTCGTTCTTCGTGTCTCTTGTCCCCTCTATTCTCTCGCCCCCTACCCTAGGTTTCCATTGATAACCCCACAGGCTGGGGCAAAATGTGATATTGTTAGTAAAGTTTCTAGCTCACTATATCTATCCAGTAAACTGCTTGTCAGCCAAAGGTTGATATATCCATAAATAACAAGGAATTTGTATAAATTATAAATAAGATGAATATAAGGTATGAACAGACAATTCACAAAGGAGATAAATTTGTAAATGATCTAAAACTCAGGAGTTGTCAGAGACTTCAAACTAAAGCAACTATGGGAAACATTTCCTTCCTCCTCTTCTCCTTCCTCCTCCTCTACCTAATTCTCCTTCTCCTTCTTCTATTCTCACTCTTCCATTTCAGTTCAGTGCAGCCTCACCTAGCAGATGTCTAAAGTAAATACCTAGACATTAAAATGCCCTTCTTTCACAAATACAAGAAAATTCGAGTACGAAAACAAATGGCAGAGAAGATTACAGTCTCTCGTGAATAAACTGAGAATTTGTAAGTCCACAGTGACATAACTAAATGAGCATATAAATACAAGAGAAAGAAGCTTGTTTGCTACAGAAGCAAGTCAGCTAATAAATGGAGACAAGCAGAGTTAGAAAGTAGACATCTGGAAGTCATCCTGATAGTAATTATCTTTTATTCACTCATTCATTCATTCATTCATTCATTCATTCATTTTACCAGAACACTGTTCAGCTCTAGCTTATGGTGGTGCTGGGAACTGAATCTGAGACTGCAGAGCATCAGGCATGAGAGTCGGTTTGCATAACCATCTTCCCTGCCCGTGACAATAACTATTTTAGTCAAGGAGCATCATCACAACTAACAACTAATGTGCATTTGAGGAACAAGAGAGTGTTGTATCTCCCCATGAGATACTAATTAAATGCAAAGAGCAAAATTCTACCTTTATGAATAGGGAAGCTTCCAAATGGGGGGATGGGACAGGGAACTCAGGTGGTGGGAACTGTATGGAGTTGTACCCCTGTTACCTTACGATTTTGTTAATCATTATTAAGTCACTAATAAAATTTTTAATCTACATTTATTATTTCCTTAGATCATCTTAATAGGTGTAATCTTTATCATTTCATATATATAATTTTTTTCTATTTATTTATTTTCCCTTTTGTTGCCCTTGTTTTTTATTGTTTTGTTATTGATGTGGACATTGTTAGATAGGACAGAGAGAAATGGAGACAGAAGGGGAAGACAGAGAGGGGGAGAGAAAGATAGACACCTGCAGACCTGCTTCACTGCCTGTGAAGTGACTCCCCTGCAGGTGGGAGCCAGGGCCTCGAACCGGGATCCTTAGGCCGGTCCTTGTGCTTTGCGCCACACAAGCTTAACCCACTACACTACCACCAGACTCCTAATATATATAAATTTAATGAGAGAGAGAGAGGAAAAAAGAATGAGAACACAGACTGCCATTTAGTTAAGAGGGAGAGGAGAGAGAGAAGGAACAGAGCACTGCTCAACTCTGTCTTATGGTGGTGCTGTGGATTCAACCTGTGACCTTAGAGCCTCAAGTATGACAGTCTTTTTTTATTATTGTTGATTTAATAATGATTGACAAGACCATAAGATAAGAGAGGTACAATCCTCACCATCACTGTTCTGTATCCCATCCCCTCTACTGGAAGCTTTTCTATTCTTTATCCCTCTGGGAGGATGTACCCAGAATCATTATGGGGCGCAGAGAGTGAAAGGTCTAGCTTCTGTAATTACTTCTCCAGTGGTCATTGATAGCTCAATCCATACTCCCAGCCTGTCTCTATCTTTCCCATCTGCAGGGGAGCTAGAGGATCAAATAACAACAACAATGATAACTATGACAACAATAAAAAACAAGGGCAACAAAAAGGGAAAATAAATTTTCAAAAAAAGAGTCAGCAACAGTTCCAGAAAAGGCAACTGAAGAGAAGAGAGGCAGAGTGGCAGTGTGTATGATCTTGGCTTCTTTGTTTTGTTTTTCCTATAAAAGACATTATTGAAACTGTTCAAAAAGTATGAGTCAGTTATTTAGATTGCATAATAAAATGATAGTAGCATTTGGTTCTTATTTTAATAATGTTACTGTGTTTTTAAAAAGAGAACCCTTGCTTTGAGGAAAACAAACTAAAGAAATTTAGGTGTAAAAAGGCAATATACTTGCAAATTATTTCATTATTTTGAGAGAAGTAAGTGTAGTGAAATGTTGGAATCTTAGAGAAGAGTATTTAGGTGTGTGTGTGTGTGTGTGTGTGTGTGTGTGTGTGTGTGTGTGTCATTCTTGCAACATCTCAGTAATCCTAAATTTAAGTTAAAATAAAATATTTCTATTTTTAAATTGGCTCCTTTCTTTCTTTCTTTCTTTCTTTCTTTCTTTCTTTCTTTCTTTTTTTGCCTCCAAGGTATTGCTGGGACTTGGTGCCTGCCCAAATACACTGCTCTTGGAGGCTTTTTTCTTTCTTTTGTTGCCCTTGTTGTTTGTTGTTGTTATTGTTGTCATTGTTGTTTGATAGGACAGAGAAAAATCAAGAGAGGAGAGGAAGACAGAGAGGGGGAGAGAAAGACACCTGCAGACCTGCTTCACCACTTGTTAAGAGATCCAAGCTGCAAGTGGGGAACTGGGGATCTAACTGCAATCCTTATGCGGATCCTTGTGCTTGGCACCATGTGCGCTCAACTCACTGTGCTACTGCCCAGCACCCAAACTGGCTCTTTTCTAAACATTTAATGGAATTAATTCATTACCACTATACCCATAAGAGATACTAAAGGGACTTCTATAAAAAAATACAAAAAGTTTGCAACCACCTGGAGTAAATAAATAAAACAAGAGAAAACAAAGTTAGACAAACAACGATAACAACTACAACAACAATCAAAATACATGGGCAACAAAAAAGAAAATAAATAAATATTTAAAAAAACTTAGAAACTCTATGTGTCTTGTGTTTCTTTTGCTTAACCTTGTACCTCAGGTTCCAACATATCAATCTAGGTTATAAGGAATCTAGGTTATAAGGATTAGGAAAGGGAACTGAACTGGCTAGCTTTCATAGATGCTATGATTATGTTTATGGAGAAGAGCCAAGAAGATTACAAACTAATCCAACTAATTAAGCTCAGTAGGATCAATACACAAAACTCAATTCCTACATAAACATCACCAGTAAATGAGTATTTTTAAAAATAACACAAGAAAGAGCAATCAAATTACAAGGCTCTGAGGAACTATTTTAACAGAGATATGTAATGTGTGGACAAGTTAAAATAATAAAGGTTAATGGAGGATGCAGAAAAAGACTGAATAAGTTGAAAAAGACATTCCACGCTTATGGAGAAGTAGCAGACCTGGAGACCAGGTCCTGACACACCCAGTAGAGTTCCCCAGTGACAGGCCTGGTGGTAAAAAAATAAATTAATTTAAAAAAAAAAAAGCAAAAAGGTAGTAGCAAAGTTGCAAGCTATCTACAGGAAATTTATTTGTCACTTTTATTTTGCTAACATAGCCTAGAATTTGGGGAGCAAGGAGGAAAAATATGCATGCAGATTTTTGTACAGATAGTTAATTTTCTGTTTTAATTTTTATTAGTGGTAACAGATTATAAGACAATAAGGACACAGTCCTATGCCACACCCACCATGAGACAGACATAAGTTTTGGTAAATTTTATATTAAAAAGTAAAAAGATTTACAGGATCTTTTCTTTTAATTTCCTGGAAAATATCTTAGTTCTTTCTTCTTCTTACAACTTGACAGATATCAGATGTGATGTCTGGAGTGGCTGCAGCCATCTCGTGATAAAGAAACAACAGTAGATGAATAAAAGGAGAGGGAAAAAAAAAATACCTCCTCTGAGGTCACTGTGAAGTTACTATAGCAGCCCTGAGTGTTGCATGGCAAATTTAAACCCTTGTTACAATGAAAATGAAGAACTATTCAAGGTAAGACCACAGAACACCCAATGTTGCAAAGAAGGTCAGTTCTCCTCAGAGTAAGTCATGAATTCAAATATACGCTTGTGGTCTTCTGGTGGTCTTTCTCTAACAGATGAGCATTACTTCCTTTAGTGGAGCTGTGTGAAATGGCGGGCAGGAAGCTATCATATCCGGTGCTGACCACTCTTAGGGTTTGTTGTTTATATGTTTCTGTGACCAGCCTAGACACCCACAGGCTATTTGCTTTAGTCACATACTGGTCCATCCACCTCTTTCCTCCGGGTCACTTCATAAGCCCCCTTGGCATGTTTATCAGCAGCAGCAGCAGCTCAGGACTCCCACCTTCTCCTCTTCTCCATCCCACATTCACACTTTGATGTGACCAGAAGCAGGATGCTTAGTGGACTTTGTCAGGGTCAGTCCATAGGCAGGGGGAAAAATGCACCCTGAGTGGGGCAGTGGGTGGGGATGACTTGGTTCCCCTTCTTCCACTTCAAAATGAGAAAGGGGGCTGAGTTTTCTTAGAAATTGTCTCCAGGTTCTGGTCACTCATGGGGGATTCTGATAAATGGTCCAGTAACTGTGCTCTCTCCTGCCCACTCTTGTGACCACAGGGAGAGAGGAGTGCATTTCTGATGCTCCCTGATGGTAAGCCCTGCCCTTCTGAGTTATCTGTGTCTTGCTGGCTTCTGTCTTTATTCCTAATAAAGGACTTCTGACTCTAGGAGCCTTGCTGGCATCTTCATCCCCTCCTCCTTCCACAGGTAGACATTTTATACCTGTGAAGAATTAAGTTTTAGAGGGAGTGGGTGGTGGCTCACCAAGTTAAGCTGAACAACTGCATATGTTACCATTTTCAAGGACCCAGGTTCAAGCCCACAGTCTCTACCATCAGGAGAGAAGCTTCACAAGTGGTAAAGCACTGCTTTAGTTGTCTCTCTTCCTCTCTGTCTCCCTCTCTACCTACCCCTCCCCTCTCAATTTCTCTCTGTCCTATCAAATCAAATGAAAGAACAAGAAAAAAATGGCTGACAGAACCATTTGTCATGCAGACGCTGAGCACCAGTGATAATCTTTGGTGGCAAAAAAAAAAAAAAAGGCCTGCTTTTATGTTGATTCTAAATTAAAAATAAGAATCATACCATAGATAGGAATAATTTTCCAGGAGTTCCCTGTAACACAAAATAAATCAGAAAAATCAGTAAAAATCGATTGACTTTTTCCTTTCCTCCCTCTCCTCCCCCCCCACAAATGTAGGCAATCACCAAGTTCTTATGACTCCATTCCTTAAACCTCTCAACAATCTAGTCACTTCTAATTATTTCCAATGCTATTCCCTCTCTTTCTTTCTTTCTTTTTTGTCACCAGTGTTACCCCTGGGGCTTAACATCTGCATGGTTCCACCACTTAAAGCAGCCTTTTTATTTTTTTTGGATAGAGAGTAAGACAAAGGGAAAGTCAGAGAGAGGAGAGACACCACTCTACCACCCTTAAACCTCCCCCTACACACACGCACGCGAGCACACACACACACACACACGCACACGCACACGCACACGCACGCACGCGCAGATAGACTCTAGGAACTTGAAGGAGGGTTCTTGTACATGACAATCTGTGCTCTACAAGGTAAGCCACCACCAACCCCCCCCCATTCTAATGCAAAGCAGCCTTTCTGCTCCTGATCCAGCTCCTTGCCTGTCTTAATTACCTTCTTCCTGGTTACTGGCCTCCTTCCTGCTTAGCCTGAACTGTGTCATCACTAAGCCAGGGTCTTCTCTGATGTCACATGAATTCACTTTGGCTGGCCATGGAGAGCAAACAAAAGAATGTTGTGCTTTTTTTGGAAGCTCTAAAAGTTCCCAACCCTCACTTCACCCCCCACTTCAATGTCTTAATATCTTTCTCTCCCCTGCACGGAATTTTGTTTTGGTAACAGCCTGGTATTCCAGCAGCAAAGTGATTCTGCTTGTGCCTCCAGGTATCTCAAGCTTCAGGAGAAATGAGCTGTGATTGCTCACTCCTTCACAAACAGAGCCAGGCAGAGACGCCATGTTGCGTTCTTTTCTCTCCTTGCATTGTCCTAGGTTCTCTGACCAAAGGCTAATGAGGGACTGGGCTCCCAATTGAGTGTACAGATTACCTTGGGCAAAGACCTGAGTTCAAGCCCCCAATTTTCACCTGAAAGTGTTGAAGCAGTGCTACAGGTGTCTCTCTGTCTCTCATCCTCTCTATCCCACTTGCAGTAAGAGGATCTCAGGCTATGGTGCACCCGGTTGAATTCACATATTACCATGCTCAATGACCTAGGTTCAAGCCCCACTTCCCACCTGCAGGGGGACATTCAGAACCCGTGAAGCTGGTATGCAAGTGTCTCTCTTCCTCTCTGTATCCCTCTCCCTCTAATTTTTTTTTTTTTTTTACCTCGGACTTTGGAGCCTCAGGCAGGAGAGTCTCTTTGCATAACCATTATGCTCATTAAGCTATCTACCCTCCTTTCCCTTCTAAATTTATCTCTGTCCCATCAAATAAAAAAGAAAGAAGGAAGAGAGAGAGGGAAAGAGGGGAGAAGGGAGGGAGGTGAAAGCTAAGAGTGGTGGATTTGTCATGCAGGCACCAAATTCTAGTGATAAACCCTGGTGGAAATAAAAAAAAAGGGAGGTGGGGCTTTTGTCTCTCCAAGTTTCTAGAGAAATGAGACACCTTGTTGATCAGTCCCAGGTGTTGAGTTTGCATCAAGACCCCCCACACATCAGCTTCTACTTTCATTTCTCCTGTGAGACCCGGTTCCTCTCAGTCAGCTCTTTCAGGTCCCGATAAGATGTCCTGAGAGGGACTGGCTAGTCCGCCATTCAACAATTAGGAAGCATGAGTCAGGTACCCTCACCATCACACACCACCAGTGTGGGTACAGTTGAGAAGCACTCATCATGGGTGGAAGCCAGAAATCATTAGGGAAATGCAAACCCAAACCACAGTGAGATACCACCTCACACCCACTAGTATGGCTAGAAACTTTTTAAAAGAAAGTAGGTGTTGGATGAAAATAAATTAGCACCCTAGTCCCTTGCAGTGGGTGTGTAAAATGTAAATGTAATATAAAATAGAATATCTACTGCTGAAAATAGTTTGAGGTTGCTTACCAAGTTAAACATATGGTCCAGCAATTTCACTCCTATTTCTACACCAAAAAGAAAAAAGATATATATATATATATATATATATATATATATATATATATATATATATATATTCTCTCTCTCTCCCTCTCTTCCCTCTCAGTTTTTCTGTCTGTATCAAAAAAAAAAGCATGGGGGTCTGGCAGTAGCACAGCGGGTTAAGCACATGTGGCACAAAGTGCAAGGACTGATGTAGGGATCCCGGTTTAAGCCCTGGCTCCCCACGTAGGTGGGAGTCGCTTCACAAGCAGTGAAGCCGGTCTGCAGATGTCTGTCTCTCTCTCCCCCTCTGTCTTCCCCTCTTCTCTCCATTTCTCTCTGTTCTGTCCCAACAGTGAGCGGCATCAACGATAGTAATAATAACTACAACAAGGCTACAACAACAAGGGCAACGGGGTGGGGGGGGGGAGAAGATGGCCTCCAGGAGCAGTGGATTCATGGTGCAGGCACTGAGCCCCAGCAATAACCCTGGGAGCAAAAAAAAAAAAAGCAAAGCATAACAGGAAAAAATATGACCACCAGCAATAGTGAATTCATTGTTCAGGCATTGAGTCCTGGAGATAACCCTACTCAGGGGCTGGAAAGTGGTATATATGGTTAAGCATACGTATTATAGTGCTCAGAGACCTGGGTTCAAGCCCCTGGTCCCCACCTGCAGGAGGAAAGCTTCAGGAGTGGTGAAGCAGGTTGGCAAGTGTCTCTGTGTCTCTCTCCCTCTTGATCTCCCACTCTCCTCTCAATTTCTCTGTTCTATCCAATAAAAAAAAAAATGACTTCCAGGAGCAGTGGATTCATAATGCAGGCACGAAGCCCCAGCAATAACCCTTAAAGAAAGTTAAAAAAATTAAAAAGTTAGAACTGGGATCACCAGTCCCAAGCTGGGAGAGAAGTCTGAAGCTGGGAGAGAAACACGTTAGAAGCTGTGTCTGTAATGCATAGAACCCCTTACACAAATGGAGCAGAAATGCCATCACTTGCCCTGGACTTGAAAGGTTTCTCCACGGGTATGGCCTTTGATCTTCACTCACTGCTTTATGGAGGTGGAGTGTGGTATGTAAATGTCCCCACCCTGCAGGAAAACCTTTGTTCTGGAATGGGTGGCACTCTCTAACGTACCATGGTAGTGAAAATATGACCTATGTTTTTCTTATTACCAGAACCACCAACCACAGACACCTCCCTCCCAGCCTTTATCGGGTCCCCCTTCAAGTGTGGGGGGGTTTCTTCTGCCCTTTCCCGGTACTTGATCCCAGGTGTTTGTGGTGGGCTTCTGTGAGAGCCCACTGATGTGTCATCTGAAGAGATGTGACACTGAGGCTGACAAAGACATTTTTCCACATCTTTTCTTATGCTTTTAATTTGGACAAGTTTCAAGGTCCAAATAGCATGTAATGGGGCAATTTAAAAGGGAAGTATGGTAAATGAAACCTTGAGTGTGGACAAGGGGTGTGAGGTTATTCATCATAGAGGATCACTGTGTTTCACATATTGAAAACATTTATTTTGAACACAATCTTTCACGTCATAGCGATTTCGATTTCATGCAAGTTTACTAAGCTTAAGTTTCATTTCAGGCACCAAGCTGGGTAGTTTCACACATGCCTGCATCATGGACAGATTGGTAGCATTTTCTGTTTGTTCCAGATAAACACCCTAAAACGCTAGGGAAATACAAAGCACTTATACAGCAAATTTTCATGCATGAGGGTCCAAGGTCCCTGGAACCACTATAACATTCAGTCCCTGGAAGCATTGTAAGCCAGAGCTGGTAAAATGAAACACCCTAAGACCTAGGTTACAAAAAAAACACTAAGCACGAAAGTGGTTGACCCTGCTCGAGACATCAAGATGTGGCTGCCTTGTCCTAAGGAGAACTCATGAAACTAGATATCAGGCCATGCACAGGAAGAAATATGCCCAACCCACCCTACAAGTCCTTGGAAGTTAGCAGCTAAAGTGTTGACAAAAAAAATAAATAAATAAAGCCACAAGTCTGAGGTTTTGCTGCTTCACCTTTGTAATCTAAACATCTGTTGTCTGTGGTGTCTCCCTAGCAATGATAGGAAACCTGATTTGGGACTTCTGGCAGGGGTGTGTGTGTGTGTGTGTGTGTGTGTGTGTGTGTGTGTGTGTGTGTGTGTCACAGATATCTTTTTTTTTTAAGGGTATAGTCAGCACTTGAAACCCAATATTTTTAACTTCTTTTTTATCATTATATTTATTTAATTATTGGATAGAGACAGTCAGAAATTGAGAGGGAAGTGGGAGATAGAGAGGGAAAGAGAGAGAGACACCTGCAGCCTGGCTTCACCGCTTGTGAAGCTTTACCCCTGCAGATGGGGACCAGGGACTCAAACCAGGCTCCTTATGGACTGTAACATGTGCACTCAACCAGGTGCACCACCACCCAGCCCCCCTTAGATATCTTTAAACCACTTGCCTGGCAGAGGCAGCTATCCCACCTAGACTGCTACAGGAGAACTGCCCTCAGGGCCTGGGGAAGCAGGTCCAAGCTGGGTTAAGTTTTCAGAGCCTTGAGGCCCCACAGCTTTAGTGCTTTCTCCTTCATTCTCTCACCTGTTGCCTCTCCTTTTTGGCTTTGCCTGGCTAGTCACTGGGTCCCAGTGAACTATCAATCCTTCTTTCTGAGATTTCCTTTTACAGTTTAACTCAAAAAGCTGCTCAAAGGTATTCACAGTAGATCATTGTCTTCACCATCATTCTAGAAGGCACAAGCAATCCTGTCTTGTCCTGGACATCAGGGCAGCTCCAGAGGACCAGGGCACAGTCATAATGTGGTGTTGCAAAGAAGGCTTGGAATTCACAAGGATACTTGAATTTTAGCAAGTTTTTCTAAAATGAACTTAGGCATGGATGAAGATACTTTGTATAGTAGCTGAATGTACACTCCACAATTAGAATGTATACAGACTGTAGACATGTGAATCCCCATTTCATTACTGCTAAAACACACACCCTTGAAAGCTGAACTCAGCTGATTCTCAGTTTTCTCAGCTGTGCAATGATGATGATGATAGCAAAATCATAGGATTTTGGAATGGTACAGAGATTCATATAAAACACTCAAAACAGTCCATAATACATTGTAGGTTGTCGACGTTCTGGCGGGGTGATCTCCAACAGGAAGGCAACTTACCGGATCTTTCTCGCTCGCTCAAGGGACGAAATGAAACAAAGACACCGGGGAGACTGAAGCATGCTCAGATCTTGTTTATTGGCAGGTGGACATGGGTTTAAATAGAAAACCAAACAAAGAACATATTTCAAACATGTCAGGAATTACATGTTTCTTAAAGGTCAGCTTGCCCCTATGGTAGGGGGCTGGCATGACAGGAATTAATGAGATACATAAAGGTCAAGACAATTATTCTCCATGATGCAAGCAACTTAATTATCCAAAAGTATTTGAGAGAAACATAGAGGTTAAGTCAGCAGGGTGAGATAGGGTAAAGATAAACAGAGCATGGTAGGTATCAAAGCTATAAGGAAATAAAGTTTGGTGCTTCACTGACTGTTGTCAGAGAGGTGTGTGATGGAGTATGCTTTCTCTAGTGATCAGAAGTGGTGTGGTTGTGTGAACTCTGGATGACTATGTGAACTCTGAATGAACCGTAAGGCAGGCAGCCATGTGGCCTGCAGTTAATGGAGAGAGGCAGTGAGGTCTCTGTGGGCTTGAGAGTCAGGAAGGGAAGAACTTAGTCTGAGAGATGGTTTCTCCCCTTTGCTCACCTCGGTTGAGAGAGACTAACAAGAGGGTATCTTCTCAGACCTCCATCCAAGGTTGGGGGGAGTTCTCCCTAAGCTCTATCAAGCTTACACAGAGTCCCAACAGTAGGCGTTCAAACAATATTATCTATTGGCCATTGTATGATTCCTATGGCAGGAATACACAGTAGTTCACAGGGTTGCTTATTCCCCTAAGGGTGTCCAAAGTGGTGGTGGGGGGGTGGGCAGGGCTGGACCACAAGACAGGAGAGAGTTAGCTTATAAACTCCAGAAGATAATATTATCAGTCAAACAACCCATTCCTCTTCTTCAAGAAATGATGTAACCCAGGAGGTAGTGTAGTGTATAAAGTTTTAGACTCTTACACATAAAGCCCTAAGTTCAAACCCTGGCATCACATGTCCCAGAATGATACTCTAGTTTTCTCTCTCTCTCTCTCTCTCTCTTTCCTCTACTCTACTCTCTCATAAAAAAATTCTTTTTTTAATTTATTTTTTATTTAAGAAAGGATGAATTAACAAAACCATAGGGTAGGAGGGGTACAACTCTACACAATTCCCACCACCCAATCTCCATATCCCATCCCCTCCCCTGATAGCTTTCCCATTCTCTATCCCTCTGGGAGCATGGACCCAGGGTCGTTGTGGGTTGCAGAAGGTGGAAGGTCTGGCTTCTGGAATTGCTTCTCCGCTGAACATGGATGTTGACTGGTCGGTCCGTATTCCCAGTCTGTCTCTCTCTTTCCCTAGTAGGGTGGGTCTCTAGGGAAGCGGAGCTCCAGGGCACATTGGTGGGGTCTTCAGTCCAGGGAAGCCTGGCCGGCATCCTGATGGCATCTGGAACCTGGTGGCTGAGTAATGAAGCTGAAGGGTTGTCATTCCACACCTGAAGTCTCTGGACACAATCTGAGCTGAAGCATGTTGAGGTGGCAATCGTTGCGTTGATTAGGTTGAGATTGGAAGATGCAATATTATTTGATTTGGATTGGGAGAGGCATGTGGGAAAGTGGGCCCTATCCTAAGGTTCCAGGACTGGGGGAAATATAGGCTCTATAGTGGAGATGTCAGGTTCCTGCTGTCTTAGGGTTCAAAAAGACAATGGATAGTTAATGTTATCATCACATTATTTGGTAATTGGGTTAACTTTGAAAAGTCCTTTTGTTAGAGTTTGTTGTATAGTACCCAGTATCTTGTATATAGCTGTGCCATTGGTTGCATAAAAAATTCTTTTAAGAAATTTAAAAGAAGTGATGGGCCCAACTCTGCACACTTTCACACACAAACTTTCACTTTAGATGTAAGGAGAAATGGGTTGAAGAAGAGGAAAGAGGGGAGATTCATATGAGGCAGAGAAGTTAACAGAACTTAATTCATATGAGATAAACATAACAAAAACAGAAAGTAAAGGATTTGGGGCTAGGTGGTGGCACACCTGGTTGAGCACATGTTACAATGTGCGAGGACCCAGATATGAGCCCTCATTTCCCACCGGCAGAGGGAAAGCTTTGTGAGTGATGAAGCAGTGTTACAGGTCTCTCTCTGTCTCATTCCGTCTCTATCACCTATTCCCTCTTGACTTCTGGCTACTTTTATCCAACAAATAAATAAAGATAATAGAAAAAAATAACTTTATTTTAAATATTTTAAAACTATTTTAAGACTACTTTATTTATTTTGCATAGAGACTGAAAGAAATTAGGGAGATAAAGAGGGGGAAAGAAAGGGGCTGGGTGGTGGCACATCTGGTTAAATGCATATACTACAGTCCTTAAGGACCCTGAAGCCCTGGTGAGGGGATAGCTTCACAAGCAGTGAAGCAATGTCGTGGGCCTCTCTCTTTCTCTCTCCTTATCTCCCCTTTCTCTCTCAATTTCTTTCACTCAATTCAATAAATAATTTAAAAAAACTTTTTAGAAAGAGAGATACCTGCAGCACTGCCTCACCACTTGGGAGGCTCCCACTACCTGCAGGTGGGAAACAGGGATTTGAACCTAGGTCCTTGCACATGTATGCGCAACCAGGTGTGCCACCACCTGGCCCCTTATTTTTAAAATCTTTTCAGGATCACGTTCATTCTCCATCTTCACTACTTCTTCTCTAAAGGACTGTTTGACCAGTGCTCCTATGATTTGTTTTCCCCACAAAAGCTCAAGCAATGAAAGGCTCAGTTTGCAGGATGTAGCATCTATCTTTCATCTATAACCCACAGTGAGCATCCCTTTATGGGGTTGCTGCTGTGGCTATGTTAACTGTGAAGGCTCAACGGCTCTTTCAACACATAAACCCTAGAAAGGTAATTCGTGGTTACAGCAGTTAATTGTAATTGTGTGGGTATTGACTAATCAAAATGACTACTCATCCCCCAAGCATTTGCATTTTTCTATGGTACATTTTCAAGGGATTTTTTAAAACTTTTATTAAATAATTCCATCCTAAAGCTTGGCCAAATACAGGGTCTGTGTCTGATTGGGCTGTGTTGAATGTCTGCCTTCCAACTGGTTTCATTGGCATGGGGTTGTGACACTTGGATGCCCTCCCTCACCCCCCATCCCCTTTATGCCCCCATGGTCTGTCCAGGGAAGGTTTCCCTGAATATGTCATGCTCACTCTCCTATACTCAGTCAGGTCAGAATTTGGGTTGGAATATTGGGCAGATAATACAGCTATTTTATTCAATGAAGGAAAAACAAGGGTAGAAGGTATTTAAGGAAGTCTGGTGGAATTTCTAAAAATAAAAATGCATTCTTCATTTAAGAAAGCAGAACAATTGATCTTTAGTTTTAGAACATCAGACTCCCATGAAGAGAACTTCACGGTGGCAGATGATAGTGTGCAGGAAGGGGACTATGCCTCCCACCACTTCAGGGGAATCTGAACAAGGCAAAGGATAAGAGCAAATGCTGGAAATTAAATATTCTATTCAGAGACACAGAAATAAGCAAAACAAAGTTTTTGTGGTATGCATGCATTGAGAAAAAATGCAGCATCACACTCAGAGTCAACAAAGCAGTTCTAAAAGATTCCTGGGGGGGGGGGGGTCTGGAGGTACAAAGGCTTCCGTGCCTGAGGATCAGAAGTCCCCGGTTCATCCCCCAAGAACAAGAGCTGAAAAGTGTGCTGGTATCCCTTCCACACAGCTCTTATTAAAACAAAATTGTGGGAGTCAAGTAGCACAGTGGGTTAAGCGTACATGGCACAAAGCACAAGGACTGGCATAAGGATCCCGGTTCAAGCCCCCCACTCTCCACCTGCAGGGAAGTCGCTTCACAGGCGGTGAAGCAGGTCTGCAGGTGTCTTTCTCTCCCCCTTCTGTCTTTCCTTCCTCTCTCCATTTCTCTCTGTCCTTTCTAACAATGATGACACCGATAACAACAACAATAACTACAGCAACAATAAAAAGGGCAACAAAAGAGAAAATAAATAAAA
This sequence comes from Erinaceus europaeus, assembly GCF_950295315.1. NCBI lineage: Eukaryota > Metazoa > Chordata > Mammalia > Eulipotyphla > Erinaceidae > Erinaceus > Erinaceus europaeus. Next base: position 67,953,462 of record NC_080177.1, read on the forward strand.
ATTTTAAAAAACAAATAAAATTTAAAATAAATAGTTTAAAAAAATTTTTATTATCTTTATTTTATTTGCTGAATAAAGACAGAAATCTTAAGGGAGGGGGTGATAGAGAGGGAGAGATAGAGAGACGCCTGCAACATTGCATCACCACTAGCAAAGCTTTCCTCCTGCAGGTGGAGACTGGGGGCTCAAACCTGGGTCCCTGTGTATTTTCACATGTACCCTCAACCAGGTGCACCACCCTGTGTCCCAATAAATAAATAGTTTTAAAATAACGATAAATAAAAGTTTCTTTTTTCAAGCTAGACTCCTTAAAGATCCCAACAAGGTCCTGTGAAATCACTCACTGTAGGACCCCGGGTGGTAGAACACACATGTTACAATGTGTAAAGACCTGGGCCCAAGCCCCTGGTCTCCACCTGCAGGGAGAAAGCTTTAGGAGCAGTGAAGCAGGGCTGTAGGCTTCTCTTGTTCTTTCTTCCTCTCTATATCCCCCTCCCCTATCAATTTCTATACCTATCCAAGAAATAAATAAGCAAATATTTCTTAAAAAGTCATTTACTTTTTAAAAAGCACTGGACTCTCCAGCATTCTGCATAGTAAATAAGTAATTTATGGACTATCAGAACACTCCACACCACCCACTCTCTAATACTCTTTAGTCATCCTATGCTTTGAAGAAACCCTACATCTTTTCTATTTTCTTTCCCCAAAATTCCCTGTGAGCATGAAATAAAAGCTCTATATGCACCCCTGCCCCCCAAAGCTGTCAGTCAGCACACAACAGCACATGCTCAGTTCCATGCTGGTTCTGTCACTGGTAGGGTAATTGCACACCTGAAGAATAGGAAGCATGGGGGAATATGGAAAAGTGAAAGCAAATACAGTCTTTTTTGAAGCCAGTGGTATGGGGAGTGCTTTTTGTTTTGAATTTCAGTGACTCTGAAGAACTAGACTCCAAACATTGCTTTGTTGTCAAAATACTACTCCCAGAAGGGTGCAGTGCTAAGGGAAGATGACCAGAGGGCTCTGAAATCCAAGTCCATCAAGACCCCAAGACCTGCAGAGAGGACAGGGGAGAAGGAAGGGCATTCAGAAGTAGCAATAAGTGTAGGTGTGACTTAGAAAGGAAGGGGAGGCAGGTCCATAGGGAAAAAATGGGCACATATATGTAAATGTAAATAGTTATAGAAACATTAATCAACCCATATCTGTGGCCTTGGGAGAACTACTGAGGTTCTCCCAATGGAGAAAGTAGAATTCCCAACTTCCAATGGAGATAATGGGGAAAGAGAACTCTGGTGGTGGGAAAGGTGTAGAATTATAACCCTGTTGTCCCATAATTCTATAAATCAATATTAGATCACTAATAATTATTACCAATGTAGCCATTTCACTTTCCCTATACGATCCCCTTATTCTCCCTCTAGATGGCGCAAGATATGCGCTTCCCTCAGAGGAGCTAAGAGTCTCTAGAAGTCTGCAGCAGCGCGGGCTTTATTGTACCCTACAGAAAGCACTTAGACCTTCCCAACTGTCATTTCTTGTCTGTCTCCAGCAATTCATCACAAAGTGAAAATGAATTTCCATCACAAACCTTGGCTAAATAGAGAAGAAAAATGTCCACAGGCTACCAGGAAGAATTCCATAAGAGAAACAATTGTACTGGAAGGAAGTCCAGGGTAATTAATTAATTAATTAATGAGAAGATCCCTTTAGTTTTTACTTCCATCTTGAGATACAAGGAATACATGCCAAAAAGCAAATGTGCTTTTTGTAATATTTATTTTATTTTCCCTTTTGTTGCCCTTGTTTTTTATTGCTGTTGCAGTTATTACTGTTGTAGTTACTGATGTCGTTGTTGTTAGAAAGGACAGAGAGAAATAGAGAGAGGAGGGGAGACATAGGGGGAGAGAAAGATAGACACCTGCAGACCTGCTTCACTGCCTGTGAAGCGACTCCCCTGCAGGTGGGGAGCCGGAGGCTGGAACCCGAAACTTAGGCCTTCCTTGCGCTTCTCGCCACGTGCACTTAACACTCTGCGCTACCACCCGACTCCCAGAAAATGTGCTTTAACATTTCATCCTATCCTGACTTCTGTAGAAAGCAGAACCAGGGAAGCCGGGAAGTAGTGCAGCGGGTTAAGCACATGTGTCTATCTTTCTCTCCCCGCCTCTCTCTATTTCTCTCCGTCCTATCCAACAAGGAAGACATCAATAACAACTATAATAGCTACAACAAGGGCAACAAAAGGGAATAAATAAATTAAATAAAGTTTATAAAAAAACTTTAAAAAAAAAAGAAAGAAAGAAGCAAGGATTATGTGACAAATTATTTAGCAGGTGGAAACCTGGGGCAATGATAGTGAGAAAGAATTGAGTCAATGCTACAATGTGTCACATCTGACCACAGCTGGCCGCTATGTCACAGAAAGTTACTGAGACCTTTTGCTCTTTCATAGTCCTAGTGGATACCCAAATTTGAAACTTCCTCTTAGGCAGTGAGAGCTCTATTTGTCTAAAATTTTAGTTTTAGTATAAAGTGTTTGTAATGTCCTTGGCTTATCTTGTAATGGTATACAATGTTTGTAAAATATTAAATATTTGTATCTTCTCTTTTTAAAAGATGATTAACAAGAGTGAGAGAACCAGAGCATCGCTCTGATATATATGGTGTCAGGGATCTATTGAACTTTCAAACCTCATGCTTATACCACACCTCCACAGGTGTCTCTTTTTTCTTGATCAGATTGACCAGGGGTTTGCTAACTTTACTAACTTTTTCAAATGATTAATCCTTTCCTTGCTAAACCTCTCTGTTTTCTGTTTGCCAGTTATTTCTTCTGTTATGACTTCTGCCCTCTTACTGTTTCTTTCTCATGTTTCACCCAATGTAAGAAATTTGCTAATGCCTAATTTTAAAGGTACAACATCAACTTAACAATTTTAGTCATTTGTGAGTTTTAAGACTATAAATTTATCACCACTTGTATTGTTGCTATTATTATTACTCAACTCAAAACTTTTTCTATCCTTTTTCCAAAAACTGTTGACTTAACATTTGCTTACAATATTATGATTTTCTATAGTTGTGTATGTGTGAGAGCATGTGTGTGTATGTGCGTGTGCATGTGTGTGTATAAAACTCACTGCAACACCATGACCAAAGTTCTTGTGTTATCAAGCCCAATAAAAGTCTCCACCTATCTACCTACCCTAACCACCATAGTTATTGTAGAGTCAGTTTGGCTACTATTATGTTTTTTTGCAAGTTCATTTGCTTTTGTTATCTATTTTCTACACATGAATGTAACCATCCAGTAATTGTCTTACTCTTCTTATTTCACTTAGCACAATCATGCCTAGTTCCACCCATTTTGTCCTGAATAATTCAATGTCTTATTTGTGGATCATGGAAGATTGATTTATGTATTTGGAGTTCTTGCAATTTTTGCTTTAGATATTTCCCAACTATGCCATTAGATACTAGATACATTAACTTTTTGAATAATTTTATTTCCTGATAACTTGAATATTTTATCACTATGAAATGACATTATACTTACAGATGTTTTCTTTCTTTTTTTTTTTTCTTTTCTTTTTTTTTTTTTTATCACCTCCAAGATTACCACTGGGGCTTGGTGCGAGTTCTATGAGCCCAAAACTCCCAGACGCCATTTAAAAAAATTTTTCTATCCAATTTTTATTAGATTGGACAGAGAGAAATTGAGAGAGGATGAGGAGACAGAGAGAGGTAGAGTAAGGTATGCACCTACAGATCTGCTTCACCAACTGTCCCCACTGCAGGTGGTGAGCCAGGGCTCAAATTGCTTGGTAATATGTGCACTTAACTGAGTGCACCACTGCCTAGCTCCTCTTTTTCTTTCTTTCTTTTTTATTATTGAGTTAACAGAGTTTTACAAAAGCATAGGACTTCTAGGATATGATTTTACACTCATACATAGTAAATAAGTAACCACGCTCTCCACCAGAGTTCTCTGCCCACCCTCCTTAGCCCCTTAACCCCTACAGCCCAAAATAGTTCTCACAACATACATGAAGGATTTGGTTACTTTTTTTTTTTGTAAGTTAATTTGAGTGAAACCATCTGGTAGTTGTCCTTCACCTCTACTTTCTTCACTTAACATAATCACCTCCAGTCCCATCCATTTTGTTCCAGATAATCCAATCCTAAAGCTTTTGATTTAAAACCACTTTTGTCTGATATTTATATGTTCTTACAGGCCTTCTTTGTCAACTACAGAAATGGCACATACATCTCCTTCCTTTTACTTTCAACTCTTTAAATCTGGGCACTACACAGAATCCATATTTACATTTTGTTTCTAGACCTAATCAGATATTCTTGGACTTTTAATTGGAGCATGCAGTGTGTTTATATTTAATACTATTATTAATATATTTATTTTAAATCTGCTGTCCCTTTGCAGTTTGTAAATGTCCCAACTAATCTGTGAGGTTTCATTTTTCCCCCTCTTCTTACTTACCTTTCTTGCGTGGGTTACTTTTTTACCTTTCCATTTTTCTCTTCCACTAATTTAGCAATTATACAAGTTTTATGTCTTAATGATTACATAGAAATACAGTACACCTCCTTATCTTATCAAAGACTAAAGTGAGCCAACAGTTACATGCTCCCCCCTGAAAATACAAGACTAGGGCTTCATCTCATTGAACTTCTTCCAACATTTTTATTCATTTATTTGCTTATTTATTTATTTATTTTTAGGGATATCAATTGCAAATAACTCACTAGGCTCTAGTCTAGCTCTCTGCCATATGGGTGGAGGCTTTGGTGCAATTGATACCCTTCCCTTCCAATGTTTTCACACCTTAATTCTACCCTACCCCTGTATAGGCTCTAATGACTACCAGACAATGTTCATTTTCCCTTATATGTTCTAGTCACTAGACTAGGCTTGTTCTTTGTCTTTTCTACTCTGGTAATTTCTTCTGAAATCTCTTCAAGTTGGTAATCATCTTTCTTGTTTGCCTCAATCTGTCAGTAATGCTATTGTTTAATTTCTTATTTAATTTCACTATTATCTTTGGATTTTCTATTTAGTTCTTCATTTGAATCTGTTATGATAGTTCCTAGTTTACTGTTCCTTCCAGTGATCTTTAAGTTTGTATCACAGTGTGTGTCAGGTAGTTCCAAAATCTCCACCACATGCTGTTAATAACTAGCAGTTATTTCTGTTGGATCTCATTGAGGTAGCCACATTTTCCTGTGCTTTTTTTTTTTTTTTTTTTTAAAAAGCACTAAGCATTATTATTTCCAAAAAGATGGGGAGTAGGGTGTTAGAGAATTCCCAAATCTTGGAATAAATTAGAATGACTATAACCAAAGGGACGGAGAGGCTTTGTAGATGCTTCTGCTTAGCACCTGAAGGCATATCCTTTGGAGACTATCTGAAAACCCAGGCCTCTATTTCTGACAGGAGGAGATTGTAGGCTACAAATCCTGAGGGAAGGGTGTTCTGGTTTAACAGCTTCTCCCTTTTTGCTTTGTTTCTCCTTTGCTCAGCCCTGGGATTACCTTCCTGTTCATATAGGTTTAGTTCTGCTTCACCTTTAAGCTAAGCAATGGCCCAGGGGTAACGTGAGCTGCTCCAGCTTGAATCTCCACACTGACTAGACCTCTAGTTTTGACTTTAATCCCTCATGATATTAGCAAAAACTGAAGACCAAATTCTTTTCAGGGCAAAAGCAGTATGCTTTATCTCCTGCTTACCTTTCTATGTTTGAGAATGAAATACAAAATTTAACCTGACCACCTACCCACTACCATATTGTGAGAGCCACTGTTACTCCATATTCCCTAAAGCAGTCATTTTGACATCCTGGCCTTAGGAAAAAAAAAACTCATACATCAGCAGCTGTACTTTGTCCCTGAAAAATCAACTCAGAGATTTTACTTATCAGCGGATGTCCAGTGCAGCTGCACCTTGTCCCTGAAAAACCAGACTCAGTGTCTCTATTTATCAGCAGTTGTCTAGTAAGCTTTATCAGCCATTGAGGTATGGTCAAGGACTGTGATCAAAGAAATTCCTAGCAAGCCAGTCTGGGCCCAAAGTAACCCCCTCAATCCCAAAAGCAACCCCCCCCCCCAAGTTCCCCTTCTAAAGTGTATAAAAAGAAACTGTTTTCCCTTCCTGGGGGCTCACAAGCTAACTTTTGGAAAGCTTGTGGGACCATGCTTAAGTGTGCTTTAATAAAAGGCTCTATGTATACAGCACACACAAATAGGCACACATGTCTCATCATGTATAAAAATCTATATATACTTGGGTACACATATGTAAGGAAATAGGTGTAGTTATATTAATATAGACATGTAATTTTATAAAGCTACCTGGATACAGGGTTTCAGTGGTTAACAGTGATGTAAACATCTCTGCTGGAACACCTCACAATCTAGGCTTTGGACATTACTTCAAAGACTCAAGTCCAACAGTAAGGAAAACAAACAAAAATGAATGAAAAAAAAAAACTGAAAAGCTCCTGCACAACAATAGGAACCATCACCAAAACACAAGACATCATACAGAATGGGAGGTCTCTACACACCATACACCAGATAAAAGACTAGTAGGCAAAATGTATAAAGGGCTCACTAAACTCAAGAACAACAACAAAAACATACAAAATGGGGAGAAGAGATAGACAGAATCTTCACCAATGAAGGAATTGGATGTAAGAAAAAGTACTCAATGTCACTGATTAACAGAGAAATGCAAATAAAGACAACAGTGAGATACCACCCTTGACCTGATACCAAAAGCAGATAGGGACACAACAAAAAAGGAAAACTATAGACCAATATCTCTGATGAACATAGACGCCAAAATATTAAAGAAGATCTTGGCCAGTCAGATATAGCAGTCTATCAAAAAGATTGTTCATCATGACCAAGTGGGATTCATCCCAGGAATGCAAGGCTTGTTCAACATCCATAAGTCAATCAATGCCATTCACCACATCAATAAAAGCAAAGCCAAAATCTTCATGATTATCTCAATAGATGCAGAGAAAGCCTTTGACAAAATCCATCACCCATTCATGCTCAAAACTCTACAAAAAATGGGAATAGAAGGGAAATTCCTCAAGATAGTGGAATCCATATATAGCAAGCCTACATCCAACATCATACTCAATGGTCAGAAGCTGAAAGCATTCCCCCTCAGATCGGGCACTAGACAGGGCTATCCAATATCACCATTACTCTTCAACGTAGTATTAGAAGTTCTTGCCATAGCAATCAGGCAGGAGAAAGAAATCAAAGGAATACAGATTGGAAGGGAAGAAGTCAAGCTCTCACTATTTGCAGATGATATGATAATATACATAGAAAAACCTAAAGAATCCAGCAGAAAACTACTGGAAGTTATTAGGCAATATAGCAAGGTGTCAGGCTACAAAATCAATGTACAAAAATCAGTGGCATTTCTTTATGCAAACACTAAATCTGAAGAAGACATCCAGAAATCACTCCCATTCAGTGTTACAGCAAAATCAATAAAATACCTAGGAGTAAAGCTGACCAAAGAAGTGAAAGACTTGTATACTGAAAACTATGAGTCACTATTCAAGGAAATAAAAACTGATATCAAGAAGTGGAAAGACATCCTATGCTCATGGATTGGAAGAATTAATATCATCAAAATGAATATTCTCCCCAGAGCAATATACAAATTTAATGCGATACCTATCAAAGTTTCACCAAACTTCTTTAAGAGAATAGAACAAAAATAACAATCATTTATCTGGAACTAGAAAACACCTAGAATTGCCAAAACCATCTTGAGGAAAAGAAACAGAAATGGAGGCATCACACTCCCAGACCTCAAACTTTATTATAAAGCCATCATCATCAAAACAGCATGGTACTGGAACAAAAATGTGCACACAGACCAGTGGAACAGAATTGAAAGCCCAGAAATAAACCCCCACACCTATGGATATCTAATCTTTGATAAGGAGGTCCAAAGTATTAGATGGAAGAAGGAGGCTCTCTTCAATAAATGGTGCTGGGAAAACTGGGTTGTAACATGCAGAAGAATGAAACTGAACCACTTTATCTCACCAGAAACAAAAATCAACTCCAGATGGATTAAAGACCTGGATGTTAGACCAGAAACAATAAAATACTTAGAGGAAAACATTGGTAAAACACTTTCCCACCTAAACCTCAAGGACATCTTTGATGAAACAAACCCAATTGCAAGGAAGATTAAAGCAGAAACAAACCAATGGGACTACATCAAATTGAAAAGCTTTTGCACAGCCAAAGAAACTATCACACAAAGAGACCTCTCACAGAATGGGAGATCTTCACATGCCATACATGAGACAAGAGACTAATCACCAAAATATACAAAGAACTCAGCAAACTTAGCACCAAAAAAGCAAATGACCCCATCCATAAATGGGCAGAGGATATGAACAGAACATTCACTCCAGAGGAGACCCAAAAGGCTAACAAACATGTGAAAAACTGCTCCAGGTTGCTGATTGTCAGAGAAATGCAAATAAAGTCAACATTGAGATACCACCTCACTCCTATAAGAATGGCATTCATCAAAAAGGACAACAGCAACAAATGCTGGAGAGGCTGTGGGGACAGAGGAACCCTTCTGCACTGCTGGAGGGAATGTTTTGGTCCAGCCTCTGTGGAGAGCTGTCTGGAGAACTTTCACAAGGCTAGACATGGACCTTCCATATGACCCAGTAATTCCTCTCCTGGGGATATACCCCAAGGACTCCATAATACCCAACCAAAAAGATATGTGTACTCCTATGTTCATAGCAGCATAATTCATAATAACTAAAACCTGGAAGCAACCCAGGTGCCCAACAACAGATGAGTGGCTGAGCAAGCTGTGGTATATATACACAATGGAATACTATGCAGCTACTAAGAACAATGAACTCAACTTCTCTGAACCATCTTGGTCAGAGCTAGAAGGAATTATGTTAAGTGAGCTAAATCAGAAAGATAAAGATGAGTATGGGATGATCCCACTCATCAACAGAAGTTGAGAAAGAAGATCAGAAAGGGAAACTAAAAGCAGGATCTGACTAAATTGAAAGTAGGGCACCAAAGTAAAAACCCTGTGGTGAGGGGGAGGGTGGACATGCGGCTTCCTGGGCCGGCGGGGGGGTGGGGTGGGGGTGGGGATGGGGGGATGGGATGTGATGTAATCTTTTGGTGATGGGAATGGTGTTTATGTACACACCTATTAAATTGTAGTCATATAAATCACTATTTAATTAATATGAGAGGGGGAAAACTGATTTTATGTCTAACAAAGAGACTTTTCAAAGTTAACCCAATTACCAAATAATGTGATGATAACAGTAACTATGCATTGTCTTCTTGAACCCTAAGACAGCAGGAACCTCACATTTCTACTATAGAGCCTAAACTTCCCCCAGTCCTGGGACACTAGGGTAGTGCCCACTTTCCTGTATGCTTCTCCCATTTCTTATCAAATAATATTGCATCCGCTGATTGCAACCTAATCAACACAATGAGTGTCACTTCAGCATGCTTTACTTCAGACTGTGTCCAGAGACTTCAGGTGTGGAATGACAACCATTCAGCTTCATCACTTGGGTCAGACCTTTCCTTTCATAGTATTCTCTAATTCCATCCCAGGTGGTTCACTTCCTAACAAAGTCTCAAAACTTAGATATAGACCAGGTTCCAGGAGATACAGCATATGTTCACATGTATCCATAAACTAGGGCAAATATATACCTGAAAGCAGTAGTACACTAGAGTTTGCAGTGAGTACCCCCCACCACTTCATCTTCACTATTCCAACCTTTGGGTCCATGATTCTTCAACAATTTGTTTGGCTTTGTACGTTAACTCTCTTTTCAGCCACCAGGTTCCACATGCCATCAGGATACCAGCCAGGCTTCCCTGGACTGAAGACCCCACCAATGCATCCTGGAGATCCGCTTCCCCAGAGACTCACCCTACTAGGGAAAGAGAGAGGCAGACCGGGAGTATGGATGGAGTATGGCCCATGTTCAGCGGGGAAGCAATTACAGAAGCCAGACCTCCCACCTTCTGCAACCCACAAGGACCCTGGGTCCATGCTCCCAGAGGGATAGAGAATGGGAAAGGGATAGAGAATGGGAAGGAGAGGGGATGGGATATGGAGATTGAGTGGGGTAGTACCCCCCCATCCTATGATTTTGTTAATGTCACCTTTCACAAATAAATAAATAAAGGTGTGGTATATATACACAATGGAATACTATGCAGATATTAAGAACAATGAACCCACCTTCTCTGACCCATCTTGGATGGAGCTAGAAGGAGCTATGTTAAGTGAGCTAAGTCAGAAAGATAAAAATGAGTATAGGATGGTCCCACTCATCAACAGAAGTTGAGAAAGAAGAACAGAAAGGGTAACTAAAAGCGGGATCTGACTAAATCTAGAGTAGGTTACCAAAGTAAAAACCCTGTGGTGAGGGGGAGGGTGGACATTCGGCTTCCCAGGGTGTAGGGGGGAGAGGCGGGGGGTGGTGTGAGGAGATACAGTCTTTTGGTGGTGGGAATGGTGTCTATGTACACTCCTATTAAATTGTAGTCATATAAACCACTATTTAATTAATACGAGAGGGCAAAATTTGATTGTATGTCTCAAACTTTTTAAAACACAGAGTCTTTTTAATACATAAGCTGAGTCTTTGATATGTTGACTCTCTCAAAAGCTTAGACCAGGGAGAACAGAAGCAACTAGTGGCACAGCTATATACAAGATGTAGGGTATTGTAGAGCAAATCCTAACAAAGGGACTTTTCAAAGTTAACTAAATTACCAAGTAATGTGATGATAACAGTAACTATCCATTGTCTTCCTGAACCCTAAGAGAGCAGGAACCTCACATTTCCACTATAGAGCCTATATTTCACCCAGTCCTGGAATTTTAGGGTGGGGTGCACTTTCCTGCATGTTTCTCTCAATTCATATCAAATAATATTGCATCCACCGATCACAACCTAATCAACACGAGTGTCACCTTAGCATGCTTCACTTCAGACTGTGTCCAGAGACTTCAGGTGTGGAATGACAACACTTCAGCTACATCACTCGGGTCAGACCTTTCCTTTCATAGTATTCTCTAATTCCATTCCAGGTGGTTCACTTCCTAACAAAGTCCCAAAACCTAGATATAGACCAGGTACCCTGAGATAGAGCATATGTCCACACGTATCCACAAACTAGGGCAAAATATATGCCTGAAAGCAAAAGTACACAATATTCTGCAGTGAGTACCCCCCAACACTTCATCTGCACTATTACAGCCTTTAGGTCCATAATTGTTCAACAATTTGTTTGGCTTTGTATGTTAATTCTCTTTTCAGCGCCCAGGCTCCAGATGCCAGCAGGATGCTGACCAGACTTCCCTGGACAGATGAAACTCACCAGTTTGTTCTGGAGCTCCACTTCCCCAGAGACACACCCTACTAGGGAAAGAGAGAAGCAGGCTGGAAGTATGCATCAACTAGTCAACGCCTCTATTCAGCAGGGAAGCAATTACAGGTGCCAGACCTTCCACCTTCTGCAACCCACAATGACCTTGGGTCCATACTCCCAGAGGGATAAAGAATGGGAAAGCTATCAGGGGAGGGGATGGGATATAGAAATCTGGTGGTGGGAATTGTGTGGAGTTGTACCCCTCCTATCCTACAATTTTGTTAATGTCTCCTTTTTAAAATAAATTTTAAAAAAGAAGAAAGTACAGACAGAGCAAGTACTGGAGAGCACTGGGGATAAGGCATCCTTTTACACTGCTGATTGGAAAGTAAGCTGTTTCAATCCCTGTGGAAAACAGTTTAGAGGTTCCTTAAAACACCAGAAATGGAAAAACTCTGTGATCTACCAAATTCTCTTCTGGGGAAATAAAACAAAGGAAATAAAAACACCTATCCAAAAGACCTATGTACACCTATATTTATAGCAGCACAATTTATAATAGCCCAAACCTGGAAGCACTCCAGATGTTCAATGACAGATAAGAAGTGAGTAAGTTATATGTTTCACAATGGAATGTTATTCAACTATTAAAAATGATCAAGACAGATCAATGGTAGTTAAACAGTTAATGGTATTTATATACTTTCCTCATGTTTGGGAGCTACTTTCTGCACTGATACAGCTTTTTAGTCCTGTTCTAAACTCTAACACCATCTTAGCAGACATTTTTAGTCTACCCAAATATTAGCTGTCAGGCTCAGGCAAAAATTACTAAAGTTGTGGACCTCTTGGAATATACCTAAAATAGATTTCTTAGCTTCTTCACTCACAAAGACCCCTACTTTCATCAGCTCTATTCCCACCTTTGGGTTCCTGTTTATTAAACAATTTTTACTGCTTTGTCTTACCACCTTTCAGCCACCAAGTTGCAGATGCTACATGAGGCCATCTTGACTTCCCTGGGCAGATGACCTCACCAATGTGTCCCAAAGTCTCACCTCTCAAGAGCCCTACCCCACTAGGGAAAGAGAGAAACAGGCTGAGTGTATGGATCAACCTGCCAATGTCCATATCCAACGGAGAAGCAGTTAGACCTTCCACCTTCTGTACCCCATAAAGAATTTTGGTCCATATTCCCAGAAGGATAAAAAAATAGGGATGTTTCCAATAGACGGGATAGGACACAAAACTCTCATGGTGGTAACTGTGTGGACTTGTACCACTGTTATCATACTATTTGTTAATCATTATTAAATCACTAATAAAATATTTTTTAAATGATGAAGTCATCTCCTTTGCCTCATTGTGGATGGACCTTGAAGAAATCATTTTATGTGATCTAAAACAGAAGGAAAAGGACAAATACCAGATGATCTCACTTATAGGTGGAACTGAAGAGACAAGGACAGAAAGGAAATAAGTAAAGTGAAACTTGGACTGGTAGGATGTATTGCACCAAAGCCAAGGACTCTCAGGAGTGGTTCTTCTAGCATTTGGCCTTCTTCCGTAGCCAGTCAACAGCGTCAGGTTGAGAATGATGTAAAGTTTCAAGACCTCCTTTGAATCTGGAGAGGTGGCAGTCGTTGACTATGTGGGTCATAGTCTGTCTGAAGCCGCAGGGGCAGTTCAGGTCGTCTCTGGCTCCCCAGCGATGGAGCATAGCGACGCACCGGCCATGGCCTGTTCGATAGCGATTGAGGAGGGCCCAATCATAACGTGATAGGTCAAAGTCGGGTTGACGCTTGCAAAGGTCTGTGATGAGGTGTTTGTTCTTTACCTCAGCTGACTGATAACTCTGTTTCCAAGAGTCTGGAACAGAGAAGTTCAGTGTAGGTGTAGGGGATCAGATTGGATGATGAGACGTCAAGCGTTGGACAGGGTGGGCGAAGATATCCGCATATGTTGGCAGGTCCGGTTGAGCGTAGACTTGGGAAATGAACTTAGATGATGCCGCATCCCGACGAATATCTGGCAGGGCGACGTTGCTAAGAACTGGCAGCCATGGAACCGGGGTGGAACAGATGGTTCCAGAAATGATCCTCATGGAGGAATATAATTTGGAATCGACCAAGTGGATATGGGGGCTATGGAACCATACTGGGGCACAGTATTCTGCAGTGGAATAGCATAATGCCAGAGATGATGATCGTAGTGTGGAAGCGCTCGCGCCCCATGAAGAGCTGGCCAGTCTTGCAATGATGTTATTCCTCGCGCCCACCTTTGCTGCAGTTTTTATGAGATGTTCGTGAAATGACAGAGTGCGATCAAGAGTAACGCCAAGACAGACTGGCTGGGCTTCATGCCGGATTCTCGCATCCTCAAGCTGCACATTAAGCTCACGCGAGGCCGAGGCATGGTGTAGATGGAAAACAGATGATACCGTTTTTGCAGTGCTAGGGATTAGTCGCCATTTTTTACAGTAATCAGATATCAGAGACATGTCTTTCATGAGTGTTTACTGAAGGATGTCAAACTTGGATGCCTGAGTTGCACAGCAGATGTCATCGGTGTAGATGAACTTCCTTGAAGAAGTTTCTGGGAGGTCATTGATGTAACTATTAAATAGCGTAGGAGCCAGAACAGAGCCCTGGGGGAGGCCACTTGAGACAAGTCTCCATCTGCTAGACTTGTCACCCAGATGCACCCGGAATCTTCTGTTTTGGAGAAGAAATGATATAGTGTTGGCCACCCATGGAGGCAGGCATCTTGAGATCTTGACTAGGAGACCACGGTGCCAGACCGTGTCATAGGCTGCTGTGAGATCAACAAAGACAGCACCCGTCTTTAAATTCTTCTGGAATCCATTTTCAATGTAAGTTGAGAGGGCCAGGGCTTGTTCACAGGTAGATCTTCCTGGGCGGAAACCAGCTTGGGCAGGTGATAGGAATTTCTCTGTAAGAGGAGAAATTCGTGACAGAAGCAGCCTCTCAAGGAGTTTGTAACACACGGAGAGGAGAGAAATTGGTCTATAGCTGGCAGCCAGTGTTGGGTCTTTCTTTGGTTTCAAAACTGCTATTATCTTCGCACGACGCCAAATTTTGGGCATAGATTTGGATTCCAAGATGTGGGACGGGAATGAAGTGAGCCACTTCTTTGCCACGGGGCCCAAGTTAAGAATGAGTTCTGGGGTGATGTTATCATAGCCAGCAGCCGTTCCCGGTTTAACCCTCTTCAAAGCGTCTTCCAGTTCAGACAGTGTAAAGGGAGAGAGTTTTGGAGATGGACAAGATAACCGGAATTGGGATGACCACTCATGGGAAATTTCTCTTTTCCAGACTGGGTTGATCTTAGCACGTCCAACTTGAGTTAGGTGACTGGCCACTGTGTTTGGAGATACAGGAGGATGGGAGATGGGAGAGGGTTGGCTACCGGCACCCAGACTATGAAGAAGCTTCCAGGCCTTCCTACTTGAGTGGGTGAAGTTCAGACTTTCCGTGAGTTGTTGCCAGCGGGCTTGAAGTGCTACATCCAGGGAGGCAATGAGATGGTCAGCCACATCTGGGTCGCCCGACTCATCGTACTGCTTTAGTAGTTGCTCGCATTAAGCATCAAGACAAGGCGTATAGTTAACATGTCTCCCACGAGGAATAGCTTGAGAAGCTGCTTTGAAGATGGCTTGGCGGAAGCACCTGTAGGAATCTTCAGAGGGGATAGAGTTAATTGGAATTGCAGGAATAGATTTGTTGATAAGATCACTGAACAGACGCCAGTTTGCTTTCCGAAAGTTCCATCTTAGTTTCTCTGAGCACAGAATCAGTGGGAGCTGGAGACCAATGTGGATGATAGCTGGGCGGTGATGACTGTGCGGGAAGATCTTGACAACGTGTCTCGTAGCGGGAAAGGCTTGGCCGTTGACTGTGCTAATCCAGCACAGGTCAGGTGACAAGACTTTATTCCATCTAGCACTGTGAAAACAGCCTGGCTGTTTGGGATTGTATAATAGGGAGAGGTCATTCACTGAAGCCCAGACGGCTAAGATAGAGCCGTCAGCGTGAGTGGAGGAATATCCCCAGTCTTGGTGATGACTATTAAAGTCTCCAACATAAACGGCTGGGTGATTCGGGCTAGGCAGGACCTCATTATCCCATGAGGCACTGGGAGGCTTATATACGTTGACGAGCTGAATAGTTCCAATAGTAATGGAGTCGTAGAAGGTCGAAGAGGCTGTATGGTAAACGTCCGCAAGATACGATTTAGCGTAGATGGCTTGGCCATGTTTAGGATGGAGATTATAGCATATTAAATCGAATCCACTGATGGTGAATCGAGCAGCTTCATCGACTGCTATATGTGTTTCTTGGAGGCAAATAACATCTGCCTGATGCTGTATCGCCAATTGACCAATAAGAACACGTTTGGCAAAGGACAGCCCCTCAACATTAAGTTGGAAGACTCGAAGAGCAGGACCAACAGCTTGAAAGCTGTCAGGAACTGCTTGTTGCTGGCTTTGAAAGTGACTGGGATCCATGTGGATTCAGTCGGCTAGGAAGGATTGTCAGTTTCCCCAATGAATGGGTACTCATGGGATGCACCACGGGAAGGTCGATCCAATGCATCAGGAGTGGTGAAAGAGAGGGAATAGAGAGGGTGCTGGGTCCTGGCACATCATGGTGAAAAAAGTTGGTGTGAGAGTGTTTTGCATCCTTCTGTCACAGGAACATGTGAAATTATACCCTTATGTCAAGAATTGTACTGTAAACCACTCAGCCCTCAATAAAACGATTTACAAAATTCTCATTCTCTGATGTAGGCCAATCCTCTTCTGAATGAGGACAGTAAAACCCAGAAGTTAGTAATGAGCCACATAACTGATAAGTTGGGAGCCCAGAGCTCATAGTCCCTAAATCAGGTTTTTTTTTTCTTAATTTTATTTTGTTTTGTTTTTCTAAATGAGAGATGAAGACTTGGGGCAGAAAAGGGTCTTAAAGCAACCTTATCCCCATGGCCAAAATAAATAGCCCTCCTAAAATGTTTTCCAGTACCTGTTGCCTTTCTGCCTCCGGTTCCCAGCAGGTGAAACATCTGGGATGCCTGAGCAGCCGTTCTAAAAGAATATTCTCTTTCTTTGACCTTGATCTACATACTGTGGCTTCCTCCACTTCTTAGACTGGTATAAAGGAAAGTTAACAGCTTGGCAGCTTTGCATTTGTGTGTGTGAGAAGTGGTGTGTGTATATACACTTTCATAATCATCTGAACTTTGGCACACCCCATAACATATGACTGTTTCATTTAAAAATGTAATTAATGATAATGACTATGGAGAAGGTATTCAATGGATATATATATATATATATTATTTTTATATATTATATATTATAATAATTATTTTTAATTATTATTAATATATATATTAATAATATATATATTATTATATATATTATATATATATATTATTTGGAACATAATAAAGTAAGGGATATGCATTCAGTTCCTTTGCTAGCACTCTGCCTTGACTTGACCTTTCCTATACTGCTTTTGTGCTAAAACAACTCCCAAATGGAAGTTTCAAATAATTTGAAGGTAGTTATAATACCCATTCATACCCTAAGCCCATCTTTTTCCTACATGATTCAGCAGGGAGTTAATTTATCGCTGAAGATCCTCTCTTCTGGGTCATTCAGCAGAGTTCAGGACAGAAACCCTCCTAAGACTATTATTTCCTCTTATTTTTATCTGTTTGTGGATACAAGAAGCAAAGTCAAGCCTCGCTGTCCCTGTGAAATGAGACAAAAATGATATTTGTGTAAGAAAGAACCAAAGTGAAGAGACTTGGGAAATGGCACACCCAGTACAGCACACACATTACCATGCACAAGGACCTGGGTTCAAGCCCCTGGTCCCTACCCATAGGAGGGAAGCTTCAAGAGTGCTGAAGAAATGTTACAGGAGTCTCATTTCCTCTCTCCTTCTCTATGTTCCCCTTCTCTTTTAATTTCTCTCTCTCTATCAAAAGAATGAATGAAAAAGAAGAGAAGGGAAGAGAAGAGAAGAGAAGATGGAGATGGAGATAGCACAGTACAGTGGATAAAGCACTGGACTCTCAAGCATGAGGTCCTGAGTTTGATCCCTGGCATCACATGTGTCAGAGTGGTGCTCTGGCTCTTTCTCATATAAATCTTGTGGTCCAGGAAGTGGTACAGTGAATAAAGCACTGAATCCAAGTGTGAGGTTCTGAGTTCAATCCCTGGCAGCACATGTACCATAGTGATGTCTGGTTCTCTCTCTCTCTCTCTCTCTCTCTCTCTCTCTCTCTCCCTCTCCTTACCTCCCTCTTATCTTCATGAATAAATAAATAAAATCTTAAAAAGAGTGAGAGAGAAGTCCAAAGACACCCACCAATGCTATTCCCACTGAGTCTGATCCCCAAATGCCATTATAAGTATTTATCTCAAGGCATATGTAATGCCTGTAACTACACAAAGTGTTGGCATATGATGTCAAGGGGAGATAGGAAGTTGATTCCTAACACTCTCAAGGCTGGAGTTCAATACCTTGGTGAATTAAACAAGGTCCAATAACAAATGGATTCTCAGTCTCCCAGTCTTAGAAACCTGAGACATGGGGACGTAAACAAGTCTTGTGTTTTCCATTCACGCACTAGAGATTCTAGTAAATAACTGGGATGCAGAGAGAGGATACAGAGACAATATAGTCACCATAAGTCATCCTGCCACAGTCCCATGGTGAAGTCCTTCCATATTTTCCTTGGTGAATTACAGAAACCCAGCCATTTTCTGTAATGCTAAGACCTGACTGGAGTGACACAGACTTTATGTTTTATTCACAAATATTTCCAGTATTACTTCCCAATACTTGGTCAGAAACAGAGGAACTTGACAGCAGGAGGGTCTCTACAAGTGTGAGGTGTCACACCGAGAATAGAGCATTGGTGGGAGACATGACACACACTGTTCAGGTGTGAGTTAGATTTTCCAAATTAAAAAAAAAAAAAGAAAGAAACACTTTGATATATCTGCCCTAAACTTTGAGGGAAAGAGATTAAGAGAAAGACCCACCAAGCTTATAGCCATATGATGGGGGTTCCGGTAAATGATTCAACAGCATTCCTCTTAACGACCCCAAACCAAACCATTGGCCACTTCCTGCTAAGACCGGGTAAGAAGTGTACAACACTCACCTTAAATGTCATGAGAGAAGGAAATAGCCCATTGTTTCAGGAGACTAAGGGACCCTTAGGCCCCATAAGACAAAATTCTGTGGGTGGGGTGACCTCAGTAGACAAAGTTTCTGGGGGAGATAAAAATTCTGTGGGTGGGGTTGGGAGAAAAAGAGTGTGACCCAAGGTCATGTCCGAGGTAATACCACAAACTGGCTTCCACCCAGAAGTGCAATCAATACCAACTTCCCCCCCCCCCCTGGGCTTATTTAGTTACATTTCCCCTGGTTTCTTGGGGATGGGCATACTCTTCTCACTCAAATCCAGTTCTCCTCTTCCTTCCTCTATTGTCCTCTATCATCTCTATCACTCCAGAGTTTTGCTAAATTATCCTCAGCCCATGACTGAGAGCTTGTTCTTTCTTGGTGAATGGGCAGTGATTAGATTAGGAGGCAAGGGAAACTTAAAAGCTGTCCTTCTGCATTCCAAAACACTATAAATAAATAAGAATAAAAAACACTATAAATCTCATAGATGTATCTGTCCTATAGACTTTCTTTCTCCACTAATTCCCTTTCTCCTCTATCCTTCCTACAATTCCCCAGTCCTTATTAGTCTTTATTCCTAAAACTCTCAAGGCTGAGGTTCAATACCTTGGTGAATTAAACAAGGTCCAATAGCAAATAGATCCTCAGTCTCCCAGCCTTAGAAACCCACGACATGGGGACATAAACATGTTTTGTGTTTTCTAGTCATGCACTAGAGGTTTTAGTAAATAACTGGGATGCAAAAAGAGGCCAAAAAGAGTTATTAGAGGCCAAAAGAGTTCCCAACCCAACACACAACCTAGGTTCCCCATTCATTAACAAGTCTCTCCTTCAAAACTTTATCATTTAATGTGATGTGAATATCCCCAGAATCTCTGTCATCTTACCCAACTAACAGAAATAACTCCTAATTGAAGCAGCACTCTTCTCAACAACATTTCTGAATCTTGAGATTAAATGAAGTCAGCTAAGACCAAGTCAGTGATAGAAGAAATGGAACATTCACAAGCATGGATATTAAACAACACATTCTCAAATAACCAGTGGGTCAAAGAAGAAATCACAAAAGAAATTAGGAAATACTCTGAGGCAAAAATAAAAAGAAACTAATATTCCAAATTTAGGGAATGCAGTAAAATAAGTACTCAGAGGGACACATACTGGTATGTTTACATAAAAAATCAGCAACACAGTATTACACCAAAGGAATCGACTAAGGTAACTTTAGAAGTTCCTAAAGAAATTAGAAAAAGATAAAACAACTCAAGCCTGAAAAAAGAAAGTAGGAAAATTAGAGCAAATGTCAACAAAATAAAAGTGAAAAAAAATCAGTGTGTACACCACACTAGCATAGTGAAGAAGGAAATTTTACATCATCACCTCACTAGATTTAGAAAGTCAAAAGTCCTTCTTGACTTAAAATAAAATAATTCAGAATACTTGGAATAAAATGAAATTTCTTTACTACCATAAAAGAAAGGTATTAAAACCCCCAAACTGGGGCCAGGTTGTAGCACACCTGGATGAGTGCACACACTACAGTGCGCAATGACCCAGGTTCTAGTCTCTGATCCCCACCTGCAGGGGGAAAGCTTCACAAGTGGTGATTCAGTGCTGCAGGTGTCTCTCTGTCTCTCTCCCTCTCTATCTCCCCTTTTCTCTCAATTTCTGGCTTTCTCTATCCAATAAGTTAGCAAACATAATAAAAAAATAAAAACCCAAAACTATCATCATATAAAACTGGGTGTTACTCCTAACATTATAAACATAAAAATAATATTTGCAGTCATCATCATTGCTCATAAGTATTGAAAGTCCTAGACAGAGAATTGTTTGAAATGATAAAGGTATCCAAAATGGTGTGCAGGTGACATAACTATGTATGCATGTACATAGATAACCCAGAAAGTCTACACAAAAAAACACTGGTTTATAGATTCAATAAATCATAGAGCAAGATTTATTGTGTTTCTATATATCAACATGAAAGTAAATTAAGACAATAGCTCCCCTTACAGTAAGGCCAGAAGAACAGCCCACTTGGGTAGTGCACTGCTTTGTCACGTGCACAACTCGGGTTCCAGCCCAGCTCCCACCACATTGAAGGAGGCTTTGATGCTGTGACATCTCTCACTCTCACTTTCTGCCTCTCTGTGTCTATCTAAAAACAAAAAATAATAATAATTGTCTTTAGAACAGTACCAAAAACATATCACTAATGTTAATACTGGAAAACAATATCTTTCTCTCCCCCTCTCTGTCTGCCCCTCTTCTCTCCATTTCTCTCTGTCCTATTCAACAATGATGACATCAATAATAATAACTATTATTATTAATAATAATAATAAATACAACAATGAAAAAAACAACAAGGGCAACAAAAGGGAAAATAAATAAATATTAAAAAAATTTTTAAAAGAAATATACAGAATAAGTGCAAGCTCTATAAAATTCTAATTATTATTATTTAATAAGATGAATAAAAATCAATGCAAAATACTCTCTTTTTGATAAAGGTACTGAGTACATTCAATAAAAAGAAAAATATCTCTAATAGCTGGTGCTGAAACAACCAGATGATCACACACACAAGAAAGTAATTAGATTTCTTTTTTCATGTGTGTGTTTTTATTTATTTTATCTATAAAAAGGAACACTGTCAAAACCATAGGAGAAGAGTGGTACAACTCAACACTATTCCCACCACCAGATCTCCGTATCCCATCCCCTCCCCTGATAGCTTTCCTATTCTTTATCCCTCTGGGAGTATGGGCCCAAGGTCATTGTGGGATGCAGAAGGTGGAAGGTCTAGCTTTTGTAATTGCTTCCCCGCTGAACATGGGCATTGACAGGGTGATCCATACCCCCATCCTGCCTTTCTCTTTCCCTAGTGGGGTGGGGTTCTGGGGAAGCGGAGCTCCAGGACATATTGGTGAGGTTGTCTGTCCAGGGAAGTCTGGTTGGCAACATGCTGGCATCTGGAACTTGGTGGCTGAAAAGAGAGTTAACATACAAAGCCAAACAAATCGTTGATTAATCATGAACCTAAAGGCTGGAGTAGTGCAGATGAAGATAGCTAGTAGGCATATTTTGTACATTTCCCTCACTCACTGCAAAGCTAACCTTATCAAAGCAAGGACTGCAAAAGCTAAATAAGGGCAAGAGACTGGCATACTTTAACGATGGTTCTTTAGTCACTATCAGGTCACCCCATCATCTGGGACCCTATTCAGGGAGGCCTGAGATTCCCAAATAGACATGATGGGCCTAGACCTCAAATAAATCCCTCTCTCCGTTGTTACCAGTCATCTCTATCAGGAACAACAAAATAGACCCCTTTGTGGGCCCCCATAAGACCTTGCCCTCAACTTGGGTCAACAATGGTATTCCAAAGGGCCTGTGGCTATGCTAGTTTTTTTTTCCCCTGAGCCTGAAATCTGACATGCAGGTGAATCCAAGTTATTGTCTGGGAAGGTGATGTCATGGCTGGAAAAAGGATCAGAAAGCTGGATCAGGGAAGAGAGTAGCTCCCTAATATAGGAACAGTATAAATCTTGTTGACTGTAAGTCTCACTGATTTGATGTGATCTGGGGTCCTTATCCAGCTTAGGAGGCTATGTGACCTCTGCATCCCTGTAGATCTGAGCTCACATACTGTGGTCATGAGTAGGAACATTCTAAGCTGCTCCAATTTCAGGACCCATCTTCCTCAGGTAGAGCATAGAGTATGTAGTCCATCCTCCCTTTAAAAAAAAAAAAAAAAAGAGAAGTCCAGCTTTACTATGAGCCCTTGTAGTTTAAAACAAGACAATAAAGATTCCCTAGAAAAGAAGTTCTAGTGATGGATGGGCTGTACTCTGGATTGAGAAGATGGTGGCCATACTATCAGCCTGTCTTGTAGATGCTTCACCATGGCCCTTCCCACACCATACTCTGTTCATTGGTGTTTCTGTCTCCCCCAGCAGACAGTCATCTCTGTGAGGAAAGGGCACATATCTCCAGTGTGTTTCATCTCTGTATATAGAAGCGTCTAAACACCTGCTGAGGCCAGACTGCCAACCTCCTGCACCTCATAGAGATCTTTGTTGCATACTCCCACAGGGATAAAGAATAGGAAACCTTCTGATGGAGGGGATGGGTTATGGCCCTGTAGTGGTGGCAACTGGAAGAACTTCACCCCTCTTATCCCACAGTCTTGTTGATCATTGTTGAATCACTAATAATATTAATAACGAGAAGTTGGAAAATAGGAAAACACAAAGCAGAACATGGACAGTTTTGGTGTATTGCACCAAAGTATAAGACTCTGGGGTGGGGTAGGAGGGTTCGGGTCCTGTAACATGGTGGCAGAGGAGGACCTAGAGGGGGTTAAATTGTTGTGTGAAAAACTGAGAAATATTACACATGTATAAACTACTATGTTTTGTTATTGACTATAAACTGTGAGTCCCCTCAATAAATTATATATATATATATATATTGAACACCTGCTGAGAAAATTTACCTGATTGATCAGGATAGACTCAGATGAAGGTATGGAGATTCTCTGGCTGGGGAGTCAGGTCATGGGACTCCACCATTGACTCTGTTTGTCAGTACCACATCCTTTGCTCCCCACCTTGACATGTGAGTTTCGTTTCTAGGCTGGAACACAGGGTGTGCTCTGAGTCATCATCTGTGGCTACTGATGTGGTCACTGAATGAATCTCACAAACTACCCAGAGAGCATCATCAGGCAGAGGGAGTGGAGGGTAGAGAAGCTTTCATAAGAACGCCTTCTAGGATAAAGCACCACAAAACCAGAAGAAGAACTCAAGGTCTCTGGGTCCATCTATGCATTCTCCTGCTGCTGGGGCTTAAAGAGATCACAGAGGAAGCTGAGAAGCTCACCCAAGACAACCTTCCTGGGAAGATGCACCTGCTGCTGCTCCTGCTCCCACTCCTGCCAGCCTGCTTCCTGCCCCCCAGGACACAGGCAGGTGAGTGATCATCTGAACCTCAGAGACAGGGCTCATTCCACATAGGCACAGACCTTCTGAATGCTCTGCATTCAGGTTATGCATCAGGAATATGCTAAACCTGCCCCCATGCCACTTCACACCCCAAGTGTGATGCTGGTATTATGCCAGCATACTGGCAGGGCAGAAGGCTGTTCTTAGGGACAGTTAGGGGCACTGTCCCTCCCAGGGGACCTTTTCTACAAGACCATGGGAGAGTGAGGGAAAATAGAAACAAGGAAATGTTGATCTCCTAAAGATGCAGAGTGGGCCTAGCTCCTGACTGGGGTGAAAAGGGTGCTCCCCTAAGTGACTTCTTTGGAGAGACACAGAGCTAAGCTGAGTCTGGGGTTGCTCATCACTGCCCCCCAGAAAACATTATTTTTCTTGCTTCAGCCCTAGCCCCCTCAGTCTCTCTCTCTGCTTTTCTTCCCAGAGCTTTAGGAGTTTCTTCATTTTCAAGATATCTCATATTTAGGAGTCTCTGTTTCACATAAGCCCACCAGAACCATCCCCCCCTCCCAGCCCACCAGAATCCTATTGGAGGCCACCCCCTCACACAGAATATGGGCACTAATTGGGCTCCACTGTCTGTCAGGCACAGGAAATTGGCCATGACAGCATCTAGACCCTTGAACTTCAGTCCAACCACTAGAAAGCAGAACAGTTCTAGACATCACAGACTCATGGGGCCCTTAGAAACCACTTGAGACAAAGCCAAATCAGAGCAGGGATTCTCAGGAGCCCCTAGAAAGCCACTGTCTATAAGACAAGTATATTAACCTCCAACTCTTCAGAGAAGGCAGACTCAAGGACAAAACTGCCACTCTTAACTTTCTGTGAAGAGGAAGCTGAGAGACCTCTTGGCCCCTCCCACCCCAGGCCTGCCAGGCCCCCAGATGCTGCAATCCAAGCATAAACTACATCAGCCGGGTGCCCTGAGTGGGGGCACACACAGAACAGATGTTTCCTTCAGGCCAGATCATCGGGGGACATGAGGCCAGACCCCATTCCCGCCCCTACATGGCTTACCTGAATATCTCAGAGCAGATGTTTTACACCCTGTGTGGGGGTTTCTTGATCCGAAAGGACTTTTTACTGACCGCCGCTCACTGTCAAGGAAGGTGAGGAGACTCTCCAGCCCACATGTTCCTATAAGCCCTGGGAGGGAGGCCACCCTCAACTGGTAGGACACATGAGCCAGGAGATGCCTCAGAGGCTGAGAGCTGGACAGGAAGTTCTGGGTAGCAAGGATTTTAGTGTCAGAGCACAACTGACAAGAAGACCTGGCTTCTGTGCAGACACACAATACAGCGTGCATAAACTAATAGATTCTTCCTGGAGCAACTAATCCTAGGAGACTAAATGGGTACAAATAGCCCCCCAAGCCCCATAACCTTAGCTACAGAGCAAGAGAGGACACAGCCAGTCTGCACCTGTCCTCCAATCCCCAGGTTTCCATCAACTGCTGTCCTTTCTGCTTTCAGAGTTTCAGGGAACCTAGGCTGTTACTTCCTGTGACTCCCCCTCCTTCTCTGCTCTCTGTGCAGCTCATACAAGATCATCCTGGGGGCCCATGACATCCAGAAGAAGGAGAAGACCCAGCAGGTCATCAGTGTGAGCAGAGCCATCCCCCACCCAGACTATAATTCTAAAAACTTCTCCAATGACATCATGTTACTGAAGGTGAGAAGTCTGGTCTGCTGCTGCTGCTCTCTGGGTTCCCTCCTTGTCAGTCCCAGTGGCTTAGCCACATGTGGTGTCCATCCCAGAGCCCATTGCTAAGTGGACGCTTATCTCTTCCCCAAGTTGGCGAAAAAGGTCAAGATGACCTCAGCTGTGAAGCCCCTCAAGCTGCCCAATCCCCGGGACCGGGTGAGGCCAGGACAGGTGTGCAGTGTGGCTGGCTGGGGGAGGACTTCTGCCCGCTGGAAGAAATACCCAGACACACTACAGGAGGTGAAACTGACCTTGCTTGAGGATGAGGAGTGTGGATCTCGGTTCCGAAACCATTACAATAATGCCATTCAACTGTGTGCTGGAGACCCAAATGATGATAAAGCTTCCTTTCAGGTGAGGCTGAGTAGGGTCAGGAGAGAAGTCTCTTTGAGGAAGAACTAGGACCTGAGACAAGAGGGTGACTCCATTACCATCTAGGCTGTGGTTACTCTCCTAGGGAAGGAAAGGGGGAGTGCCAGATGGGAGCCTTTGGGACCTCTGCAACCTCCAAAGCCCATGGTGAATGCATCACCTGCAGGAAGGGTTTGCAATTCTGGCCACACAGGACACAAGACTCTGAGATGGTGCTCCCTGTGGTGCATAGGCTGAAGAACCTTGCTCTTCACTGGCACCACCTGGGTTAATGAACTTGTCTGGCATCTGAGTGACAGGGGGCACACCCTCAGTACCTCTTTAGATAGTGCAATGCCCTGGGAAGCAGGAACTTGGGGTAGAAGGAGGGTGGATCTGCTATTTGTTTTAAGATTTTCTTTTTTAATTAATTAATATGATAGAGATAGAGAGATCAAGAGAGAATAATAATAGAGAGGAAGGAAGAAAAATAGAAATATATAGAAAAAATACATACATATATACAGACAGACAGACAGAGAATTGCAGCACTAGTTCTCCACTTTTGAAGCTTCTCCTCCCCCCCCCCCAGCAGGTGATGACTAGGGATTTGAACCTGGGTCCTTGCACATTGTAACATGTGTGCTCAACCAAGTGTGACACCACTCTGACCCAGGAAGACAGATCTTTAACAGCTAGATCAATCCCTTCATTCTCTCCATAGGGCGATTCTGGGGGTCCTCTCGTTTGCAACAACATGGCCCAGGGCATTGTCTCCTTTGGACGAAAAGATGGCACACCTCCACGGGTCTACACCAAGATCTCAAGTTTCCTTCCCTGGATAAAGAAGACCATGAGAAGCCACTGATTTCAAGAACTAGACTATTATGTGGGACTAATGTAGCATCACCTTCAAGAGACACCTGAAATGGAATAAATGTCTCTTATCTGAGTGGGAACTGCTGGTTGTGCTTGATCCTCATTCGTAGGCTCCAACTCTGTGCTCAGAAGACGAATGACACAATTCAGCTATGTTCTGTTTCCTCCTCTCTCTGCTCCCCAGACCCCCAGGCAGTGCTGTCTCCAGCTCTTCCTACCCAAACCCATCTCCCCTGGGCCCTACCTTCTATCAGGGCTGAGACTGAACACCACCAGGAGGAATCCTGGTATTCTCTGATGCTGGGCTCGGGAGCTTCTCAGCTCCTGCCCTGTCATGTGGAGAAGGGAAAAAGCTCACACCATGGGTGCCAGTCATCTAGCAGGCACAGCCTGGATGGAGCTCCAGGAAAAATCTCCAGGCCCACTGGAGAAGAAAGAACATTCCTCTTCAAAACAGTGGATGGCATTGGAGGTGAGGTGATGAGATGTTCCCTACTCTCATGATGGTTGAATCTCCTTCCTAATCCTCTCTGCCTCCTCTGAGCTCAGACTCCAGCCTCCTCACTGCTCTCTAGCCATCCTACTTACCACACTGGTCCCCTACCCATGTCTCCCTCTCTCTCCACACTGATCCCGGCTGGTCTCAGAATTCTGTGTGGAACCAGCAGCTCCTCCCCCAAACCATCACCACTACCACTGAGAACCAGCCAGCTCACAACTGGGCACAGATGTTTTCTTTCTTTTATTTTCTCGCTCTTTTTAATTTTTATTATCTTTATGTATTTATTGGATAGAGACAGCCATAAATCAGTAGGGAAAGGGGAGAGAGGGAGAGAGACAGAGAGACATCTGCAGCACTGCTTCACCACTCGCAAAGCTTTCCCCTTGCAGTGGGGGACCATGGCCTGGAACTCAATCCTTGCTCATTGTAACATGTGTGCTCAGCCAGGTAAATTACTACCACCCCCTTTTTTATCACAGGGAGTGGGGGGACTTCACCACTCCAGGCCAAAAAAATGTTTAAGATAGATAGATAGATAGATAGATAGATAGATAGATAGATAGATAGATAGGTGATGGGTGAATGGATGTTTGGTAGGTAGATGAGGCATTATAACACTGAAACTTTCCCCAATGCAGTGGGATCCAGATTCAAACCTAGGAAGGGTGCGGGACAAAATAAGCACATTAACCACGTTAGCTATTTTGCCAATCCAAATGATAAGCATTTTCCCTTCTACTTTCCAAATTTTCTTAATGAACATACATTATTATCGTGGTAAGCAATAAATTAATTTTATATTTTAAATGTGTACTACTGAGCAAGTCCAAGAAAGAAAATGTCTGATAAAGTGCGGCATATGAACTATCTGATTGATAAAGTGGGTATTTATACTGTTCTGGTATGTAATTATCCTCACAGAAAATATCTAAAATGGAGCTGGAGAGATAGTATAAGGATTATGCGAAGAGAATTTCATGCTTGTGGCTCTGAGATCCCAGGTTCAATTCCTAGCACCACCATAAGAAATAGCTGAGCAGTGCTCTGGTCTTTCTCTTTCTTTGTATCTTTCCCTCTGTATCTCTCTCATTAAAACAAAATTAAAAAAAACTTTAAAGAAAAATTATAAAATGAGTAAAATGTAAATAAAGAACCAGAATTTACACTCCAAGATACTTAGTTGGTCTTTGAACAGAATTTCAATGGCCCATACTGAAATAATAGCCTTTCACTTCAATCCTTATGAGACTATCAGTAGGGTTTGCTCAGCAAATTATATATTTTCTGACCTCCAGGACTTTGCCAGGATTTTTGTGCCTACACAACTCCTCTGCTCCCAACAGACTTCCTTCCCTTTTCTATCACAGAGAAAGAAAGAAACACCACAGCACCACTCTACCATTTGTGAAAGCTTCCCTTTGTGTCTGGTGTTCCCATATGGTGCCATGGTCCCAAACCAAGGTGCTGTTCATATACATAGGAAAGTGTGCACCCAATGGGTAAGCTAAAATGAGATTCTTTTATGGGCCAAGTCTACACCAGGCAGGTTTTCTGACAGAGGACAGAGATGCCTAAAGAGCAATTCCTGGTCTTTTGTGGTCTAGCATGCTTCCCCACTTAGTCTGGCATCAGGCGACACAGGAATCATGACCTTCTCTAGAGTCATTGCCCAACTTTACCTCATGTATTTGGGGGTGAACCAGCCCTGGCTTACACAAAGCAGGAATGTCCTATGCTAAGTCTATTGGTGGTTACAAATTTAGAGTCATAGTGACTGGTTAGTTTAAGCTAACACAGGTCAAGTGAAGCAATTGTTAAAGATATTGACAGAGAGATGGCCCGCATGTCACTCTGAACAATATAAATATAGAGATATGTAAAAAAAAAAAAAAAAAACTAGAAAGAAGTGCTAAAGAGGTAGCTCAGCTGGTTAGAGCACTAACTTCTCTGCCTGCCCCAAATCCCAAAGGTTCCAGAATAAATCTCTTTCACCACCTTATACCAGAGTACAGCAGTGCTCTGCTTCTCTCTTCCTCCTTCCCTCTTTCTCCCTGCTCTTTTTCTCACACAGAATTAGTAAATACAGACCTCATTTTTTATTTTATTTTTTAAATTTTTTAAACATCTATTTATATTCTCTTTTGTTGCCCTTGTTTTTTTATTGTTGTTTAATTATTGCTATTGTTGCCATTGATGTCATTGTTGTTGGATAGGACAGAGTGAAATCGAGAGAGGAAGGAAAGACACAGAGGGGGAAAGAAAGATAGACACCTGCAGACCTACATCACAGCCTATGAAGCGACTCCCTTGCAGGTGGGGAACCAGGGGCTAGAACCGGGATCCTTAAGCCAGTCCTTGCGCTTCACTCCACGTGCGCTTAACCCACTGTGCTACCACTGGACTCCCCAGACCTTATTCTTGAAATCACCTTAACAAGGAAGCAGCTGTGGTGCGTGATTTACTATGTGGGCTGAGTAGAAGGTGGCCCTGCTCTCTTGCTGCCCTGTACATGATCTTCCCCACACCAACTCTGGGCATGGATGTTTCTGTCTCCTCCCCTAGGCAGTCAGTTATCTAAGGAGGGACAGCTCCAGTGTGTTTGATCATGCACAGAGCATGGCTCAAGCACATATGAGCAGAAGAAATTGCCCTTCAATTTCTTGGTCCTTTTTGATGAACTTAGCAGGACACAGATGCATATGTGAGAGGTTCTATCACTGGGTCTCAGGTTTCTGGGGCTTGTGTACTGCTAGTAGCCAATACCACATACTGAACCTCCTTTACCACTAGGTTCCATTTCTGAGCTGGTGCAAGCTGGTCTGTGTCACCAGCAGTGACTACTGATAATGTACTTACAGGACTCTCACCCATTCACCCAGAGGGTGTCATCAGGCAATAGAGTGGGAGTGGGGAGCTTCCAGGTTGAAGGTGGACTCAAAGGTCTCTGAAGCCATTAGCACCTACCTCCTCTCCTATATCTTTTATACATAAAAGAGAGCAGAAGGGGCATTCAGGCAGTTCTCACTGGAACAGCCTTCCTGGGAAGATGCACCTGCTCCTGCCCCTGATCTTTCTCCTGTCAGCCTGCTTCTTGCCCCCTGGGAACCAGGCAGGTGAGTGACCACCTCATCCTCAGAGTCAGGGTCCAGTCCACACTGGGCACAGAACTCCTGCCTGCTCCAGGTTGCTGACTCAGCAATCTGCCAGGCAAGTCCTGAACCAGTCCCCACCCCACTGCACACCCCAGGTGTGATGCTAGTGAGATGCCAGCAGACAGGCAGGGCAGAAGGCTGCTCTCAGGGAAAGTCAGTGGGCACTCTCCCACCCAGGGCCTTCCCCACACCACCTGGAGAGTGGACGTTTCCTACAAGGGCCCAGGAGAGTGTGGGGGAACTGGGAAAGAGGAAATGATGCAGAAGTGGGCCTGGCTCTTGCCTGGGGTGAGAAGGATGCTCCCCTCAGTGTCGGCTTAGAAGAGACCCAGAGCTGAGCCTGAAATGGGATCAGCAGATAGGGAATGAACCAAGAAGGGGGACAGCCGCACTTAGTGGTGGGCCTCCACTCCCGAATTTCTGTGAGCTGAGAGGGAACCATGGGTTTGTGGCGGATTTCCACTTCCGCTATCACATTCCTATGCACTTGACTATTCCGCCCTTGTCCCAAGTAAAGTTCCCGCCATTTTTGCTTCTGTCCAATCCATTTGCACTATGAATCCTGACTGCCACGCCCCCTTTGCAAAACCAATTAAGTACCCTGAGCCGTATGAGAGGTTTATTCAGACTCGGGTATGAACCCACTGAACTCGTCTGCACAGTAAAGTGTACTCCACATGGTTCTCAGTCCTGTTTTTGGCCCAGTTGGAGCTGTAACAAGCTCAACTTGTGCTTGCTCATAACTATTCTCTTAAAGAAGATTTTTTTCTGTTTGTTTCTGCTTATATGTTGTTAGGTTTTTCTTTTTTTTTTTTTTTTTTTAATTCAGCCCAACTCCTGTCAGTCTCTCTCCTTTTCTTCCCAGAATTTTAATTTCATTTTCAATGTGAACCCCTCTTTAGAAAAAACCTGAAGGCCTGCGGGCTTGAGCCCCTACTCCCAGCCTGCTGGGGGTCCACTTCACGCATTGAAACAGGTTTGCAGGTGTCTATCTTTCTCTCCCTCTTCATCTCCCCATCCTCTCATAATTTCTCTCTATCTGATCTCATAAAAATTAGAAAAAAAAATGAAAAAATGGCCACCAGGAGCAGTGGATTCATAGTGCTGGCATCAAGCCCCAGCAATAACCCTGGTGGCAATTTAAAAAAAAAAAGAAAGAAAAGAAAAAAGAAAAAGAAGGGAGTTGGGTGGTAGCGCAGCGGGTTAAGCGCATGTGTTACGTGCATGTGGTGCAAAGCGCAAGGACTGGCATAAGGATCCCAGTTCAAGCCCCCAGCTTCTCACCTGAAGGGAAGTCGCTTCACAAGTGGTGAAGCAGGTCTGAAGGTGTCTCTCTCTCCCCCTCTCTGTCTTCCCCTCCTCTCTCCATTTCTCCATTCTCTCAATAACAACAACAATAAAAAACAACAAGGACAACAAAAGGGAAAATAAATAAATGTAAAAAAAATTAAAAAAAGAAAAAGAAAACCTGAAAGTCTCAGGGTCATAGACTCCCACCAGCACCAACCTTACAGAGGCCCAATGGAGGCCAACCCTTCATGGAGACAACAGGCACTAATGGGACTCCACGGTCTGTCAGGCACAGGAAACAACCACGAGAACATCTAGACCCCTGAACTTCAGTCCAACCACTAAAAACCAGCATTATCCTAGACATCACAGAGACCTTAGACACCACTTTCGGCAAAACAAAGCCATAGCAGGGATTCTCAGAAGCCCCTAGCACCCCTGTGGCCCTGTGCTAGGTGTGTTCACCTCTCATTTAGATAGGCTCACTCAATTGCTGCTGCTCTCTTTTTTGGGGGAAGAAGATGACAGCCTCTTCACCTCTCCTACTCAGACAGTCATGCATCCAGCTTCCCTAAACTCATTGTTCAGAGTCTTCTGCTGCAGTATATCCGGTGCATACACAGAGTAGAGGTTTCCTTCAGGGGAAGTCATCCAGGGACATGAGGTTGAATGTCACTCCCACCCCTACACAGTGCTTTTACAAATTATCTGGTTTGTTTTAAGACACTGCCAGAGGTTTATTCTTGATAAATTAAGGTAATACATTGTGCTTCTGGTCTGATAGATTTGTTTTGGCAAATCCTGATTTAACAAAATTAATATTTTGAACATTTAAGTTATGAGGTTTTATTTTAGCCTTTTAAGTTGCCATATTAGAGTTCTAAGGAACAAAATCTATTAAGATTTTTGTATCTATGCTTACTCATGATAGCCTTGTGATGAGTAAAGATCTTAGTAAACTAAAGGTATAATCGTGTGCTTAAACTATCTAATCAGTTTAAAATAATGCTAAAAAATGATAAACATTTTATCATGTCAACACATTAGGTATTGACTTTCTATAAAATATTGGTATATTCTAATAAAGAGCCTTCTAAAATCATATGAAAGAACTCAAGCCAATTCTAACCATTAGATCATCAATTAACTTGGTACAAGTTCTCTCCTTAAGTAAATTATTATAGGTACATCTGCACATGAAGAACTGACTGCTCATATGGTAAGATTTAAAACTAAACATTTTTAATTTTTTATTTATGGGTGTGTGATGACTCCTAAAGTCACTCATATCCTAAAATTTTTCTCATTTTTTTTACAAGCCTCTTAAAAATTTTAATGCTTGACCTGCCATAGTGAGAGCACTTTACTGGCTCCTGCATTGTTTAATTAAGATCCTGTTATTCAGAGTTTTAAGATTAATCTCCATTGATAAAAGCCAATGCTCTCTGACAGATTGATGTAATTCACCTGCCCATGTTTAGTAAACAAAAACACTTTTTTCTTTCTCATTTGGTATTTTTTCTAAATTTATGTGGGCTACAGCTCAAACAGAAAAAACTAAAACCCTTAAGCTCAATTAAAAAATAAAATAAAATAAAATAAAAATTAAAAAAGAAGGAGAATGCACCCCCCAGTATTCAGTTGGCTAAAGTGTCAATGAAGTAACATACTAAACCTTTTTAATATTTACAAAAATTCGAATTGTCCATTTATTGTATCTCATTGACAAAGCCACCCACTTTTCCAGTCATAGAGACATATTTTCTTTTTCTCTTTTTCAACACTGGACGTCCATGTTTGTTTTCCTTTTATTATGGTGGATGACATTATTTCTCTTGCAAAATCCACAGAGTCCCTGTTGGCAAGTCCTTACCACAAAGGACGCCATGGCAGTATATACTCCAGCTAACCTCACCAGCCTATCCAAGTCTTCTCTTTCTGCTGACCTACCACTGCTGACTTCATCTTTGCATGTTTATTGACTGCTCACTTTTCTCAAAATATTCCTCGATGTTCAAGGAACCTCACCTTAACTTCTAATGTGTATGTACTTCCTCTGTGTTTTGGTAAACACCATCCTATATTTTCATGTCAATACTTCTCTACCTGGTCCTTGCCTCCTAGTTTTGCTTGTTCCACAGCTGACCCTCTATGAAGAAGAAAAATTTCATCAGTTGGCGCTGACCAGACCAGACATGCTGTGTTTCTTCCCCTGGACATTACATCCACTGACTGCTTCCCTTAGACTTGCTGGTGGCACGCTAGGACACTCTATATATTCCTCCCATGAAGTTTCTAACAAATTACAACAGGTTATAGACTCCACCACAAATAGTCTTGAGTCACTACAGAGCCCCTTATGGGACCCTTGATTAGTCTTTTGTTAATGATTACCTTAGGACCCTTTATTTTTAATAAGATTACTGATTTTATAAAATGGCAGATTGACTCCTTGGCATCAAAACCTTTGCAAATACATTATCACAGACTTGATTTGGCTGATAGAGGCCTAGCTGAACCTGAGGATGACAGACCTCCCTTTCGGATGGCATAAAACTCAGAATTATGCATCGAGACATCCAACCTTGGCAGGGCAAGGACACCAGTAAGGGGTGCAAGGCAAAGCACTGCAGGGGGAGGACCCTATAGTCCGCCTCTGAGTCCCCCGTGAAGCAAACCTGATTTGCATGGAGGTTGGTGTCAGCAACAAAAAATTGTTTCCCTGGAAACTGTGGCTCTGCCTCCCCTCCCCAAAAAGACACTAAGAGCCTTATAAGATGTGGGAAGGTTGGTTTTTGCACCCACCCCGTGGGAGGAATCGGGTCAATACTTCCCCCCTCTGGTTATACCTGCTGTTCAGGTCCCTGCTCCTCACTTCAATTGCCTGCCTCAAGTTAAATTATAATGAAGGGATGAGATGCCAGGAGCCATTTCTCTGCTTGACAGATGATAAGCTTTGAAACAATGGAAGCCCTCGAGACAAGTTTCATTTCCCCCCTGGGCAGGCCATTTTCCCCTCAGGTAGACCATTTATCAGAAACAGTGACACAACACATAGTTGTGGTAGCAAACATGATTTCATCCATTGTATGTTGCAAGGAACATTCCCCTTTGAAGATTGCTCCCCCTCCTCCTCCTCCAGCACTTCCCCCCTCCTTCCCCAAAGCCTTATAATGCCTGTGTTCACAATAAAATTTTGCAGCTTGATCAGAAACCTGTCTTGCTGTGATTCTTCGTGTCTCGTGTCCCTTTCATTCCAGGTCTTTTTGGGTTCCTAGCCCCTGCTCACCGCCCTGCTGGTCGGGGCACTGAATCATTCAGAAAACCAGTGTTCCAGTATTCTGTGGTGATTTCCTGACCTGAGAGGACTTTGTACTGACTGCTGCTTACTACAATGAGAGATGAGGATCAGCTAGCAGCCTATACTGACCCAAGAGCTCAAGGAAGGGAGCCTGTCTCTTCCACAGGAGTTCTCTAACTCTTACAACATATGAGTCAGGCAGGAGGCTGCTCAGAGAGTGACAGCTGAGCAGGCAGGTCGACTGAGGGGGCCCAGTCAGTGCCAGAGAATCACTGGTAAGACCTGGAATGATTAATCTTCTGTTTGTAGTACTGGGAACACTTCAGCTGCAGACTTCAGGCTAGTGCAATTTCACCTGCCTGCACCTGGCCATGGGAATCAGTTGGTGCTGATACCACAAACCCCAGAATACTTCCTCAACTGCAGAGAAGTACAGAGCATGAACAACTCAAACCTGGGCTCTCTGTTCTATCAATTTCCCCTTAGCAGAAACACCATTTGTCCTACCTAGGTTGTTAGGGCTCCTGCTATATCTCTACCTTCCTCACTTCTCTTTGTGCAGTTCATATGCTGTCATCCTTAGGCCCCACATAGCACAAGAGAGAAGAGTTAGCAGACCATCGGTGTGAGTAGAGAGGTTCCCCACCCAGAATATCAACGTAGGGACTATGTAATTGGCATTATGTTATTAAAGGTAAGAAGGTCTACCTGCTGCTCTTGCTCTCTGGGGTCCACACTGTCACCTGTTCCTTGCCTCCAGCTTGGCTGCCTGCCAACACCCCCTCCTCCCCAATTACAGGAGAGGGAAGACACAACACTCAGCCTCATGTAGTGTCAAGACCCAGAGACCAAAGACTGAAATGAACTTTTGCCTCTTTCTTTAGCTGGTGGAAAAAGCTAACATGGCAAAAAAGGTGAGACCCTTTAAACTATCAGTTCCTAAAGAGGGTCTGTATGTAGGAAAAGTGTTCAGTGTGGCCATCTGGGGATGGACTGAAAAGGAGAAATCATCAACTATACTATGGGAAGTGGACCTGATTATGCAGGAGGATGAACTTATATGGAAAAGTATTCCATTGACTACTACTCTGAAATCAAAAAGGATGATATTGTGTCCTTCGGGACAAAATGGATATAACTGGAGGTGATTATGCTTAGCAAAGTAAGTAAAGAAATGGAAGACAACTGACAGATGGTTTCACTCATATGTGGAATCTGGAGACCTGATTTACATGAACTTGCCAAAAAAAAAAAAAAAGGAAGAAATAAAAAAATCCAAACAAAACAGAGCAAGCAAACTGTTTTGTAAGACTTGTGTGAACTATGGTGGCTCTCTTTGGGAGGTGGCAGGGTCTGGATACAGAACTTTGGTGGTGGATGTTGTGTAGAACTATACACTGTAATCTTATAATCTAGTAACAAACTATTAAGAACAAATAAAACATTTTAAAAAAATTTAATTATTACAAGCCCACTCAACTTTGTATGGGAGAGCAGAAGAAAAAAATACATATATATATATATTTCCTTTGAGGTAAGAGCAACAGCCCAGCTGAACTCTGATGAGAGAGCTATTTTGGGAAGATCTGAGGCATGAAAACTAATCAGTAGGAAACTCCTTCACTTTCCAGATCTTGGTCAATTTCCATGGGGAGGGAGAAGCTCTCCAGATGGCAGCACAAGTTGGTGGGCACCTAGGCCCTTGCAAGCCCCTGGGATGATAGTGACTGCATCATAGTGTTACCCCCTAGCAGTGCTGCCACTCAGGACACAGGAGTCAGAGACGGTGCTCTCCACTGTGCACTGGTTCAATCACCTTGCACTTCACCTGCTATCACCTGGGTATTGATTCAGTGTAGCTCCAGAGTCCAGACGATTTCATTATTAGGCATATACCCAAAAGATATAATAACAATGATTTCAAGAGATATATGTACCCCAATGTTTGTAGTGTCTTTATTCACAATAGCAAAAACCTTGAAACAACCAAATGCCCTTTGACAGATAACTGGATAAAAATCTTACAGGACATACACTCCCCAGAGTATTATGCAGTGATAAAAAAGATGATATTGTATCCTTTGGGATAAAGCTGATGGAGTGAGAGAAGATTATGCTTAGTGAAGCAATTAAGGAAGTGAAGACCAACTACAGAATGGTTTCACTCATACTCAGAATATAGATCATTGATTATATGAATGCAAAAAAAAGTCAACCTATTTCCAAGATTATGTGAGAACTAAAGTGGTTATCTATGGAGGCAGAGATGGGGACACAGACCTTTGGTGATGAGTGTGGTGAAAAAAGTTATTATTTTAATATATAGGAACTTTTATTAGCTATGTCTCTTTTTATTTATTTATTTATAAAATGGAAATGTTGACAAGGCCATAGGATAAGAGGGGTACAGTTCCCACCGCCAGAACTCCTTAACCCCCCTCACCTCCCTTGAAAGTTTTCATATTCTTTATACCTCTGGGAGTATGGAGCCAGGGTCATTATGGGGTACAGAAGGTGGAAGGTCTGGTTTCTATAATTGCTTCTCTGCTGAACATGGAGTTTGGCAGGTCCATCCACATCCCCAACCTGTCTCTTTGCCTAGTGAGGCAGGGTCTGGGGAAGTGGGGTTCCAGGACACGTTGGTGAGGTCATCTGCCCAGGGAAGTTAGGTCGGCATCATGGTAACATCTGGAACCTGGTGGCTGAAAAAGAATTAAGATATGAAGCAGAAAAAATGGTTGAATCTTCATGAACCTAGAGGTAAGAATATTGCAAGTGAGATATGGGGTCTCCATTTTGGAAAAAGCTAGTAGGTCTATTTTAGGTATATTCCAAGGGGCCTATGACTTTTACTAGTTTTTGCCTGAGTCTGACAGCTGTCATGCAGGTGGACCCAAGGTATTATCTGTGGAGATGATGTCATAGCTGGAAAAAAAGACTAGAAAGCTGGATCAAGGAAGAGAGTAGCTCCCAGATATGGGAAAAGTATATAAATATTGTTAACTGTAAACTGTATCGATTTGATCTGGGGCCAATATTCAGCACAGGAGCCTATGTAACCTCTGCATCAGGTCTGAGTTTGCATTATGCGTTCACGGCTAGGAAAATTCTAAATTTCAGGACCCATCTTCCTCATGTGGTAGAGTATGCTGCTCACCCTCCCTTCGGAGAATGGAATAGTCCCTAGTATTGTTGATCCACATTGAGGGTAAGGCCCTATAGGGGCCCAAAAAGGCACCCATTATGTTGTTCCTGATGGCGATGATCGGTGGCAGTGGAGAGAGGGATCTGTTAAAGGTCTAGGCCCATCATGTCTGTGTAGGAATCCCAGGACTCCCTGACTAGGGCCCCAGGCGATGGGGTGGCCTGATAGGGACCAAAGAGTCATTAAAGTATGCCAGTCTCTTGCCCTTATCCAGCTTTTGTAGCCCTTACTTTGTCTGGCACGGTTAGCTTTGGAGTGATTGACAGAAGTGAAGTAGGAAATAGGTGAGGAGGGTATCTAAGTAGAAACTATTTGATTAAGTACTTGATGGAGTCTTTTTCAGGTCTTTCTACTTGCTTGCTGCATTTATTGACTCAGTGCTAACTGTTGTGCACTTTCGCTTTAAGGTATATATTTTCCCCTAGCCCATGGATAGTGTATATAAGCTCTATCTCATGGGCTCTGGTCTATATCTAGGTTTTGAGGAACCTAGATATATATAACACCAGAAATGGAATTAAGGAGTCCTGTGAACTAGGATAGGTCTCACCAGAGTAACTGGAGGGTTGACATTCCACACCTGATGTCTCTGGACACAGTCCAAACTGAAACATGCCGAGATGGTACTAGTTGGGTTGATTAGGTTGAGATCAGCAGATGAAGTATCAACTGGTATGAATTGAGAGAAGCATGCAGGAAAGTGAGCCCTGTCCCAGAGGTTCCCAGACTGTGAGAAATAAGAATGTTAGAGAGAATGGGGAAGGTTCCTGCTGTCTTGGGTTTAAGAAGGCAACAGATAGTTATTGATATAACCAAATTATTTGCCAATTGGGTTAACTTTGAAAATCCCATTTTTAGGATTTGCTGTTTTTAAAAAGTCTTAGTTAACAACAACAACAACAGCAACAAAATTTCAGTTGACATCAACCTTCCCCCTCCTCCCAGTATAAACCGGACTTTCTACCACTATAATCAAAGTGGTTTTGGTCCATGGCCTTAGAATCTGATACTTCTTCCCAAGAGTCTGCTGATAACTCAAATAAGTTGTACTCTCTGTAACACAAAAGAAAAAAAGTAACCTGTTAAGCTTGTTGTTATGAGTTCCTATGAGAAAGTTGGTAACTGTATAAAAGGGCAAGTGCCACTGTGCTCAAGCCCCAGTTTTTGTCAACATGAGTCCAGCTGGGTCTGCCAGCAGAATAAACAATGCTTCTTACAAAGAGAGAAAGGAGAGGGAGAGAGGGAGAAAGAAAAAGAGAGAGAGAGGGAGAGAGAGAGAGGATATTGTGTTTGAAGGCATTAGAGTATGGTTTTAACTGAACAAGACAGAAACAACAGTCCATGCTCAGCCCATGCCTGAGCATACTCAGTTGAGACTCAAGGATATCAAATGGACTGGAGGTGTAGAGATATGTGTATATTCTTTAAACAAGCATGGGTGCTGTTCTATTCAACATCAGGAAGGTTTTTCTTATAAAGGAACATACCCAGAGTAAATGATTTTTCACTAAATAAGATCGTATCTCTCTTGTGGTATGCATGATCTGACACATGGTTTACTAACAACGAACAAGTGGATAAAGAAAATGTGGTAGATACACACAATGGGATACTGCTCGGCTATACCCAAAGAAGAGAGCTTGCCTTTGGTTACATTTAGATCGGGTTGGAGGAGGTCATGCTAAGTACAACAAACCAGGATGAGCTAGCAAAGGTTGGACGATGACACTTACATATGAGATATCAAGAAACAATAAAAAGGAACAGGGTCAAACATAACAAACTCTGCAACTTTGATGCAAAATTGAGGTTACCAAAAAGGAATGGTGTGAGGAATGATTGAAGGAGTCCAATGAGCCTTCTGTGGGGTGGGGAATGGTATCTTGGAAGTGGGCTCAGTTTGGTAACTGGAACTAAAGGAGCATCCAAAACAAACGCAGTTTTGTGAACCAACAGCACCTCAATGAACACAAAATGAACTAGCACTTCATCAATTACCATGGCTTAAGTAAGTTATTAGCTGAAATTTTAAAATACTGTAAAAGGATTCACCACACGAAAGACAAAAG
The DNA here is from genome assembly GCF_950295315.1 of Erinaceus europaeus. Lineage (NCBI taxonomy): Eukaryota > Metazoa > Chordata > Mammalia > Eulipotyphla > Erinaceidae > Erinaceus > Erinaceus europaeus. Next base: position 67,993,607 of record NC_080177.1, read on the forward strand.
CCAAAGTGTGGTGCAAGTTCTTTTTTTTTTTTTTTCAAATTAGTGATTCAATAATGATCAACAAGATGGTATGATAAAAGGGGTACAATCCCATATAATTTCCACCAGCAGAGTTCCATGTCTTATCACCTCCATTGAAAGCTTCCCTATTATGTATCCCTCAGGTAGTATGAACCAAAATTCTTTATGGGGTGTAGAAGGTGGGAAATCTGGCTTCTATAATTACTTCTCTGATGAACATGGACATTGGCAGTTTGACCCATAACCCCCAACCTGTCTCTATCCTTCCCTAGTGTGACAGGGCTCTGTGAAGGTGAGGTTCCAGGACACAATGGTAAGGTCACCTGCCCAGGGAAATCAAAATGGCATCATGGTAGGCAGCATCTGCAACTTGGTGGCTAAAAGGTGATAAGATATAGAGCAGGACAAATTGTTTAATAAACAATAACCTAAATGTAGGAATAGAGCAAATAAAAGTAGGGTTCTTCATGAAGAAAGAAGCTAGGAAGTCCATTTTAGGTATATTCCAAGCGACTCATGACTTCAGTGATTTTTTTTTTTTTTTTTGCCTGCGTCTGATAGCTAACATGCATGTAGGCTAAAAATGTTGTCTAGAAAGATGGTGTCAGAGTTTCAAATAGGACTAGAAAGCTGGGTCAGAGCACAGAGTAGCTTCCAACTATGAAGAAAGTATATAAATACCCTTACCTATAAACCCCAATGATCTGACCTAGGACCCATATTTATTTAGTCCAGGAGCCTGTATAACCTCTGAGTCCCTGTCGGTCTGACCTCACATTTCATGGTCTTAGCTAGGAACATTCTAGACTTCACTCATTTCAAGACCAGTCTTCCTCGAGTGGCAAAGTAAGTTGACCTAGACTCCCTTCAGAGATGGGGGAGTCCCCATCATTGCTGTTGTACATTGAGGGTACCCCAGAGCCATTTTTGTCTCCTCTTCCACAGACCAACTGGTCTCCTGTCGTATGCTTTACATTGGTTTGTTCTAGCCCTCCCCCCGCCAAGAGAATTGGATCAGTCCAATTAATTTCACGGGCCTGCTTGGCCCCGCCCCAAGGAACCCCGGGAGAGGGTTCCTGAGTCCGAGAGTTCCTGAGTTCCTGAGTTAGACAGAGTTCCTGAGTTCCTGAGTTCGAGAGTGCCAGAGTTTCAGAGGGTTCCCCAGTAAGAGAGTTCCAGAGTTCCAGAGTTGGAGAGGGACAGAGTAGGAGAGAGTGCTTGCGCCGCCGCAAAGAGACAGCGGAGTTTTGTTTGGTGATTAGTTTGTCTTAGTTAATGAATCGTTGTTCCTGAATAAAGAAATACAGCTTCCCTGCCCAGCTGTTGTCTCCGCATCTCTGTTACCCACCCGTGAAGCTAAACCGGCCAGCAAGAGCATAAAAATTTTAACAACAGTCTCCAAGAGAAGAACCCTAGCCAGTGTATTTGACCATAACACAGAAAATGGCTCATCTGCTAAAGAGATCATCCTTTAATCTCATACTCCTTTTGATGGGCTTAGTGGTATGAAGATGATGGTTTGGGGATTCTTTCACTGGGAACTCAAGTTCCCTGGTTTTCTGTGCCTCTACTAGTCAATACCACATCCTGCATCCCCCTTTTACATGTGGGCTTCATTTCTGAGCAGGAGCCAGCAGTCTGCTCTGTGTCACCAACTGTGGCTGCTGATGTGGTCACTTCCTAACTCTCACACAACCACCCAAAGGGTGTCACCAGGCAGAGGGTGTGACAGTGGGGTAGCTTTAATAAAAACAATCTAAGATGAGACTATCAGAAATCAGAAAGGTCTCAGAAGTGTCTTCTTCCTCTTCTGGAGGTTAAAGGAGAATAACAGAGGAAGGTCTAGAAGCTCTGCCTGGACAGACTTTCTGGGAAGATGCACCTACTCCTGCTCCTTCCCCTGCTCTTTCTCCTATCAGCCTGCTTCCTGCCCCCCAGGACACAAGCAGGTGAGTGACCACCCACCCTCAGAGTCAGGGTCCAGTCCACACTGGGCACAGAACTCCTGCCTGCTCCACACATGCTGACTCAGCAATATGCCAGGCAAGTCCTGAACCAGTCCCCACCCCACTGCACACCCCAGGTGTGATGCTAGTGAGATGCCAGTAGACAGGCAGGGCAGAAGGCTGCTCTCAGGGAAAGTCAGTGGGCACTGTCCCTCCCATGGCTTTTCCCTGCCATCTGGACAGTGGACGTATCCTACAAGGGCCCAGGAGAGTGTGGGGGAACTGGGAAAGAGGAAATGACACAGAAGTGGGCCTGGCTCCTGCCTGGGGTGAGAAGGGTGCTCCCCTCAGTGTCTACTTAGGAGAGACCCAGAACTGATCCCAGTCTTAGGAGAGACCCAGCACTGATCCCAGATCATTGCTCATCATTGTTCTCAGAAAGCTGCTTTTTCTTGATTCAGTCCAAAGCTACCAAGTCCCTTCCTGCTTTTCTTCCCTGGCCTTTAGGACTTCCTCCTTTTTTTTTTTTTTTTAGTTTTATTTTAGTGATTTAATAATGATTAACAAGACTGTAAGATAACAGGTACAATTCCACACAGTTCCCACCACCAGAGTTCTGTGTCCCATCCCCTCCATTGGAGGCTTCCCTATTCTTTATCCCTCTCCAGGAGTATGGACCAAAAGTCTTTATGAGGTACAGAAGGTGGAAGATCTAGCTTCTGTAATTGTCTCCACTAGACATGGATATTGGCAAGCTGATCCATAACCTCAGCCTGTTTCTCTTTCCCTAGTGGGTAGGGCTGTGCGGAGGTGAGGACCCAGGGCACAATGGTGAGGTTGTCTGCCCAGAGAGATCAGGATAGAATTGTAGTAGCATCTGCAACTTCATGGCTTAAAGACAGTAAGATATGAAGTAGGGCAAAGAATTAAATAAACAGGAACCAAAAAGTAGAAATAGAGCAGATGAAATTAAAGATCCTGGGGTGAAATGAAGCTAGGAAGTCTATTTTAGGTATGCTGCATGTTAAGATGAGCCTCTGTCTAGCAGACCTGAATATCTCTGTCTCACAGACTTCTATTAGCATTCTCCTCATTATCCTCCAACAGGGGCCATAGGGCATTCTTCCTTTCACAGACAACACACTAACTGGATGTTACTACCTGTCAGGTCCTAGGAAACAGACTATGAAATGTTGATCCCTAGACTTCAATCCAGCCAGTAGAAAGCAGTATTATTTTAGACATCACAGACTCACAGCGACCTTATAATTTCACATGAGACAGAGCAAACTCAGGGGAGAAATTCTCAGAAGCCTCAAGCACTCCACTGACCCAGAAGTAGGATGTACTTGACTCCAATTTATCCATAGTGTGGAAGACAATCAGAGTTGCTCCTCCTCCATTTCGGGGAAGTGAGCTGCCCACACACCATGCTGATTCACACCCACAGGCACACAGGCTCCCCAAGCCCAGCAATCACAGCTAGTGAGTGTCAGCTAGGTGTCTTCAGTGGGTACATGAAAGAACAGAATTTCCTTCAGGAGAGATCATCGGGGGACATAATGCCAGACCCCACTCCCGCCCCTACATGGCATGTCTCAAGAAGTCAAAGCTGGACCCTGACTGCTTCTGTGGGGGTTTCCTAATCAAAAAGGATTTTCTGCTGACCGCTGCTCACTGCAATGACAGGTGAGGACCAGCCAATAGCCCACAGGCCCGAGAGCTCCAGAAGCTCCAGAAAGGGAAGCCTGTCACTTGCCCCAGGAGCTCCCTAATCCTTACAACCCATGAGTCAGGAGGCTGATCAGAGGGTAACCACTCAGCAGGCAGGTCTGCTGAAAGGGCCCAGTCAGTGCCAGAACACTGCTGGTAAGACCTGGAGTGATTAATCTTATGGTGTTGGGCACATTTTAGCTTCAGATTTCAAGCTAGTACAATTTCACCTGCCTGCACCATGGGAATCATTGGTGGATGCAGGTATCGAAAGTCACAGGTTACTCCCTTGTTGCTGAAAAGCAGAGCACACAATTGGCTCAGATCCAAGCTCTCCTGTCCTATCAGTTTCCCCTTACAGAATCCCCATCTGACCTCTCATGGCTTTTAGCATTGCTGGACTGTCATTCTGTGACTCCCCCTTTTTCTCTTCTCCCTGTGCAGCATGTACACTGTCATCCTGGGGGCCCATGACATCAGCAAGAAAGAGAGGACCCAGCAGGTCATCACTGTGAGCAGAGCCATCCCCCACCCAAACTATAATTCTGAGAACCTCTCCAACGACATCATGTTGCTGAAGGTGAGGAAGCCTGTCTGCTGCTCTTGCTCTCCTGGGTCCCACCTGTGCCGCCCCCCCACACACACACACATATACCACACACACTCAGAGCTGCTCCTGTTCTGGCTCAGGAGAGAGGGTGACACACAGTCCCATATGGTATCCAGCTCAGAGGCCAATGACTGAACTGGATTCTCTTGCTTCTCCCACCAGCTGAAAAAAAAGGTCAAACTCACTAATGAGGTGAAACCCATCAGCCTACCGACCCCTGAGGCCTGCCTGTGTGCAGGGCAGGTGTGCAGTGTGGCCGGCTGGGGGCAGACTGAAAATGAAGATTCATCAAGCACTCTGCAAGAGGTAGAGCTTACCCTACAGGAGGAAACACGATGTAAATACCAGTTTAAAAGTGGTTACAACAAGGCCACTCAACTCTGTGTAGGGGATCCAGCAAATATATATACTACCTTTTGGGTAAGAACAACTGTCTGGCTTGGTTTTGGGAGAAGGACTGTAAGGGGAAATTTTGTAGCATGGAAACCAAGCAGTGGGGGGACCCCTATACCCTTCTACTTATAGTCTTTCTCTCAAAGAAAACTGGGAGCACCAGGTGGGGAGCACCTAGGGTCTTTGCAACCTCTAGTGCCCAGGTGAATGCATCAGGATACTCCCCCCCAGAAAGGGGGGTTTGCAGCACTGCCCCCTCAGGACACGAGTTAGAGACAGTGCTCCCTGCTGCACACCCGTTAAAGCACTTGTTCCTCATCTGGCAATACCTGGGTTAATGAACTTGTCCTCCTCAGTCTAAGCCCAGTGCCTTTCTGCATCTTAATAGTGGATTGGGGTTACATCTCTCAGCACATCTGTAGGCAGAACAGTGGCCTGGGGAAGAGAGGGAGAAGCCCCCTAGGGAGAAGTGAGACTCTGAAAATGTCCATGACAAGAGCCTGGCAGCTGGGGGTCCACAGGGACTGCCCCACCCCCTGCCTCCACATGGAGACTTTGCGAAGCAGGACCATGGACCCCGGAGAGTTGGCTCAGTGTTTCCCTTCTCTGTCCACAGGGGGACTCTGGGGGGCCTCTCGTGTGCAACAATGTGGCCCAGGGCATAGTCTCTCATGGACCAAAGGAACCAAAACCCCCAGTGGTTTACACCAAAATCTCCAGTTTCCTGCCCTGGATACATGAAGTAATCAAAGCCTCTAGCTGAAGAACTAGACTGTTTACTCCAAACTGATGCTTAAAAAATAACTGGTTGAGGGTGTGTGAGTGACTGCAGCTGAATAAATGTCTGTAAGCCCAGTGAGAACTATAGCTCATTGTTGTCCTTCATCTCAGAGATGATTTCTTTTCCTAAAAGACTGAGGAACAATTCAATGTGTTCTGCTTCTTTCTCTCCCCCTTCCTTAGAGCTCCACAAGGAGCTGTCTCTAGCACTTCCTACCCATATCTGACTCTCCTGGGCCTCCCTTATGCCAGGGTTAAGGCTAAGTACCACCAGAAGGAAGGAAGCATGACCCTCTCTGGTCCTGGGTTCAGGAAAGCTTCTCAGCTCCAGTCCTGTCACATAGAGAGAGGAAAAGCTCAGACCATGGGTACTGGTCACCAAGCAGGCACTGGCTGCAGCTCCAGGACAAATCCCCCAGGAACCCTGGGGAGGGGAGGGGGGTATTTCTCTCCACACCAGGGAATAGGCAGCCTTGGGGATGGAGTGATGAGGTGCTCTTCATCCACAAGGAAGCTGAGTCTACTTCACTATTCTCTGCCCACTCCGAGTTCAGGATTCAGTGACCTCCAGTCTGCTAATAGCTCCTTCTCCAACCCTCTTATCACTCAGTGAACCCCTCCAGCTCACACCAAACATCTGATCCTTTCCTCAGCCCCTTCCACCAAGGACATTCAGAGTTACATGTGGTTCAAACTGAGTCCTCCAATAAGAACTAGCCTACTCACACGCACACACATATTGTTTGTTGTGGCCTGCATTGACACCAGGGAGGACATACTGGTGGAGTATCTCCCCAGACCTTTTTCCCTTTCTCACTGGGCAGGGCCGGTTCAACCCATCACATCCAAAGCAAAGTCCTCCCTGTTTCCAATTGTCCTCTAGTCAATATGTAACCTGTGCCCCTTTCAGCCTGTCCCTTTTAGTCACAGCTGGCCTCTAAGGCAAGGTTCCCTCGGAATCATGTCAAACTATGCTAATTTTGCCATCAAAAATGTTCCTCTCTGCAGCAGAACTCAAACACACTTTTTTTCCATCAATAAATAATCACACATTCACTGAGCATCTACTATGCAGCAGGCACATAGTGAGAATAGAGAGGAGCTCTATCATTCAAATAGGGGAAAACTTACAGTGCTAAGACTATCATTTGCATCCTCTAACTCCCTCTCCCTGCTTCATATGAGTCCTTGGAGAAGTCCACAATACATAAGGTATCAGTATTGTGTTTTTATTGCAGGCTACTCTCTATGAATGTGGCCACATATGGTTCTGGAAGAGCAGTGCACTGATTTAGTTACTCATGGTGAAAGTACCACACTGTCCATATTCTCTTCCACTGGAGGAGAGGACAGAGTAGGGAGCAAGAAGCAATGAGGCAAACTTACTCTCATTTGCTCTAAAGTAGCAGGTCTAAATTTCTCTTTACAGATTCTAGTGATAGGAAATCCATGTTAGATATTTCCTTGAAATAGCAATTAGCATCTGACTCTAATTATTCATCCAATTATACTGGCCAGAAGCAATTTCTGTCATGTTGCAAGCGCTTGTCAGGACACAAACATACTTGACTCCAGTGCTGTGGAGAAATAGACAAATGCCTCTGCTCTCTACACATGCTGGTTATAGCTCTAGCCATAGTTTCCAAGAGGAATACTACTTGTCAATCATAGGAAGCTTTTGGCTCTGCTGTCTACAATGTCTATAAGTATCAGCTGAGTATAAACTTCCATGTATTCGATTAGACATGGCCAGACACTCCTGGCTACCATCTCTGACCCTTCTGAGAAATTGCCATGAACCTGAGGCAGTGAGTGAGAGTTGAGCTGATATCAAGTACTAGGTTAATGTTCTCTACCCCCAGTATATACCACATACCACACTACTCTCTCTTGTGACATGGCCCAATATCTGGGATAGTGTGATCTTCAGGGAATAGACTTTCACATCTTATGCACAAAGCAAACAATTATAGTCTTGGGAACTTTCACAAGTGTAGAGCAACAAATCTACACAGATTCTGAATTAGGATGAAAAGCTACCCCTGCATCTAGGATACACAAAGGAACTAAGTCCTTGATTGAAATAAACACACATGAATAGAAAGGGATATATATATATGATGAGAGCATTAAAGGTTTGGAGAGTTAAATAAGGTCAGTGGACAGGGGGAGAAGATCCCCCCCTCTTTTAATGAGATTGGGGCTGTTTATGATGCTGTCACAACACTTTATTCAGTACATATACAATCCCAATTCCCCAGTGCCTCTCCTATGAACTATAACAGTGCAGGTAAGGTCTCCTCAGTGATGTTCTCTTAAACAGGCTGGTAAGTCTGGTCTCTCTGGCAGGTCTGGATGCTGGTGGTCAGCCTAGAGCAGGTCCATCCATCTGTGGTCAGCAGGCAGTCTGGTGTCTCTAGCAGGTCCAGATGTGGTCAGCCTGAGAGCAGGTCCAGATATGGTCAGCCTGAAGAACAGTCTGCCTAGGGTCCAGCTTAGGAATCAGTAAACCACGACCACCCAAGGGTTGAGCTGAAGTGGTTGTGTGACGAGCGGATGGGCACAGGAGAGTGACGTTACGGTATGCTCCATTTCAGTCAGTCTGTTCAGTGTCCATTTCACTGACTTTTATCCTATGCTTCCCTGGCTGGGGGGGTGTGGGGTTACACCGCCTCCCAGCCAGTTAGGTTCGCGCTTGTCTAACACATCAAACTAAACTTAACAACCTAAACAGGCGCATCTGTTATCTCAGGTTCGAGCCTCTGGTTGCTGCTTGTGAGGAAAATATTTTTCTCCTTCTCAAAAATATTTTGACAAATATTTACCACCAACTTCTCACAAATATTTACCAGTAGTTTCATAAATATTTTTCACACATTTCAATACAAACACTTTTCACTCCTAGGCACACAAATATTAGTCTAAGTTCACACTTCTTATATATCAATATTATTTTAAATACATACTTAACTAAATATTTTAACAATTTAAATATTCAGTCATTCTAACTTTACTGAAATTGAATGTTATACAGGGGGCACCTGACTGAATGCATGAATTTTCCTGTTCCTGACAATATGTATTCGGTGTAAGTATACTATCTGCTTTCAGGGTGGCTCTGTGGTCAAACAAGAGTTTGAGACCCTTGCTGGTGGCCCTCATCCTCCTTTGAGAGAACAGTGGTGTTCACGCCATGGCTGTGTGTATGTAGCTGAGGAATACTTGACTGTTGGCTCCTCCAGCACTCAGGTTGCTCTGCCTTAGTATATGCACACAAGATGCACTTCTCTAATTTACAGACACTGATTTTGTCTGCCTTTCAAAAGTAGAGCTGTACTTTGGATGGAGCACCTGGAGCACACGTTACAATACACTAGGATCCCAGTTCAAGGCCCAGGGCCCCACCTGCAGAGGGAAAGTGTCACGAGTAGTGATGCAATGCTGCAGGTGACTCTTTCTCTCTCTCTGTCTATCTATCTCCCCTTCCCTCTTGATTTATCTGCCTCTATTCAATAAATAATAAACATTTAAAACTAGATCACAAAATTTTCAATGAGAAACTAGTATCAAAGTCTTAACTGTTCAGGTTCATCACATGATTGTCAAATTCCTGTGTTGTGGGAGACCTAAACAGGAAATAAAGTGTACTAAAGGATGCAAACTACTGGGGCTGGGTGGTAGAGCAAGTGGTTAAGTGCATGTATTACCATGCACAATAACCTAGGTTCAAGGCCCCAGCTCCCATCTTCAAGGGGAAGGCTTCATGAGTGGTAAAGCAGTGCTATAGATCTCTCTCTCTCTCTCTCTCTTTCTTTCTCTCTCTTTCCTCCCTACCTCCCCCACTTAGTTTCTCTGTTCTATCAAATAAGTCAAGTTAAAAAAAATAGAAATTAAAAAAAGAATCCAAACTATCAAATATCAGTAATAATGGAGGAGTAGGAACATTTTCTCATTACTGGTGAGGATTGAAAACAGTGAAACCAATTGAGGAAATGTTCTTGTGATTCCTCAAAACATTAAACACAATATGATTCAGTAATTTTACCCTTTGGTATATGTCCAAGAGAATTTAAAAAAAAAAAAAAAAAGATGGCACACACACACACACACACACGCACACACACACAAATCTGCTTTCAAATATTTGTAGCAATTAGAACAGCTAAAAGGAAGGAACAACCCACATGTCTTTCAGCAAATGGGTGAGAGACTGAGCTAAGTGGGGTATAATAAATAGAGTTAGATTGTATATGTAATATAGCCAGAACTTTTTTTTTCCCTAGAACACAGGCTTCTGATGTTGCAAGTCTGCTAAGAGATCTTCCTTTAATCTCATACTCCTTTTGATGGATTTAGCGGTATGAAGATGACGGTCTGGGGGTTCTTTCACTGGGGACTTAAGTTCCTTGGGATTCCATGCCTCTACTAGTCAATATCACATCCTTCATCCCCTCCCCCTACCCCTACCTTTACACAGAGGCTCCATTCCTGGGCAGGAACCAGAAGTCTGCTCTGTGTCACCAGCTTGTGGCTCCTGATGTGGTCACTGCCTGTCTCTCACACAACCATCCAGAGGGCATCATCAAGCAGAGGGTGTGACAGTGGGGCAACTTTAATAAACACCTGCTTATATGAGTAGCCAAAAATCTTCCCTCTTTTCTGTCTTTTGATTTACCCAATAGCCCAGAAAAGAAACCCACATGTAAAGGTGGAGACAGTATAGGAATTGGACACCCAGAAATCTGAGTGCTCTGGGACATTCCTAAGAACCACAAATGAAAACTGTCATTTAAAAAAAAAAGTGGTAGTGCTTTCTTTTTTTTTAATTTCTTTTTTTAATATTTATTTATTTTCCCTTTCGTTGCCCTTGTTGTTTAACATTGTTGTGGTTATTGATGTCGTTGTTGTTGGATAGGACAGAGAGAAAAGTAGAGAGGAGGGGAAGACAGAGAGGGGGAGAGAAAGACAGATATTTGCAGACCTGCTTCACTGCTTGTGAAGCAACTCCCTGCAGGTGGGGAGCCGGGGGCTCAAACCGGTATCTTTAAGCCGGTCCTTGCGCTTTGTACCATGTGCGCTTAACCCACTGCGCCACCACCTAACTCCTGTGGTAGTGCTTTCTATTGCTCAAGATAACATCTATCAATATTGTGAAAGCCTCTATGGTTCCATGTGACCGGACACACTTAAATGATGTGCTGCTGCTTTGGGTCAACATTATACTCTACCTCTTTGATAACCAAGGTTTCCCAACTTCATGAATTCTATTTCATGGCTAGTTATCAACCCAGTGCATCAACACAGATACTTAATAAGTCACCACAGCATTGTCAAGTACGTTTGTGGTTTGCAAATTGGGGGACGAAAGAGTGATACAGCCCAATGAAACAGTCTACTTTGTGAGGACATTTCACCATTTTATTTGTATCTATATATTAAACTAAAGTCAAGTCATCTAAACCCTCAGGCTGATTGTTGTGTTCCAAGTAGACTCATGTCACTAAGCCTTCCCACCCAGAGCTGAGCACTTCAGCACATGAATGCAAAGAACTGTGCTCTTCACCACAACACCTGCTTCCTCCCAGGGGTGGGAGGGTGGGCTCAACACCTTAGCCCACACCCTGCTCTACCAGGAGCCCAAGTTGTCTGTGGCAGTGGTGAAAAAGATTTGACCTGTGAATTTTTAAATGGATGGCAAAAATTAGCTTCTCCTCTTTCATTGCCTACCTGCATGTCTCCAACTTTAAGATTTGGGCTTTTTAAACTTTTAAATTGCCAGCAGGTTGAGAACAACATTGTCTTAACCAGAGCATCTGAATTCAGATCAAAATGCACAATTACCATAATCTGTCAAGACTTGGTGACCAAATTCTAAAAACCTTTTTAAAAAGTATTTATTTATTTATTTTCCCTTTTTTGCTGTCCTTGTTGTTTTTTTATTGTTGTAGTTGTTATTGTTGATATTATTGATGTTGCCATTGTTGGATAGGACAGAGAGAAATAGAGAGGAAGGGAAGACAGAGAGGGGGAGAGAAAGATTGACACCTGTAGACCTGCTTCACTGAAATTCTACAACCCTGTTGTGTACTTCTCATCCTAGTATTCGCTACACAATCCTCACCCCCCTCACATCTCTACTCCACCTCACCCCCCTCACAGCTCCTTGTCCCATTCCCAACAGTTTGAAGTTGCCTGAACTCATTAAAAAGTTGAATTACTAGACTTTTAGGAAGTGTGTTTTAGGAGCAATCAGTGCTTGTTACACTTGCATTTACATCAGTTAAGCAAAAGTTCTTGATTATCAACAAAACAGAGCTCCACTAAAGTACAATTAGATGCATGCATAATCTTTTAGGATGGAGACATTTATCTAATGACTCATTAGGGAACAGTGGCTTCACATTCAGTCTTCACAGAATCTGACTGGGAGTCTTAAAACTCCCTTTGGCCAATGCTGGAGGCCCCACCCACCCACACTTCTCCTTCCCTCCAGGCATTGCAGAATTTTCTCCTCCTAGATATAGTCGCACTATCAATATCAAAGAAACTTTGTTCTAAAATGGGTGTAACTAAAGGTGGTTGATTACCTTAAGTGAAATAAGTAAATACATTATGTGAAATAAGTAACGTACTACTACCAGATGTAGACTAAAAATAACTAAAGTGAACGAACTGCCACCAAAAAAAGAAGGTAACTAAATGTTCTCACAGACTTTATGGTAGTTGGGGTTATGCCCAGAATTTTGGTGGAGTATGTGGCAACCCATACTTGCCATGTATGGGCATAATCATACTTCCAAACCTCTGTTAAACCACTAATGAGGGAAAAAAAGGATGTTGTTCTCACAATATCCTCATCACATTAATCTTACTCTGTAAAAGGAAGAGGAATGTGGCCAAATCTTAAATCTGGACAATAAATACAACTAGGGGGAAGTCAGTGGCCACTGAAACTGCCACTTCTTCCTTCACCTTGAGGATTGACAAGCTGAAAAGAGGGAGAACTAATTTGTGAGTTACATGCAACATGCCTGACCCAGAATGGGAAGAGGGTACTGAGTGGTCTACTGCATGAGTGCAAATGTTCAGATCTATGACTGGGACCATCAGGGAAGTAAACAGATCACAGGGTCTGAGAAGTCTGGGGACAAACAGACAGACTAGGTCTGAGTCATTTCTAGCTCACAAGTGTGAATATCTTGAACACACACACACAACAGGCATGTGCTGATCTAGAGGGAGGGTTATGTGCCTCACCTCTGCAGGCAGCATTTGAGAACAAAGCAAGGAGGAAGCCACCTGCTGGTCACAATGCCCCTCTGAAGTCTGCCATTCCTACCTACCGTGCAGGGTTACTGAGGCCACAGCACAAGACCCCAGATGCAGAACACCCAAAAGCCTGAGGGTATCGGGTAGTGAGGGGCTTATCCTCTATGAACAGGGATCCACAGCACAGGGATCCACACCTTCTTACATGAGAAATTTACTGGGGTGAAGAGGCTATACCACAGTTCCGACCCTGTAAGACATGTGAAATTCTGTGTTGAAATATAGAGGCTGCCACAAATGTGGTGGTTTTCTGGTAAAGAAGACTTTGTGATGACAGCAGCTCACTTCTTGGGAAGGTTAGGTACACCAAGGAGTCCTTCTTTTCAGGAACTTCTCAGCACAGCCCTGAACCTGTAGTTCAAGATGGTTCCTAGCACTCAGACCCAGCAACCAATCTGAACATTCATGACATTTCCAGACAGGGAGGAGAAAGTGTAGGTACAGGGAGGAGGGTCTGGAGAGAGTGTGGGTGCAAGGCAGCTGAAGAGCCAGGCCTGGGTCATGGCTGCAGAGCAAGAAAGGAATCAGGCAGTGGTGCACCCAGTTATAACTAAGGGCAAGGACCCAGGTTTGAACCCCTCTCCCCATGTGTAAGGAGTCAGCTTCATGAGCAGTGAAGCAGGTCTGCAAGTGTCTGTCTCTCTCTCTTTCTATTTCACTGTCCTCTCTCAATTTATCTGTCCTATAGAATAAAAATTAGAAAAGAAAAAAAAATGGCCATCAGGAGCAGAGGATTTGTAGTGTTGACACCAAGCTCCAGCGATAACCCTGGTGTCAAAAAGAAAGAAAGGAAGAGAGAGAGAAAGAGAGAGAGGGAGAGAGAGAGAGAGAGATGAATAAAGAAAGGGAGATGCTTTCAACTCCACTTCCCTCCCACTCTACTCCACTGCAATGGAACTTAGGACATCAGCTCTAACTGGCCATTCAGATGCTGAGTTTTAGCTCCTATAGTTCATGCCATTTGCTTTTCTTACATGGGTAGAATTGTCACCCTGGGTGCCCATGATATCAGTAAAGAGAAAAACAGTGAGAAGCTCATTCCTGTGCTGCAAGCATTTCCTCATAAACATTAGAATGATAGGAGTGGCATTAATGACATCATGCTGCTGAAAGTAGAGTCTTGGCTGACTTTCAAGTGCACTCACAAGGGCACATAAGAACATCAGGCTAATGGTTCCTCCCTTCTCATGGGTCAATAAACTAGTTGAGGGATTGGAAGACTTGAAAGCAGGGGGTTACAATGAAGTCTCCAAGAGCAGCTAGAACAGGGCCTATGAGATCTGGCCCAGCACTCACACCAGTAGGGGGCCCTGTCTGACTTCTAATAACATCTTCCAACAGAACTGATTTCTATCTTCCTCATTCTTCTCCTGATGATTAAAGAGAAAGAAGAGAGGAAACCCAGCAGCTCCCACCTGGGTTATCTTCCTGGGAAGATGCACTTGCTTCTGCTCCTGCTCCTGCTGGCCTTCTCATTGCCTCACCCCCAACAGCAACACTGCTCAGTCAGTGCCAAGAGTTGAATTAGTGATGGTGCTCCTATTACAAATTGTGCTGCTGTGAACATAATTTGCTGTGAACACAGATCTTTTTGGATGGGTGTGTTTGGTTCCTTAGGATATATCCCCAGGAGAGGAATTACAGGGTCATAGGGTAAATCCTCTTCTATCCTCCTGAGAGTTCTCCAGACTGCTATCCACAGGGGTTGCACCAATTTACAGTCCCACCAGCAGTGCAGGAGGGTTCCTTTGCCCCCATAACCAGAGATGGTGCTTCTAATTTAAAATATCTTCCTCTTCACCTCCCAACACCTTGGTTAATGAGTTTGCTGAGCTTTACACAGATTTTCCTCATTATCCTTAACAGCGAACTGGGGACACATCCCTGAATACATTCGGAGGTAGAGTATTTGTAACCTGGGAGGACAAGGAGCAACCACAAGGGAGAAGTGAACCCTGACAATGTCCGTGACTGGGGCTTGGTATTTGGGGGTTCACCAGGGCTGCCCCACCCTCTGTCTCCACATAGAGGCCTTAAAAAGCAGGACCATGGGATGCAGGAGGGCAGGACCAGGGTGAGAGCTGCTCAGTCTTTCCCCACTCTGTCCACAGGGGGACTGGGAGGCAGGGCTCATATGCAACAAGGTGGTTCAGGGCACCTTCTCTTATGGAAATGGGAATGGAAAACCTCCACAGGTCTACACCAAAGTCTCCAGTTTCGTGCCTTGGATAAAGAAGACCATGAAGAAGGGCCAGGGCATGGCCAAACAGCAGAGTACACGTCCTGCATGGAGAGGCCATGGCTAATACCCTGAAACATCTGAAATGGTAGAGCAGCAGTCTGGTCTGTCTGCCCTGCTTCAACTTTTCTCTCAGTAAAAAAAAAAGCAGTCAAGAGAGGCTGGACAACATACTCTATGCTACACCTGAGGAAGATGGGTCGATATTGGGGCAGCTTGGAATGTTCCTACTCATGACCACAGAATGTGAGCTCAGATCTACAGGGATGCAGAGGTCACATAGGCTCCTAAGCTGAATATGGGCCCCAGACCAAATCAAATCCATGGGGTTTACAGTCAACAATATTTATACCCCTCCCCCATATTAGGGAGCTACTCTCTTCCCTGATCCAGCTTTCTGTCCCTTTTCCAGCCATGACATCACCTCCCCAGACAATAACTTGGATCCACCTGCATATCATATTTCAGGCTCAGAGGAAAAAAAAAAAACTAGTATAGCTACAGGCCCTTTGAAATATAGCTAAAATATGGCTACTAGCTATATACAAAATGGAGGACCCCTCAACACTTCCTCTGCACTATTCCAGCCTTTAGGTCCATGATTGTTCAACAATTTGTTTGGCTTTGTATGTTAACTCTCTTTTCAACCACCAGGTTCCAGATGCTAGCAGGATGCCAACCAGACTTCCCTGGACAGACAACCCCACCAATGTGTCCTGGAGCTCTGCTTCCCCAGAGCCCCACCCTACTAAGGAAAGAGAGAGGCAGACTGGGAGTATGGATCAACCTGTCAGCACTCATGTTCAGCGGGGAAGCAATTACAGAAGCCAGACCTTCCACCTTCTGCATCCCACAATGACCTTGGGTCCATGCTTCCAGAGGGATAAAGACTAGGAAAGCTGTCAGGGGAGGGGCTGGGATACAGAGATCTGGTGGTGGGAATCGTGTGGAGTTGTACCCCTCTTATCCTGTGGTTTTGTTAATGTCTCCTTTTCAAAATTAAAAACAAAAAAGCAATCAAAAAGAAACCTTGAGAAGTTCCAATTGTAGGAACCAGAGTATCTTCTCTGACGCTGACCTACAGTTAAATTTGCAAGTATTTACCAATGAATTGATGTCTCTCAGATGAGTGGGTTCTGTTGGTTTGTCTGTCAACCCTCGCATACAGATGGATGCCAACTTTGATCAATGGGAATTCAGTTGTTTTGGGCTTCCTCCTCTCATTCCTGCTTACATCTCTCCTGTACACCCCATGGAAATATCTCTGCTGCTCTTCTTACCCACACCGCTCTCTCCTGTCACCACAGCTGTAGGACAGAAACACAGAGCCACTGGGAAGGGTCCTCCAGTGTTCAAGGTCCAATGAGTCCTTTCAACCTGTCCCTCTCAGTCACAGTTGCCATCTAGACTATGACTCTCTAGAAGTTACTTGGGAAAGGAGGACACTTATCTTCACACACTGGGAAGCAGTAACCTTAGGGATGAAAACCTTAAGATGCTCCTCATCCTCACTTCAGTTCAGATTCCTTCCCAATCCTTTCTGCCACCTCTGAGTTTAGGCTCAAATGTAGTCTTTAGTCTCTTGACACCCATTATACTCCATCCCTCTGATGACTGAAAGTTGTTCCGTCTTCTCCAGTCATACTGATCTGAGGAGGCCCCTGTCTCCTCTCCTCTCACCACCAAGCTCTGTGGTTCCTGCAGAGCCTATTCATTGGCAGCCTGCTAGTTTGTGTCTGGCCACAGATACTTATCAGAGAGGACAGAGAATAGATTGGCAAAATGTTTCCCAGACCCTTTTCCATCTCTTACTACACAGGCAACACAACCACTCACATGCATTTCAAGGTCCTTCAGTTTCTTAAAGCCCAGTGTCATCCCATCACTTGGTAGCTAGAGTCTTTTTCAGCCTGTTCCTCTCAGGTATTACTGGCATACAGGCTATGGCTCCCTATGATTCACTTTGAAAGTTACCAGCTTTTAAGTTAGAAAAGATTCCTTTCTGTAGTACGAAGGAATAAACAACTAGTTCCTACCAATCAATAATAAGATACTTATTGATCCATGCTGTAGGTACATGGAAAGAGTATAAAACAGTCTCTGTCATATGCCATCAGGTGTTTTATTTATTCTTAGTCTCCTCATGGCATTTCCACAAATAAATAATTACCCAAAGACTCAAGTCTGGAACTTTTGGGTGTAGAGTACATGCTTGCCATCCTTTAGGAAGATAGTAAATACTGCAACACCAACACTGATATTCCTTGCACTTTATTAGTTAGTAACAGAATACATCAAAGGAATTCCAAAACAGCTTACATCAGCAAAAGGCAAAATAGTGCATTAACAAGGGCAACAAAATGGAGAAGGGACATCAGCAGAAGGGCCACATCAGAGATAACAGATACCAAGGTCATCAAATCTCTTCTAAGAAGTTGACAATATTTCTAATGTTCCTCTAACTACTACTTGTAATGGGATCTTAGACTTATGGCTTCAAATCATATACCTCCCCATTCACCTCGGGTGCCTGGCGCACTGATGTGAAGTGCTCTGGTATGGAGCTCTGGCTCCACAGACAACTATTAGTGTTTGAGATGTTACAGAGGTTGTCAGCCCTTCAGAATATATAAACCATGAGCTGTGCAAAACTGATGTAGGCACAAGTCTGAAATGCTAAGATATATGGCCATGTCCCGACATTCAGGGAATGGACATGTCCTGGACACAGCTCAACATTCAGAGAACTGACAGTATTGAAACTTGCATCTGTTTCTGGATCCTCTGATTCCCTCCCCTCTGTCACATGAGCATTTAAATTTTGTTGTTCCTGCTGGCTGATATCCCTATGAACTTGACCATTTATAGCTCTGGAAGACAGTGCATGCATTTGGGGGTGACTTTAGTCATCTAGTAGCTAAAGGTGAAGGCAACACACTCTTCACATCCTCTTCCTACCGTTTCCAGATGATGTGGTCAGAGCTCAAGCCACTAGCAGCTTCTCAGTCCGCCATCTTCCAGGAACCCCTTCATATCCTCTTCCTCTGAAGGAGAGTGCAGAGAAGCAAGTCAAAAGCAAGGGAACAGGCTTATCATCACTGCTCTATAGTGACAGTTATGTCTTACAGATTAATGGGAGGAAAAGGAAAAACATGTCGTGCACTTGTTTTAAAGCACTAGAGTCTGACTTTAACTGAGCTAGTCAGAGACACAGTCTCTGTCATATATGTAATCCCTGCCTGTGCCCATTCAAACAAGTCACAGGGAGGTCACATGTCTGAGAAAAAGAGAAATACCTCTTACTTTTTTTTTTTTTTTTTTACCAGAGCACTTCTCAGCTCTCGCTTCTGGTAATACTGGGAATAAAACCTAGGACTTTTTTTTCTGTTTTTTTTTTAATTTTTAAATTTATTTATTTACAAAAAAGAAACATTGAAAAAACCATAGGATAAGAGAGGTACAATTCCACACAATTCCTACCACCAGAACTCCGTATCCCATCCTCTCCCCTGATGAACCTAGGACTTTTGAGCCTCAGGCATGAGAATACCTCTACTTTGTAGGCATTTAGGTTACTGCTTTATTCAGAATTTCCAAAATAGCCTACATTTTTCCATCAAGAAGTTTTGGACTCTACAGTCACACATAAAGCCCATGATTCTTTGCTTGAGTTGGGCTCTGTGGACATGTCAACAGCAGTTGTCTTCATCCATCCTTTCATTCCATTGCTACAGAAATGGTAGTAGGCTTGAGAGCCGAGCTTTGTTCCAGCTCTGGTTTGCTGCCCTCCTGCCCTCAACATTACACTCCTTTCTGACGTGGGTTCATTCTCTGGAATGGTATAATCCCAGGTCTTTTACATCTTATAGGCACAAAGGAAGCAGCTATTACCTTGCACTTTTACAAGGGTAGCGCAAGTACTGTACACAGTCTCTGGTTTGGGATATTCAGTTTAGGGGAGAGTAGATTTACTACCATGGTAGTTATGCTGTCAAAATTAGCTTGAGAAGCCTTGTCATTGGTCCTCACCCTCCTTCACAAGAGGAGGTGGTGATCCCAAAGCCATGTGAGTACACATGATACTAAGGAAGATTTAATGCTTGACTTCTTCATCTTCTCCTTTGCCTCCTCCTCCTCTCCCTCCTCCTCCTCCCTCTTTTTTGCCTCCAGGGTTATCGCTGGGGTTTAGTTCCTGTACTACAAGTCCACTACTTCTGGCAGCCATATTTTTTCTGTTTTCCTTTTTTCTTCTTCTTTTTATTGGATAGGACAGAGAGAAAGGAGGGGAAGATAATGAGAGAGAGAGAGAGAGAGAGAGAGAGAGAGAGAGAGACCTTCATCACTTGTGAGGTGAACCACCTGCAGGTGGGGAACTGGGGGCTATAACTAAGATCCTTGCTTGAGTCCTTATGCTTTGTACTATGTGCACTTAATCCGGTGTGCCACCACCCAATCCCCAGTGCTGAACTTCTGAAAGACTCACAAGGTAGCAGTAACTTAGTAAAAACACACAAGCTCAACTTTCAGGCTTAACATCAATCTCCTCAATGCATCAAGACCAGAACTATGGTTTTTCCTGGATATGTGGTATTCAAAACTAGGAGGTAATGTTTAAACCAGATCACATTTTCAATGAGATTCTACTATCATAGTTCTGGGATGTTCAAGTTCTCTATAGATCACCTAATTCCTGCTTTTTGAAGGCAAACGATGATAAAATAATAAATAAATAAATAAATAAACTGGAAACTACAAAAAAAAAATAGCCTTGCTTAAGGAGCAAGAAGTCAGATACAAAAGTCTTAAATATGCACACTGTTTAATGTCATCAGATTAATGTCAAAACTCTATCTCATGTCATTTGGGAACTGTGATAATCTATTGGTTGTCACTTGCAGCAGCAAATTTTGGCAGAAAATTCTATTGCTCACGGTATCTGGCTTTGGGGTTTTTTTGTTTGTTTGTTTTCCAGAGTCCCGTAACTAGAACTCTCATTCACAAATTCAGGAAGTTTAGTGTTTTCTGAGTAGGACAAAGTCACAGCTAACCATAGATGCTACACTGATAAATATCAAGGGTAAAAAAGAAATACTTTAAATTAGGTAGAAACATAAATGATATATATTAACAGGGCTGGGTGACTGTGCACGTGGTTGAGTGCACATGTTACAATGCTCAAAGGAACTAAGTTCAAGCCCCCAGTCCCTACCTGCAGCTTCACAGTACTACAAATGTCTCTCTGTCTCTTTTCCTCTCAATCTCCCACTTCCATATCAATTTCTGGATGTTTCTATCCAATAAAAATAATAAAAGACAATAAAATTAAAAAATAGAGGTAAGCCTACTGCTAAAAATACTATATACATTTAGGGGAAATAACAATAATTAATTTTTTAATCAAAAACAAAAGAAGTCACTAGCAGTAAGATGATATATTTACTAAATAAAAATACGGGAATTTCCAGAAAAAAAAAAGCAGTAAGAGGATTTGTTACCATCAAGTGTGCAATGTAAGGGGGAAAAATGCTAAAAGAGCCAGTATAGTATGCCTCACCTAATTCTCAAGACTGTTTGTGCATTCTTGGAAGTACCTTAAAATTTTCCTTGAATAGGCATTTCTAGTCAACCAGAAAATTCTGGTTATTTTCCCCTAAACATTATGATTTTAATTGCTATCATATTTTATTTTCAGTTATATCTTCAACTAGTTCTATTTTATACATGATCCCTGGCCTCTACCCTGCCGCACTCAAACACCTACCCCAGGTATTGGTCCTCAAGAGTAGAAAGCATAGTGAGAAGACAGGAAATCAACTGTGTTGATGAGCTAAAACAGCAGCTTGCAGAAAACCTCAGATTTAAAGAGAGATATATAAACTGTGCTAGAAGACTTCAAAACTATGGTCCTAAGGTTGCGCACTAAAGTGAAAAGTTTTCTGGAATAAGACTTCAACAAAGTCAGAGAGAGCATGGGAAAAGAGTATAAAATAAGTCATAACAGAAATAATAGTGTTAAAGAATATGATAACTGAATACCACACTTCTTTACGGTGCAGCTATAAATACAGCAAAGGGGAAATTTTTCAAGACAGAAGCCAAAACTCAGTTGGAGTACAGGGCAGATGGAGCCATCAAAAATGCAAATAAATTACACACGAAAAAGAAAAGAATATAACAGGTGAAGAAAGTATAAGTTAAGAGACAACATCAAGAGGAACACATTCACATCATAGGGTTACCGGAAGGAGAAGAGTGAGAGAAAGGGACAGAATCCTTTCTTTCCTTTTTTTTTTTTAATTTCTTTATTGGAGGATTAATGGCTTTCAGTCAACAGTCAAATACAATAGTTTGTACATGCATAACATTTCCCAGTTTCCCACATAACAGTTCAACCCCACTAGGTCCTCCTCTGCCATCATGTTCCAGGACCTGAACCCTCTCCACCCCCACCCCACCCCACAGAGTCTTTTACTTCGGTGCAATACACCAAAGAATTCCTTCTTTCTTAAAAAAGATTTATATGTTTGTTAATGAGAAAAGGAGAAAGAGAACCGAGTCTCACTTTGGCATATGGAGTGCAGGAGGTTGAGCTGAGGGCCTGATGCTTGAGGGTTCAAAGCTTTATCTACTGCATCAATTCCCAGGCACCTCAGAATTCTCATTTGAAGAAATATCAGTAAAGAAATTCCCAAAGTTGAAGAAGATAGAAGTTATAAAAACTCCCAAAACAATCCAAACCTAAATCCATTGATGAATGTAACAGTTAAAATAGCAAAAATCAAAGGCTGAGAGAGAATGTTAAAATGATGTAGAGAGGGGCTTGAGTAATGGCGCAGAAGGTTAAGCACACATCGCGCAAAGCGCAAGGACCGGCTTAAGGATGCTGGTTTGAGCCCCTGGCTCCCCACCTGCAGGGGGTCACTTCACAAGTGGTGAAGCAGGTCTGCAGGTGTCTTTCTTTCTCTCCCCCTCTATGTCTTCTCCTCTCTCAATTTCTCTCTGTCTATCCAACATCAACATCAATAGCAGCAATAACAATAACGACAACATCAAGGGCAACAAAATGGGAAAGAAAAAAAAAAACAGGCAGAGAAAACAGTCACGTATAAGGGAATTTCCATAAGCCTATCATCTGACTTCATAACAGAAACTCTGGAGGCTTTAAAGAACTTGGTAGAAGTGATCCAGGCAGTGGCACAGTGGATAAAGCACTGGATTCTCAACCATGAGGTCCCAAATTCAATCCCCGGCAGCACATGTACCAGAGTAATGACTAGTTCTTTCTCTGCCTGTTTTTCTCATAAATAAATAAATAAATAATTTTTAAAAAACCTTGGTAGAACACATTCAAAGTTTTAGTTGGGAAAGATTCTTCAACTCAGCTTGATTATCAAAGCAAACTTGAAGGAATGACAAGAAACTTTCCAGACAAGCAAAGTTTAAGGAATTCACCAACACTAAACTATCACTAGAAGAAATACTAAATGGATTTATATAAAATGAAACTACTTCTCTATCTCACCGAGAGAGAGAAAGAGAGAGAGAGAGAGGAGGAGGAGGAGGGAACAAAGTGAAATGAAGATATAACTCTTCCATCTCAAACTGCAGAACTGAGGTTATCATGTGGGAAAGGGAGGGCAGAGTACTTTGCAAAAAGGGACTTTGGTGGAGGGAGATGAGTGCTCTGGTTCAAGGTGAAGTGTGGTAACACATTTTGAAGAGGTGAGAAATTATACTTGTAAAACTTTTATAGTCTTGTCAGTTGAGCTTACATCACAATAAATTAAACTAGTTTAAGTAGTGACAATCTTAGTATAAGACGGAGCACCATAAAACTCTTAAGAAAACACATGGGAAAATCTTTATGACATAGGGTAAATGTGTCCTGGAGCCCCCCTTACCAGACCCCTGCCTCACTAGGGAAAGAGAGAGACAGGCTGCGAACATGGATCAACCTGTCAATGCCCATGTTCAGTGGGAAAGCAATTACAGAAGCCAGACCTTCAGCCTTCTGCATCCCATAATGACCCTGGACCCATACTCCCAGAGGGTTAAAAAATAGGAAAGCTATCAGGGGAGGGGATGGGATACAGAGATATGGTGGTGGGAACTGCACCCCTCTTATCCTATGGTTTTGTCGGTGTTTCCATTTTATAAATAAATACATTAAAATAATAATAAATATATATTGTTTATTCATTTACGTTTCCTAGAGACAGAAAGTGAGAAGGAAGGGAGAGAGTTGGGGAGATACAGACAGACACCTGCAGCACTGCTTCATGACCCGTGATGCTGCCTCCAGCAGGTGGAGAGCACGGGCTTGGACCAAGGTCCTCTTGCACTGTAATGTGTGAGCCATCACCCATTCTCGAATTTGTCTGATTTTTAAATGAGGAAAGCGATTTGAAGACATTTGAGAGCTGGGGGTGTAGGGAAAGATTTTATTAGAGTCACAAGTTGAATGTAATGGAAAATCAAGTGGTAAGAATTCATCAGGGCTGGTGGGCCCAGGATGTGGTGCAATGAATGAGGTTCTGGACTCTCAACCATGAGGTCCTGAGTCTGATCCCTGACACCACATATGCCAAATCGATGTTCTGATGCCGTCTGTCTCCTCCCCTTCCTTCCTATCCTCCTCTTCCTGCTCTTCCCTCTTCTCTCATAAATAAATAAATAAATAAATAAATAAATAAATAAATACATTTTTCATTTGTAAATCAGGGATGGCAAAATAGCTCATTTGGAAATAAAATTTATTGAGTATGCCAGGAGGTTCTTCTAGGGTCATGATAAAAGTCTGAAACCAGACAAAAGCAGTGGAGGCACTGCATTTCAAATGCTCTAAATTATGCATCTTTCAATAGTTAATTCATGTCTTTATTGTTTCGACTCAATATTTAATCAGGGCCAGATACCTATCTTTAGCTTTTTAAATTTTTATTTATTTATTCATTTATTATTGGATAGAGACAGAGAGAGATTAAGGTGGGAGGGGGAGATAGAGAGGGGAAAGAGACAGAGAGACATCTGCAGCACTGCTTCACCACTCATGAAGCTTTCCTCTTGCAGGTGGGGACCAGGGGCTTGAGCCCAGGTCTCTGCATACTGTAATGTGTGCGCTTAATCAGGTGTACCACCACCTGGCCCCTGTTTAGCTGTTTTTAAATTATTATTATACTGCTTATTGCTACCAGGGTTATTGCTGGGGCTCAGTGCCAGCACTGTGAATCCACCGCTCCCAGTGGGGAGTGGGAGCTTGAGCCTGGGTCCTTACACATGATAATATGTGCACTTAGCCAGGTGTGTGACCTCCCAGGCCCCATCACTTTCTATTTTTAAAAATTCAAATATGCATGAGAGAAAAACATGTGAGCTCATACGCCTTTGTGCAAGATCATATACTAATGATCTAGTGATGAGAATTGCAGTAATTTTTTAATTTTTAAAAAGATTTTATTTATTTACTAGTGATAAGTATAGGAGAGAGAAAGAACCAGACATCACTCTGGTACATGTGCTGCTGGGGATCAAACTCAGGACCTCATGCTTAATGCTTTATCCACTGTGCTACCTCCCAGACCACAACTTTTAGCTATTTTTTATCATTTATATTTTTGTCACTATATCTACAAAATCATTATCTTGTCCAAAGTCACAGATTTATTTCCACTTAGCAGTAATTTTAATTACTTTGTCTTGGTTTCCATTGATTTTTCAGAATTTCAAGAAACTTTAGAAATTAACTACATTTCAACTTTTTTTTAGTAACTCAAAGTTCTCTAGTAGTATTGACTCAGAAATTTTTAAGAATGTAAGAAAAAATACTTATATTGTGGAGTTGAATGAATAAAAGATAACTACATTCTAGAACAACCTGAGTCCAAGCACTTAAAACATGCAACCTCAGGTCACATTTTTCTTATAAGAAAAGACCAGGGAGTCGGGCAGTAGTGCAGCGGGTTAAGCACATGTGGTGTGAAGCGCAGAGACCCGCATAAGTTCCCGGTTCGAGCCCCCGGTTCCCCACCAGCAGGGGAGTCGCTTCACAGGTGGTGAAGCAGGTCTGCAGGTGTCTATCTTTCTCTCCCCCGTCCCTGTCTTCCCCTCCTCTCTCCATTTCTCTCTGTCCTATCTAACAATGACAACAATAAAAAAAATTTTTTAATTAAAAAAAAAGAAAGAAAAGAAAAGGCCATATGAGTGACATTATTCCCTTCTACTTTCCAAATGACTTTGTGGACATAAATCTCCACATAATCACAAAGGTGATTTTATTTTAAAAACATCTCAGCAGATATAGGTCATCAAAATAGCTCACTTGGATAGTGTGCTGCTTTGCCATGTGCACTACTCAGCTTCAAGTCCAACCCCCCTGTATTGAAGAAAGGCTCAGTGCTGTGGTTTCTCCCTCCCTCTTCCCCTCCCTCCTGCTCTTTCTCCTTCCTTCCCTCTATCTTCTGTCTCTATCTAAAAATTTCTAAACATTCTAGAGCTGATTGTTGCATTTGATCAATGCATTTTTTCTGATAAGCAGAGTCTCTAGAGTGATATATATATATGTATATGTAATATACCTCGTACATAAACTGAACAGTACAGAAATGTAAAGATAGTAACCTAAATCACCATGAAGCATTCAGAGATACTGTTTTTTGTACAGGACTCAGCTTGGCTGCTTAGAATCTGCAGTCCTCTTTCATTCTCACCCTCATAGTTACTTTAGCAAATAGAAATCTGCTTGCCAAGCCTGCCATATCAGAAGTGTGCCTCTAAAGTGAGGACAGAGAATTCTGAAAGGATAACTTGGGCTTGGACTCCCCCCACATGCTTCCCAACTCATGTGGCATCAGTTGACTAGCAATCTGCACTTCCTCTGGAAGCCACCTGTGTGGCTTGAACACAAATGCCTCACCACCCAAAGAAGGAATGACTGAAGACCTAGGCTGAAGGGGATTCAGCTTTAGGATCCTGGTGATTCCATAATCAAAGTCAGTGTATACATACTGCAGCGCTCTTGGCGAGAGAGAGAGAGAGAGAGAGAGAGAGAGAGAGAGAGAAAATAAGAGAGCATGTTAGCTTACCTGAGAGACAGCCTACTTGGTGATGAGAGTGACCCCAGTTCAAGCCTGATCCTCACTGCACTGGAAGCAATTTCAATGCCACAGTGATTAATTCTCTCTCTCTCTCTCTCTCTCTCTCTCTATATATATATATATATATATATATATATATATATATATATATCCCAGAGCAATGACTCCCAAGCAAAACTGGCAAGAAAGACTAACTCTATTATGCTGAACTTCTTTTTTTATTATTAAAAGATGACCCCTCAGAGCCATGATTTCTAGCAGACCTAGTCCTCTTTTATATATATATATATATATATATATATATATATATATATATATATGATTAACTTTACATGTTACATCTGAAAAAGAATAAAGGGAATTTCAAGTAAGGCAGAGGGAAGGACAGAGATAGAGGAACCTGACTTTGATACATGCAGTATCAGGGCCTGGACAGGAACGCTCAGGCATGAGAGTCTGAGGGCTCTACCAGTTGAGCTATTTCCCCAGGACCCTAACTTCTAAAAGTTACAAAGAAATGTTAAAAACATCCTAGACAAAAACTGTGAGGATGCATGAGTTCTCTGGGTTGAGTAGGTAGGAGCGATACTGTCTTCCTATGTTATTCATTCCCTCCCTATACTATGCCCTGGTCACTGATATTTCTGTCTCCTTACCCAGTTTTTCTAAGGAAGGACACACCCCCAGTATTCTGATTCTACCACGAAGAACAGCATGAACACATCAGCTAGAGAAATTAGTCAGATAGACTTAGCAGCATGGAGTTGACTTTGTATTTGGCTCTATTATTGAGAATTTGGGCTTAGGATTTACCTCTTTAATGTCAGGAACACATTGTACATTCCTCACTTTCCACTTTGGTTTTGGACCAGAGTCTGTTCAGAGTCATCACCTATGTCTACTGATGTGGTCAATGTGGGACCCTCACCACCACCACCACCACCACCACCACCACATCCCCTGAAAACATTATTAGGGAGGAGGGTGGGAAAAACCACCAGGAGGGAACACCTCTAGACAGAGAGGATCTCAAGAACTCTGAGTCCACATGAACCCCCTTCCTGCCCTAGAAAATAAAAGAGAACACAGAGCAAGCCCGAGCAGCTGCCCGGACAGCCTTCCTGGGAAGATGCACCTGCTCCTGCTCCTGCCGGCCTGCTTCCTGCCCCCAAGGACACAGGCAGGTGAGTGACCAGCCCACCCTCACAGTCAGGGCTCATTTCACACTAGGCACTTGTACCTGATCCTCTTTCTACAATGAACATTCTGAATGTCAGCTCCTAAGTGACACCTGAACCCAGTATGATTCTGGATATCATAATAACAGCAAAAGAGACATGGGGTCATCCCCCAGTAGAGTGGACACATTAATGTATTCAAAGTCCCAGGCTCAAGACTCTGGTACCCACCTGCATGTGGGAAGCTTCAGGAGCAGTGAATCAGTGCTACAGGTATCTCTCTTTTTCTCCTCTTCTCTGTCTCCTTCTTCTCTCTCATTTCCCCTCTGTCTCTATCAAAAATAAAGAGGAAAGATAGAGGAAAATGACCTCCAGGAGGAATGGATTTGTTGTCCAGGCACTGAGTCCCTCACCCCGGTAACCTTGGTGGAAAAGTAGAGATGGAGAAGATGGATATATGAAGAGGGAAAGGGATAGGGAGGAGAGAGAGAGAGAGAGAGGAAAAGTCAGAGCAGTATTCCATTCCCAGTCATACTACAATTTCTTCCATTAAGAAAGTAGATATTACCAGAAATGGAAAAAGATTATGTTATATTCCCTAAGGGAGCAGAGTGGCCCCACCTTATGTGTCTGGGATGAGAAGGACTGCCCCCCATCTGCTTAGGGGAAAATCCCAGAAATGAAGACCCCAGAGTTGCTCTGATGGAAGTGAATGGTCCAACCCCAATACCATAGGAACCTCTCTCCTACTCTGCCTCTCTTCTGCTTCATTCCAAGATGAGCCCCTAAAAAAATACCAAAACACTGCTTCTTCCAGGAAACCCCCATCAGAGGACATGGGGGGTCATTGATCCATGCAGACAACAGACACTAATCAGGCACAGCTGTCTGTCAGGCCACAGTACAATGTCTTGACCCCTGAATCTCTGTTAAACCTTTGAAAGCAGCTTTATCCTAGAGATTAGTCTCAGAGAAACCTTAGAAACTCACTGAAGACTAAAGTCAGGGCAAGAATTCCTAGGAGCCCCTAGGACTGCACCTAATACAGCCTCTCACCTCCCTGCACACACCAGAGTGAACTGTAGCTGTTCTCTTTCTGGGATGGGGGGGCGTTGATGATGATGCCAGATGCCCAAATGCCACAGTCTGAGCATCATCTGTGCAAGTCAGGAGGACTGGGTAGGAGCACACACAGAACGATATTTCCTTCAGAGGAGACCATCAGGGGATGTGAGTCCAGACCCCACTCCCGCCCCTATATGGCCCATCTGAAGTTCTCAGACAAGGATTTTCAGTACA
This sequence comes from Erinaceus europaeus, assembly GCF_950295315.1. NCBI lineage: Eukaryota > Metazoa > Chordata > Mammalia > Eulipotyphla > Erinaceidae > Erinaceus > Erinaceus europaeus. The sequence continues at coordinate 68,022,208 of NC_080177.1, forward strand.
TCTGCAGTGGATTCTTGATCCAAGAGGACTTCGTGTTGACGGCTGCTCACTGTAATGAACAGTGAGGACCTTGCAGGAGGGTGTGTCTTTAAACCAGGGGCATCTACCTCTTCCCCAGGCTCTCTGCTAGCTACTAGTACACTGTTGTTTTCGACGGGTTATGTTGTTTTCGCCGGGCTGGCTTCACGGGCAGGTAACAGATGACCAGGGACTCATGGTTGAGCTGTAGGCAGTATCTCTTTATTCATGCAGGACGCAGCACAATCTAAGACGAGCTAAGCTAAACTCAAGGTACAGTAAAACTCACAATGCTGTCTTTATATATACTTGCGAAGTAGGGTGGAAACAGGATGTGACATAGAGAGGGTGGAGAGAAAAGTGACTGGTGACAATCAGAGTGTGACAAAGAGGGGGCAGAGCAGGCGAGAATCCTATCACTGAACCACAAATGCCCTGGAGGGAGGGTGGAACTTGTTAACAGTGGTTATGTAAATAGAATGCAGAGGTTATGTAAATAGAATAGTGTTAAGCAGGGGGGATTTAAACCAAATGAAACAGAAAGGGTCTCATGCATACCAACAGTACACGTAAACCAGGAGACTTCTCAGAGACAGAAGTGGACAGGGAGGTCTGGGGAGAGGGAGAGCAGTGCCAGAGCCTGGCTGATAAAAAACAGAAAAGACACCCTACTGTTTGCAGTGCTGAGCACACACTATAGCAGGTGCAAACTAGTAGAATTTCACCAGTTTCCAGGAGTAACCAGTGCTGGGAGTTACAGGTACAGGTACCAATATAGCTTAACCCCTCACCTTGCACCCCAGCTATAGAGAAACAGAAGCCCAGGCCCCTGTTTTCTGGTTTGCATCTCAGCAAAAAACTCATTTTGTTAATGTCACTAAGTTGCACCTCTGATGACTACCCCTGTTTCTCTGCTCCCTTTTCAGCTCCGTCACTGTGATCTTGGGATGCCACAACACTAGCAAATATGAAAAGACCCAGCAGATCATCCCAGTGAGCAGAGCCATCCCCCACCCAGACTATGATTCTAAGAGCTATGCCAACGACATCATGCTGCTGAAGGTGAGGAGGCCTGTCTGATGCTCTTGCTCTCCTGAGTCCCAGCTGTGTCCCCTCCCACTCAGAGCTGTGCCCCTCCTCCTTCCCATCCTTGTCACCAGCCTGTCAGTCCCAGTGGCTCAAGGGATAGGGATATTCGCAGCCCCACCAGGTGTCCAGTCCAGAGCCCATTTCTGGGTGGACTCTTGTCTCTCCCTACAGCTGGCAAGAAAGGCCAAACTGACCTCAGTTGTTTAGCTCCTCAGCCTGCCCAGCCCCAGTGCCCGGGTGAAGCTGGGACAGGTGTGCAGTGTAGCCAGCTGGGGGAGAACCTCTGCCTATAATTGGAAAAATCCAGACACACTACAGGAGGTGGACCTGACCATACAGGATGATTTTGAATGTAAATCCTCTTTTCAAGATAAATATAACAAAGCCATTCAGCTGTGTTCTGGGGCCCCAGGGGAAGATAAGAATTTCTTTCAGGTAAGTCCTCAGTGACTACATAGTTTGGTCTGAGAGCTTGTTGTAGAGACAGGGGCCTATAGACAAAGCATCTGTGGATGCCTTCACACTCTGGGCAGTGATCTCTCTCCTAGAGAAGAGTGCACATGTTACAATGTGCAAGGACCCGGGTTCAAGCCCCTGGTCCCTACCTGCAGGGAGAAAGCTTCATAAGTGGTAAAGCAGGGTTGCAGGTGTCTCTCTGTCTCTCTCCCTCTCTATCTTCCCCTTCCCTCTCAATTTTTGGCTGTCTCTACTATCCAATAAGCAAATAAAGATAATTTAAAAAATTTAAAAAGAGACTAATATCCAATAAGCAAATAAAGATAATTTTAAAAAATTAAAAAGAGAGAGGAGAGGAGAAAAACCAGATGGGGAACATTTAGAGATTCTTTAATTTCCATGAGCCAACGTGAAAGCTTGCTGGTGATTCTTCTGAAGGAGGGATTTGCCGCACATCCCCCACCTACCCACCCACCTCATGACACAGGAGTTAGAAAAACGTCCTACTATGCACTAGTTAAAGTACCTTGCTGCTTACCTGGCAACACCTAGGATAATGAACTTGAACTTTTCCTCTATCTCAGGGTAGGCCTGATGCCTTTTTATTCATTTAGAGAGTTCATTGGTCACATCTCTCAGTACCTGGTAGGCACAGAAATGACCTAGTAAGGACAGGGAGCAGCCACTGAAGCATAAGTGAGGCCCTGATAATGTCCACGACCAGGACTTGGCAGCTGGAAGACCAGAAGGTCTGCCCTGTCTTCTGTCTCCACAAGGAGGCCTTGCAAAACAGGAGCCTAGGATGCAAGAGGGCAGGACCAGGGGGAGAGAAGTCTCAGTCCTTGCCCTCTCTCTCCACAGAGAGACTCTGGAGGCCCCCTTGTGTGCAACAGTGTGGCCCAGGGCATCGTGTCCTATGAAGACAAATGTGGAGCACCCCCAGGGGTTTACACCAAAGTCTCCAGTTTCCTGCACTGGATAAAGAAAGCCATGCAAGGGGGGACTGGGAGCTGACTCAACAGCAGGACGCCTGCCTTTCCTGTGTGAGGACCTGGCTGGGACTCCAGCAAAGCATGAAATGGCACAGCAGTGGCTTGTCTGTCTCTTGTCTCTTTCACTCGCTCTTGCAATAAACAGGCATTTTTAAAATATAAATATCATGAAGCTTTTAATTCAAGGGTAGAGAACCTTTTCTTTTCTGCCCAAGCCTATTTGTACATTTATAACATCATTCACAGTCCATGAAAAATTGTCACTGTAAAAAGATTAGCATTGACCATTGCTAGGAAAAGCATTCCTGCATTATTAAATTACAATTTCTGCCTGGGGTTGCCTTGGCAAGGCCAGACCAAATGATTCCTCAGTCTTTATGTGGCCCATAGGCCTGGCATTTCCTAGTCCTGATCCAATTGCTTGGACTATGTAAATATACTTCTCAGAGTTTATCAAGAACCATACCCCAGGGCAGGGGCTATAGGGGCAGGGGAGTGCCAGACTCTGAACAAATGCCTGTTAGCTGAGTGGAAACTGTTATGGTTTTTGTCTCTCATTCAAAGGCATTAACTGTGTCTCAAGAGGCCAATGACCCAGCTCATTAGTTCTCTGCTCCCTCCTCTCCACCCTCCCAAAGCCCCAATGCAGAGCTGTCTCCAGCTCTTTGTACACACATGTCTCTCCTGGGCCTCCCTTGTGCCATGGCTGAGACCGAGAACCACCAGAAGTAAGTGTAACTCTCTCTAGTTCTGGGCTCAGGAGAGCTTCTCAGCTCCTGCCCTGTCATGTGGAGAGAGGAATATCTCAGACCATGGGTCCTGGTCACTGAGCAGGCACAGCCTGGTGTCAGCTCCAGGACAAAACAGCAGGCCCATTAAGAGGGAAGTACATGCCTCTTGCAGGACCTTTGCAGATGGAGTGATGAGTATCCTTCCTGCCATTTCTGCCCTCTTTGAGTTCATAGCCTGTGTTGCTGGGACATGAATGTAACTATCATATAGCTGATATCAGCCTGTTGGACATACAATGGACTAACGTAAACCCACAAGGGATTGTGGATGTATAGGAAGTTATTTAAATGAGTGACTGGCAGAAATCACTCTCTGTCCCTTCTGCCCTTGTCTGCTCTTCTCCCTGGGATCCACCATCCACTTCCCTCAGGACCTGGACACATGAAGCCGAGCACTGGCAGCTCCCGTAAAGACTCATAGCTTCCCAGCACCATAACTAGCCAGTCTTTGCCCCTTTGCCTATTTTGCTGCCATGCTTTTTATGAAATGCAATAAACCTCCTGTTTGTTTAAACCCCAGACAAAGTTGCGAAAGTTTTTATTTTTTAATTACTATACCATGTTGCTTCCAGTCCTCTGACTACTCTTTTTCTCCATTCACCTTGCCACTGAGAGTAGTTCTCTGTCCACCCTCCCTGTCCTGTCCAACCATGCTGGTCTTTTCAGACCTTTGTCCTCTCCCCTCTCACCATTTCACCACTGAACTCTGTGGTTTCCACAGGGTCTCACTACTGCCGACCTGCCAGCTCATGTCTGGTCACTGATACTTATCAGAGAGCAAGAGGCCAAGACTGTTAAGGCATCTCCCAGACCTTTTTTCTTCTTTCACTACAAGGGCAGCTAGCTCAACACCCTCTCCCCCGACATGCAGTGAAAGCTCTCCAGTCTTCTCTTGATCCCTTGGTGGCCTGAGTCCTTTCAGCCTGTCCCTCTCAGTCACCACTGGTACCTAGACTATGACTCCCTAAGGACTTGGAACTGGTTTTAACTTACGATGAGTTTCTGGGGACAAGAATGGAAACAGACTTATTTCAGATATCAGTATGCCGATACTTACTGAACATCTATGAAGTTCCATGTATTGGGGGAACAGAGTGTAACATAGATGAATCTGACCTCAGGGAAGCTGATAGTGTTGAGACTTCTGTGAGGACCCTGTGGGTCCCTCTCACTCTTTTAGATGAGTCCATTACTCTGTTTCATTTCCATTTCTCTTAGAATATATAAAGGTGAGATTCTCTTGGTTATTTTTATAAATAGTACTTACTGTGAATTCTCATTCCTCTGGCCCATGATTCAGATTTTTAGTGTTGTTGTTCTAGTTTTAGATTACTTTATATTACATATATTTTTTCACATTGTTAAGGAGGATTAATAGTTTATAGTCAACAGTAAAATACAGTAGTTGGTGCATGTGTAACAACTCTCAGTTTTCCGCATAGCACTCTAACCCACATCTAGGTCCTCCTCTGCCATCATTTTCCAGGACCTGAACACTCCCTCACCCTAGAGTCACTCACTTTTTCTGTCTCTTCTCCACTTAGGTCCTCCTCCACCAGCATGTTCCAGGATCTGAGCACTGCCCCCCACCTCAGAGTTCTTTACTTTGGTGCAATACACCAAATCCAGTTCAAGTCATACTTTGTATTTCCCCTTCTGTTCTTATTTTTCAACTTCTGATAGATAATTTTTTTTAGATTTCTTTATTTTTCATACTTTTATTTATTTGTCGTTAGATAAAAACAGAGAAATTGAGAGGAAAGAGGGAGTAGATAAGGAGAGAGACACCTGCAGCCCTGCTTCACCATTTGTGAAGCTTTTTCCCCTACAGATGGGAACTAGGGGCTTGAACCTGGGTTCTTTCATAATGTGAGCACTTAGCCAAGTGTTCATCACCTGACCCCCCTAGATTTCTTTATATTACAAATATTTTTTTAGATTTCTTTATATTACTCTTCACTGTGATAGAGGGTCCAATTATTACTCCAAGTTTTATATCTTCATTGTGAATTTTCTTATACTGTTCTTGACAAACTTTAAAAATTGATTTTTAAACATATTTTATTTATTTATTAGTGTAAGAGATAGAAAGAGAAAAAAAAAAGAATCAGAGCATCACTCTGGCACGTGTTGGGGATCCTTTCTGGACTTATTGACTCAATGCCAGAAGGCTTTCTCTACTCTGAGTTTATACTTATTTCAAGTATTCTAGTTTTATTTTGGGTATTTTGATATTATCTTATCTACTTTCTGTTTATTCTGGTATTTCATATTATCAGATTGATTCAGAACTCCAACTTTTATGGTCCTGATTATTAAACAATTTTTTCTGCTTTATATCTTAATGCTTTTCAGCCACCAAGTTGCAGATTGACCTACCACGACACTAACCTGACCTCCCTGGGCAGACCACAACACCAGTGTGTCCTGGATCCCCACCTCCACAGATCCCTACCCACTAAGCTGGGGGTATGGATCGACCTGCCAATGCCCATGTCCAGCAGGGAAGCAATTACAGAAGCCAGACCCTCTACCTTTTGTTCCCCTTACAGATCTTTGGTCTGCACTCCCAGAGGGATAAAGAATAGGGAAACTTTCAATATAGGGGTGGAGGGGGCTGGAGGTGGGATATGGAACTCTGGTGGTAGGAATTGAGTTGTATGGAATAGTACCCCTCTTAACCCACAATCTTGTCAGTCATTATTAAATCACTTAAAAACTCCAACTTAATATCTTAACAAATGACTACTTAGTTTTTCCAATCCAGTAGTAGTAGTTGTATTAGTAGTGGGAGTAGTAGTAATACTAGTAGTAATATTTTGACCATCACTTGGGCTTCACCACTTCAGGATGACTTTTTTTTTTCAGTGACAAGGAGGAAAAGAAAGAGAATAAAAGAGACCACAGCATAGACTCTTTCTCCAGGGGCTGGGTGGTGGTGCACCTAGCTGAGCGCACGTATTACAATGCACATGGACCTGGATTCAAGTCCCTAGTCCCCACCTGCAGGGGGAAAGCTTCATAAGTGGTGAAGTAGGGCTGCAGGTGTCTCTCTATCTCTCTCCCTCTCTATCACCCCCTTCCCTCTTGATTTCTGGCTGTCTCTATCCAATAAATGAAAGATAATTTTAAAAAAATTTTTTAAATCTTTCTCCAATATAGGATGGGTTGGGGACATAGGAGGGGACTGGGTTCAAACCAGGGTCTTGCAAATGCCAAATGATTAAAAATATCCCCTTATCAGAAACCATACTTCATAGGCACTAGGGAATATGTGGATTTCTTTTTTTTTTTTCTATTTCACTGGCCTTTCTACCTCGCCATGAATCAGCAACACACAGTTTTCAGAAAAAACATTTTCTAAGTTCTTTTTAATAACCAATTAAGACTGGTAAACATGATTAGTTCTTAAAGAAATGTAAACCAGAGTCACAATAAGATTCCTCTTCATATACACTGTATATGACTGTAATGATGAGGATGTGGGGGAATAGAAATATTTCTTAATTTCAATTCAGTGTTTAGTTTAGGCCATGGACTAATGTTTACTTTTCAATTTTTTAATTTACATATGCATAAGAAAACGCATATAAGATCATACATTAGAACTTTAAAGATTATTTTCTAGTGATGAAAACTGAACTTGGCTTACATTAAATTTTTTAACAATTTCAGAAATTAACTACCTTTTAAGTATTTTAATAACTAGAAAAAAGATACTGTAGTGGTATTATTGACTCATATCTTTAGAATGTAAGAGAAATACTTATGTTATAGGATTAAAGGAGAATAAAAGGTCATTGTATTTTAATGAAACATGACCCTGAGTATGTAAAAAAAAAAAAAGCACAACTTTAAATAGCATTTTTCTTTTTTCTTAAGTGGTGATTTAATATTGATTTAAAGAAAGCTGGGAGCTAGGCAGTGGTAGACCCAGTTAAGTGTACACAGTACAAAATTATAAGGTAACAGGTGCATAATTTCACACCAACAGAGTTCTGTATCCGCATCCTCTCCATTGGAAACTGCAGTGGTTCTCCCAAGGTCACAGATATGGTCTGACTATGTTATATATATATTATATATCCTTTTTTTGCCTCCGGGGTTATTGCTGGGGCTTAGTGCCTGTGCTACGAGTCCACTGCTCCTGGAGACTATTTTTTTCCCTTTCGTTGCCCTTGTTGTTATTATTGCTGTCATTGTCGTTGGATAGGACAGAGAGAAATTGAGAGAGGAAGGGAAGACAGAGGGGCTAGACAAAGACAGACACCTGCAGACCTACTTCACTGCTTGTGAAGTGACCCTCCTGCAGTTGGGGAACCAGGGGCTCCATCCGGGATCTGTACACAGGTCCACAGGTGCTTTGCACCATATGCCATGTGCGCTTAGCCCACTGCGCTGCCGCCCGGTCCCCTATATCTATTTTTTTTCTATGGTCCTGCCTTCTCTTCCTTTCTAAGTCAAACCTACACTAATCACAATTTCCAAATGTCCTTCCTTTTTTCCTCTTCTCTCTCTTGAGTCTTGATGGAATTGGAGTTCAGAGCACTCTGGTCATCTTCCCCTAACATTCCTCCCCTTCCAGGAGTATGAAGCAAAATTCTTTATGGGGTGCAGACGGTGGGAATTCTGGCTTCTGTACTCACTTCTCCACTGGACACGGGCATTGACAGGTTGATTCATACCCCCAGCATGTTTCTATCTTTCCTTAGTGGGGTAGGATTCTGAGAGGTGAGGTTCCAGGACACATTGGTGAAGTTTTCTGCCCAGGGAAGTCAGGATGGAATCATGACAGCATCTGCAACTTGGTGGCTGAAAGGCAGTAAAGTAAAGCACGACAAAATGATTAGTGAACAGGAACCAAAAAGTAGGAACAGAGCATATGAAAGTAGGGATCTTAGGGTGGAAAGAAGCTACGAGGTCTATTTTAAGTATGTTCCTAGGGGCCCATAACTCTTGTAATTTATGCTTGAGTTTGATAGATAACATGGATGGATCTGGACAGATTATATTGTCTGGGAAGATGGTGTCAGAGTAGAGAAAGGGGCTAGAAAGTTGGATTAGGGCAGAGGGTAGCTCCCAAACTTGAAGAAGATGAATAATATTAACTGTTTATCCATCAAACTGACCCAGGGCCCATATATATTCATATTTAGCACAGGAGCCTGTGTAACCTCTGAGTCCCTGTCAGTCTGAGCTTGCAGTTCATGGTCACAGCTGGCAACATCCTAGGCTTCACTCATTTAAGGATTAGTCATCCTGGAGTGGAGGAGTAGCTTGACCTAGTCTCTCTTTGGAGAGTGGGGCAGTTCCTACCATTGGTACGCTGCTTTATAGTGAAGACAAATTCCTGGAGTGGCTCACAAGAGGGCTTATGATGACATTCATGATGGAAGTGACAAGTGATGGTGGAAAGAGGGATCTATTAGGGGTCTAGGCCCATCATAGCTGTGTGGGGAATTCAAGGATTCCCTAACTAGGGCCCCTGATGATGGGTGGTCTGTATTGACTGAAAAGTCCATCATTAAGTAAGACAATCTCTTTTCCTCATACAGCTTTCATTGCCCATAAAGGTGGTTTTATGCCTCCAGGGTATTGTGGGAGCTCGGTGCCTGCACTACAAATCCACTGCTTCTGGTGGCCATTTTTTTCTTTTATTTAATTGGATAAGACAGAGAGAATTGAGAGGGAAGGGGGAGGTAGAAAGGGAGCAAGATAGCCACCTGCAGGCCTGCTTCTCTGCTTGTGAAGTGACCCCCCTGCAGGTGGGGAGCCAGAGGCTCGAAAAACGATCCTTGCATGGGTCTTTACACTTCATACTATATTTGCTTAACCCGGTGTACCACTGCCCAACCCCCACCTTTTTTTTAGATGTTTTAAAAACAACTACAACTATTTCTAGATGTTTAAAGAGTATCTACAACTGATTATGTTTCTCTGAGTATAAAATTTGATCACTGGGTGTTGTTTGCTAAGGTGGGTATTTATAAGGGGTATATGTATTGATAAATAGTATTCTTCATAGAAAATTTACACAGGGGAGTCGGGCGGGTAGTGCAGTAGATTAAGCACATGTGGCACAAAGTGCAAGGACTGGCATAAGGATCCCGGTTCGAGCCCCCGGCTCCCCACCTGCAGGAGAGTTGCTTCACAAGCGGTGAAGCAGGTCTGCAGGTGTCTATCTTTTTCTCCCCCTCTCTGTCTTCCCTTCATCTCTCCATTTCTCTCTGTCCTATCCAACAACAATGGCACCTAGAACAACAACAATCATTATTACAACAATAAAACAAGGGCAACAAAAGGGAATACATAAATCTAAAAAATAAAGAAAATTTATACAGCACAGAAATGAAAAGAAAGTAACCCAAATCATCATAATCTAGGCATCCACAGATACTAAGTTGATCTTTGAACAAATTTGACTCAGGCTGTCTAGAAAAAGCAGTCCTGCTCTTCCATTCAAGTGAGATCATCCTCATGGCCTCTTTATCAAATGTGTCTGTGTGTCGAGCCTGCTGTATCAAAAGTGTTACTCTTAAGCTGAGGACAGAGATTACTGAAAAGATAACTATCGGGCTTGGGCTCTCCCATGTTTCTGAATTCCTATGACATCAGTTAATTAGGAACCAGCACTTCCTTTGGAAACCACTTGTGTGATTTAAATGGAAAGTCTCCATCAGCCAAAGAAGAAATGGCCTGGCCTTCTGCTATGGGGCTATGGTGATTCCCTAGTCAAAGTCAATAAAGTCCATTAAAAAAAAAGTCTTCGTTTAAAGAGAAAGCGGGGGGCGGGGAGAGAGAGAGACCAAGATATGTCACTTGGGACTAGTGAAATAGCAACTTTGGATGGTGTGCTACTTTGTCATGTGTGCAACACAAGTTTGAACACATCCCCGCTGCACTGAAGGAAGTTTCAGGGTTGTTGTCTCTTTCAACTTTCTCTCTCTCTTTCCTTTCTGCCAGCAGGTCATCAATGTGAACAGAGCTTTCCGTCACCCAGACTATAATTCTAAAAACCTCTCCAACGACATCATGCTGCTGAAGGTGAGGAGGCCTGTCTGCTGCTCTTGCTCTCTGGGTCCCAGCTGTGTCCCCTCCCACTCAGAGCTGTGCCCCTCCACCTTCCCATCCTGGTCACCTGTCAGTCTCAGTGGCTCAGGGGAGAGAGAGAGACCCCAACCCCCATGTGGTATCCAGCCCTCAGCCCATTGCTGAGTGGACTCTCTTGTCTCTCCCTGCAGCTGTCAACACAGGCTAAACTCAATGGCCAGGTGAGGCCCCTCAGCCTGCCCAACGCCAGGTTTCAAGTTAAGCTGGGCCAAGTGTGCAGTGTGGCTGGCTGGGGGCGACTTGCAGCCCCAAAGGGTGAAATAGCAGACAAACTGCAGGAGACGGACCTGATCATACAGAATGATGAAGAATGTGAAACTCGCTTCAAAAGTTATAACAAAACCATTCAGCTGTGTGCTGGGGACCCGGAGGAAAATAACACGGTCTTCTCGGTGAGTCTGAGCAACTGCCTAGCTTGGCTCTGGTCATAAAGCTCATTGGGGGAAACAGGGACCCTCAGATATCATAGTTGGAGACCCCTTCACACTCCAGATTGTGATCTCTCTTCCCAGAGAAGAGAATGGGGGATACTAGACAGGGACTACCTAGAATCTCAGCCAAACTCCACAGCCCATGGTAAATGCACCATGGTGCTGCCTGTGAAGGAACAGTTTGCAGCACTGCAACCAGAAAACAAAAGCTAGACACAGTCCCCCCTGCAGGGCACTCAGTAAAGTGCCTGCTCCTCACGTGGCAGCTCCTGGGTTAATGAACTTGCCCTGCATCTCAGTGTAGATCCACTACCTCCTTTTTTACCATCCTCTGATGGTAGATTATTTGGAACCGGAGGACAGGGAACAGCCTGAGAAGTGAGACCCTGATAACGTCCGTGAAAAGGGCTGGATAGCTGGGAACCCACAGGAGCTGCCCCACTCTCTGCCTCTTCACAGAGTCCTTGAAAAGCAGGAGCCTGGGAGTCGGGCGGTAGCACAGTGGGTTAAGCGCAGGTGGCGCAAAGCGCAAGGACCGGCGTAAGGATCCGGGTTCCAACCCCCGGCTCCCCACCTGCAGGGGAGTCGCTTCACAGGCGGTGAAGCAGGTCTGCAGGTGTCTATCTTTCTCTCCCCCCTCTGTCTTCCCCTCCTCTCTCCATTTCTCTCTGTCCTATCCAATAACAACCACATCAATAACAACAACAATAATAACTACAACAACAATAAAAAAAAGACAACAAGGGCAACAAAAGGGAAAATAAATAAATTAAAAAAAAAAAAAAAGCAGAAGCCTGGCATGCAGAAGGGCAGGACAGGGGGGGGAGGAGAAGCTAGCTCAGTTCTATCCCTCTTTGTCCACAGGGAGACTCCGGGGGTCCCCTGGTGTGCAAAAATGTGGCCCAGGGGATCATCTCCTATGGGAAAAAAAGTGGAAAACCTCCAATGATCTACACCAACATCTCCAGCTTCCTGCCCTGGATAAAGAAGACCATGAAGAGAGGTGGGGATTAAGACCCAGCTGTGGAGCAAACACCTTGCACCGGAAAGACCCCGGGTTCACAGTCAGTGTTCCCAGAAAAAAATGGCAGCATGGTGTTCTGTTCATCTCTCTCACACAATGCAATGTAAAAATAATAAAAAGGAAAGAAAATCACAAAGCCTCTAATTGCAAAAATGAAACTAGCTTCCTGAGCTTTTCTAGAATCCCAGAGGTGCCTGCAATTGAATAAATGTCTGTTCTCTGAGTGAACATTGCTTGTGGTTCTTCACTCTCATTCACAGGTGCCAATTCTGTTTTCAGAAGACCATCGTTTTTCTGATTCTCCACTCTGCCCTTCCCCCAGAGTCCCATGCAGAGCTGTCTCCAGCTCTTCCTACCCACACCTGTCTCTCCTGATCATCCTTTCTGCCGGGACTGGTGCTAAGCACCACCAGAAGGAAGTATGAGCCCCTCTGGTCCCAAACTCAGGGGAGCTTCTCAGCTCCTGTCATTTACAGAGAGGCAGGACTCAGGTGTATGGGTACTGGTGACCACACAGGCACAGTCTGGGTGCAGCTCCAGGACAAATCCTCAGGCTCACAGGGGAGGGAAGGACATTTCTCTGCCTGGGGGATATGGTGATGAGGGGTTCCTCATCCTTCCTTAGGCTGAGTCTCTTCCCCTGCCCTCTTCGCCCCATCTGAGCTCAGGCCCAGCTAGGCCTCCCTCTCTTGGTCATTCCTTATATGACACCCTGCTTACTGGGAGTTCTCAGTCCCCCAATTCCAGTTCCCTGCAAGCTTCACTGATCTGAGCTGGTGCAACAGTTCCATGTGGTTTAGCAGGACCTCACCCTTGAGAAGTTTTCAGATCATGTTGAGCCACAAGATTAGTTTTAAGGAACAGTCCTATGCTGGCACCAGGCGGGGCCCATGAATGTTTTCCTATCACTCACCAGACAGGGCCAGCTCCATCCCCTCCCATTCTGTGTATAGTCCCCCTAGGCTCTCAGGCCCCCATGGGTGCCAGGTCACTTGGCAGCCTGAGTCCTTTCAGCTTGTTCCTTTTTATCACCACCAGCATCTAAGCAATAACTTCTTGTGGACAAATTTGAAATATATCTGCTTTTAAGTTAAAAATAAAATATTCCAGTTGCTACCAGTTGCTACCATGACACCAACCTGACTTCCCTGGGAAAACAGATGACTTCACCAATGTGTCCTGGAACCCCACCTCCCCAGACCCCTATCCACTAGGGAAAAATAGAAACAAGCTGGGAGTATGGACCAACCTTTCAATGCCTATGTCCAGTGGAGAAGAAATTTCAGGAGCCAGGCCTTCTACCTTCTGCATCTCATAATGATCCTAGGACGTACTCCCAAAAGGATATAAAGAATAGGAAAGCTTCCAGTAGAGGGGATGGGATATGGAACTCTGGTGGTGGGAATTGTACAGAATTGTACCCCTCTTATCTTACAATCTTGCAAATCATTATTAAATCAATAAATGAAATCATCGGGTTAAGTGCACATGGCGCAAAGCGCAATGACTGGCATACGGATCCTGGTTCAAGCCCTTGCCTCCCCACCTGCAGGGGGGTCGCTTCACAAGCAGTGAAGCAGGTCTGTAGGTATCTGTCTTTCTCTCCTCCCTCTCTGTCTTCCCCTCTCTCGATTTCTCTCTGTCATATCCAACAACAACAACAGCTATAACAACAATAACAATAACAACCACAACAAGGGTGAAAAAATGGGAAAAATCGCCTCCAGGAGTAGTGGATTTGTAATGCTGACACCGAGCCCCAGTGATAACCCTGGAGGCAAAAAAAAAAAAAAAAAAAAAAAGAAAGAAAGGAATCATCAATTAAAAAAATAAAATAAATGACTCTTCTCTGCAGTAAAATGGAACACTCAATTTTTTCATCAGTCAACAAGCAAATACTCAGTGAGCACATACTAAGTGTCTGGAATTGGCACATGGGGCACAGACAGTCACACTATCACCTGCAATCAAAGAAGTTGACATAGTTAAGATCCAGACCCAGTGCAGCTGGATCCTGTGAGTGGCTTCCACTCCATCACCTGAGTTCACACAGGGAATCAACAGCAGTGGAGCAATTGTATTTTGTTGTTCCTGCTGACTGAAGTCTGTATGAACATGGCCACGTACAGCTCCAAAAGAGCTGTGCATGGAGTTAAGGGGTGGCCTCACTCATTCAGTTAACAGAGGTGAAGGTACCACACTCTTCATATCCTCTTCCTCTGGGGAAGAGGAGTAAGCCAGGAGAAGGGGACAGACTTAGCATCATTGTTCTACAATGGCAGGTATGAATGTTATATAGACTAGTGGGAGAGAGCGCATACCATGTACTTATTTGAGGGCACTAGATTCTGACTTAAACTGAACTGTTGAGAGACATGATCCCTTCTATACAGGCAGGCCCTGCCTGCACACATTCAAACAAGACTCAGGGAGGCTACACAGGCTGGGGACTCAGGAATTACCTTCACTCTTAAGACTCAATGGTTACATTTTTGTCCTTTTTTTTTTTGTGTGTGTGTGTGTGTGTGTGTGTGTGTGTGTGTGTTTTAAATGTCTTTATTGGAGGATTACTGGTTTATAGTCAACAGCAAAATACAGTAATTTGTACATGTATAATATTCCTCAGTTTTTCCACATAACAATTCAACCCCCATTAGGCCCTTTTCTGCCATCATGTTCCAGGAGCTGAACCCTCCTCCCCACCCACCCCAGAGTCTTTTACTTTGGTGCAATACATCAACTCCAGTCCAAGTTGTGCTTTGTGTTTTCAAAACATCTACATCTGAGTTAGTTTAAGTATACATTGAACCACTGCACTTTGTTCAATAAGGAGGGTATTTATAGTGGAATATATATTAACGATATTTACCACAGAAAAATTATTTAGTAAATAAATGTAAAGATAGTTACCTAAATCATAATGATATAAATATTCAGAGATAGTACGTTGTTCTTAAAACAAAATTTGCCATAGCCTGTCTAGAAAAAATAGTCTTGGACTTGAAGAGAAGAGGAAAACAGAAGGACATTTGGAAATAGAGATAGGCTTAGGTATGACTTCGAAAGGAGAGGGCAGGACCATAAAAGGAAAATTAAGCAAATGTCTATAAATATAGACAGTTACAGAAACAATCGTCAATCCACATCTGCAACCTTGGGAGAACTACTATAGTTTCCAGTGGAGGGAATGTGGACACAAGAACTCCCGTGGTGGGAATGGTGTGGAACCCCATGTTTTCAAACAATCCTGTGAGTCAGTATTAAGTCAATAATAAAATCATTCTTTTTTATAATTTATTTTCCCTTTTGTTGCCCTTGTTCTTTATTGTTTTTGTAGTTATTATTGTTGTTGTTTATTGATGTCGTTGTTGTTAGATAGGACAGAGAGAAAAGGAGAGAGGAGGGGAAGAGAGAGAGGAGGAGAGAAATATAGACACCTGCAGACCTGCTTCACCACCTGTGGAACGACTCCCCTTTAGGTGGGGAGCCGGGGGCTTGAACCGGAATCCTTATGCCGGTCCTTGCGCTTCGCACCATGTGCGCTTAACCCATTGCGCTACCACCCAACTCCCTAAATCATTATTTTTTTAATAAAATTATTTTTAAAAGAAAGAAACATTAGTCTCCCTTCCATTAGTGAGATCATCTCCATAGTCCCTTTAGCAAATGGGAGTTAATGTGCCAACCCTGCTGTATCAGAAGTGTGCCTCTAAGCCAAAGACAGAGAATACTGAGAAGAAAGCTCTGGGGCTTAGGCTCCCCAGCCTGCTTCCCAATTCACATGGCATCAGCTGATTAGAGATCTGCACTTTCCCTGGAAGCCACTTGTGTGTTTTGAATAGAAATGTCCCAACCACCAAAAGAAGGGATAGCATAAACTGAAGGGAATTCTGCCCTAAGGTCACTGGTATTACCTAATAAAGCCAGTATGTGTCCCCTGAGGGCTCCTGGCAATAAACAAACAAACAAATAAATAAATAAATAAATAACAAGAGGGCAGAATAGCTCACATGGTGGGAGTCGGGCTGTAGCGCAGCGGGTTAAGCGCAGGTGGCGCAAAGCACAAGGACCGGCATAAAGATCCCGGTTCGAACCCCGGCTCCCCACCTGCAGGGGAGTTGCTTCACAGGTGGTGAAGCAGGTCTGCAGGTGTCTATCTTTCTCTCCTCCTCTCTGTCTTCCCCTCCTCTCTCCATTTCTCTCTGTCCTATCCAACAACGACAACAACAATAATAACTATAACAATAAAACAACAAGGGCAACAAAAGGGAATAAATAAAAATAAATATTAAAAAAATAAAATAAAATAAAAAAAGAATAGCTCACATGGAGGGATCATGCAAGTGGCCCCAGTTTGAGCCTGGCTCTCCCCATTCTGAAAGTAGTTTCTGGTGCTATGCTGTCTTTCTCTCTCCCTCTGCTTCCCTGTTTCTGACTCTCTTTATATTTAGATAAGTCAGCCCAGATCAATGAAGTCCCATCACCAACATCAAATCTGGCAAGAGAGACTAACATTGTAATGCTGAGCGTCTGTAATTCAAAAAGAAATGTTTTAAATACCCTAGACATAAAGTATTCTGGCTCATGAGTTCTCTCTGCCTGAGTAGGACCTGGATACATTCTCTCCGTCTTACTTATCCTTCAGCATGGTCTTTCCATTACTACAATGGTCATGGCTGTTTCTCCCTCCTCTACTAGCAGATCAGCATCCTAAGGAAGGAGGCACATCCGTTGTATTTGATTACACCACAAAGGAGGACATAAACACATCTTCTACAGAAATTAACCAGAGGGACCAGGCAGTGGTACACATAGTACTAAGAGCAAGGTGCCCTTAACACAGGTACTTTCACTTCCCAAACACACAAACTGAGCTGTGACTCTTCTTTCTTTGGGGAGGAGGAAATTGAAGATCCTCTACATCCTACTACAGGGTCACACCAGGCTCCCAAATGCCACAGTCTCAGCATCAGCCAGGGGACACTAGGTGGGTACAAAAAGAACAGAAATTTCCTTCAGGGGAGATCATCAGGGAACATGAGGCCAGACTGCACTCCCACCCCCACATGGCCTATCTTAAGATCTCACACGAGGATTCTGATATGTTCTGTGGCAGTTTCCTAATCCAAGAGGACTTCCTGATGACGGCTGCCCACTGTCATGGACAATGAGGACCCGGCTGATGAGCATGTGCTGGGGGTGGGAATCTACCTCTTTCCGGGGCTCTCCTCCAATTGACACCATCACACATGAGCCAGGAGACATCTCAGAGGAGAAGTGGCTTAGAAGGGTCTGTGGAGAAGGAGGGCAGTGCCAGAGCCTGGCTGATAAGTAGGACAGCAGTGTGGAGGATAGCATAGCAGTTATGTAAAGAGACTTTCGTGCCTGAGCTTTAAGTTTCATGTTCAATTCCTCACATCACCACAAGCCACACTGAGCAGTGCAGCTCTGGTTACAAATAATAATAAATAATAATAATAAATAACAGGGGTCAGGTGATGGCGCACTTGGTGGAATGCACATGTTACAATGCACAGGGACCCGGGTTCAAGCCCCTGGTCCCCACTTGTAGGTGGGAAGCTTTGCAAGGCTACAGATTTCTGTGTCTTTCTTCCTTTCTATCTCCCCCCTTCCCTTTTGATAGCTGACTGTCTCTATCCAATAAATAAATAAAGATAATTTTAAAAATTTAAAAAACAGGAGAGGAGAAGTCATCGCCAATCTATGGCTATATGCATACATACAGCGGAAAATTTACCCCTTGTCCTGGAAAGCAGGGAATGTTGAGAACCACAGGGTCAGGTATAGTCCTCTCTCCCCTGGTTTCTTTCAGCAAGTACTTTCTTTTCCACAAGACCTGTAGGCACCTCTGGTGACTCACTGTCTCTCTCTGCTCTCTGTGCAGCTCCATCACTGTGATCATGGGAGCTCACAACATCCACAAGTCTGAGAGCACCCAGCAGGTCATCCCAGTGAGCAGATCCATCCACCACCTGAACTATAGCGCTCACAACCTTGCCAGCAACATCATGCTGCTGAAGGTGAGGAGGCCTGTCTGCTGCTCTTGCTCTCCTGGGTCTCACCTGTGTCCCCTCCCAGTCAGAGCTGCCCCTCTCCTCCTTCACATCCTGGCTGGCTGTCAGTCCCAGGAGCTCAGAGGAGAAGGAGGTGCACAGCCCCATGTGGTGTCCAGCCCAAGACCATGACTGACTGGACTCTCTTGTCTCTTTCCCAGGTTGGTGAGAAAGGCCAAGCTGACCTCAGCCATGAAGCCCCTCAGGCTGCCCAGCCCTGGGGCTCAGCTGAGGCCTGGACAGGTGTGCAGTGTGGCTGACTGGGGGAGAACTGCTGGCTGTAACAGAAAACACCCAGACACGCTGCACACCTACAACAAACAATTAAGGATATCAGTCATGCTCATATCACCACACCTATAGGCTCTGACTTGGCATGTTCAATTTTGGATTCATTTACTAATTTGGCATCCCCTATGAACGGGTGGTCTACTCTGATCCATATTGGTGTTACAGTATTAATACTCCTTGTACTTTCGCTTGTTTTTCCAGTTATGCTCAGAACAATCTTCTCATCCTTGAGGACTTTACGAATTCAATTTAATCAGTTCAAATTAAAAAATAAAAAAGGGGGAGATGCCACATCCCCTTCTACCCCAGCTGTTTGACAGAGTCACATCTGGGAGAAGCCTACTTCAGAGAAGGAATCTTCCTGGAATAGGATGTGGCATAATAAGGGGAATAATATTCTTGATAGAAATGACTGAGAGGATGAACTGTGAAATACAACTCCAGAAACCACCCTGTGAAAATTGTAAACAATCCCTCTTGTCAGAAATTTCCAGACAACATCCCCCAAACAAATGCAATGGAGCTTTTATGAAAGCATTACAAAGGGTTAAGCTGTTAGCCTACTCAAGCACCTAAACCCCAACCCTACAAGAATAAGAAAACTAATAACAGAAAGATAGTCCCCACAGCACAGGGACCCCCATGAATAGCTTACAAGTTTAATGGGAAACTCTGGTATCCACCTAGGTCTAGAGGGTTACAGAGAGTTCCTGACCCTCCATTGCCCTGTACAGGAGCATATGATGAAAAAGGCATTCATTGGGTAAATATTAACGGAGTAAGAACAATGTATTCTCAGCTAGGGTTCATGGAAAGAGTGGCTAGACAAGCTCCACCTTGGTGCATATGCACTAAGGAACAAAAACAAGGTATAATTAAGCAGTTAAAAAAGTATTACAAAAAATGTGTTGCCCAGAATGGGTACACAGTAAGGAGGATATAGAAAACATGCTCTGGGGAGTTGGGCTGTAGTGCAGCAGGTTAAGCACAGGTGGCGCAAAGCACAAGGACCGGCATAAGGATCCCGGTTCGAACCCCGGCTCCCCACCTGCAGGGGAGTCGCTTCACAGGCGGTGAAGCAGGTCTGCAGGTGTCTATCTTTCTCTCCTCCTCTCTGTCTTCCCCTCCTCTCTCCATTTCTCTCTGTCCTATCCAACAACGACAACAACAATAATAACTACAACAATAAAACAACAAGGGCAACAAAAAGGGACTAAATAAATAAAATAAATATTAAAAAAAAAAAGAAAACATGCTCTGTTCCAATATAACCTGTTTATCACCTTTTTAAAGGAAATTCTAGGAAACTTGTAAAAGGTTACTTTCATTTTACTGTAACTTTTGCCGCTAACAGCTGTACTGCAAAGTATAAAAAAGGCTTGCTTGCTTGAATAAATCAAATGGACATCAGACGTCAAGTCTGTGCTTTTGATTTCACTCACATCTTCGTGTCCACTGTCATTCTTGTTCGACTCTAACCCTGACCTCACCTTCATGGACCCTTACCGGCTGCAGCTGGACTGTAGTCTTTGCCCCAAAGAGAAAGACAGAGACAGCCTGGGAGTATGGATTGACCTGTCAATGCCCATATTCAGTAGAGAAGCAATCACAGAAGCCAGACCTTCCATCTTCTGCATTCCATAATGATCCTGCGTCCATACTCCCAGAGGGTTAAAAAATAAGAAAGTGATCAGGGAAGGGGATGGGATACAGATTTCTGGTGGTGGGAATTCTGTGGAGCTGCACCCCATTTATCCTATGGTTTTGTCAGTGTTTCCTCCTTATAAATGAAAAATCTTTTTAAAATATATTAATCAATAATAAATAAAAAAGGAAAGAAAATTTAAATATAATAATATAAAACCTTCAGAATGCACACAGTGAAGCATTATTTGCGTTTCTACTTCTTTTTTTTTTGCATAACATTCCCCAGATTCCCATTTAGCAATACAACCCCCACTATTTCATTCATCATTTTTCATGGACCTGTATTCTCCCCACCCACCCACCCACCCCAGAGTCTTTTACTTTGGTGTAATACTCCAATTCCATTTCAGGTTCGACTTGTGTTTTCTTTTCTAATCTTGTTTTTCAACTTCGGCCTGAGAGTGAGATCATCCCATATTCATCCTTCTGTTTCTGACTTATTTCACTCAACATGATTTTTTCAAGGTCCATCCAAGATCGGCTGAAAACGGTGAAGTCACCATTTTTTACAGCTGAGTAGTATTCCATTGTATATATATATACCACAACTTGCTCAGCCACTCATCTGTTGTTGGACACCTGGGTTGTTTCCAGGTTTTGGCTATTACAAATTGTGCTGCCAAGAACATATGTGTACACAGATCTTTTTGGATGGATGTGTTGGGTTCCTTAGGATATATCCCCAGGAGGGGAATTGCAGGGTCATAGGGTAGGTCCATTTCTAGCCTAGTGAAGCATTATTTGGACATAGGGGAAAAAATGAACCTGGCACGTATTACAATTTGGAAGCCATTTTATATCTGTGTTGAGACAAAAAAGTCAGATAAAACAGATAAAATATTACACAAGTTATTTTATATGAAATATCCAGAATGATAGAGCTGATAAATACATAAAGATGATTAGGACTTGACAGCAGGCAAGATAAGGTGAGGGGAACAGATCACAAAGTGACTCAGGGCCCATTAGGTAACAGAGGAGCAATCTGAGGGGTAGGGACAGGAGGATGAACAGTTCTGGAACGAGATCAAGGCAGTGATGGCACAGGCTAATGCATGCAATACATGCCACCAAATTGTGCAATATTAGAAGTTCATTGCATGGTTTCTTGATTTCAAATCAATTTTAAATTAAGATGATAGATTTATGTTAATTTTTCATTTGTTAAAATTCAGGTATTTTTGAGAAAAATATGTCTGGTTGCACGGTGGTGGCTAAATTCTCACTGTTTATTCATCCTTCAGCAGGGTCCATCCCGTGGTCACTGATATTCCTCTCTCCTAAATCAGCACATCAGCTTTCTAAGGAAGGATGAACATTCAGTGTGTCTTATTATACCACCTAGAAGGCCACAAAGAAATTAGTCAGATGGACCTACCCTCTCAAGATTGAATTTGTATCTGTCCTATCATTGGGGAGTCAGGTTTCTGGCCTTCAAGGACCTCCACTGATCAAGACCACATTGCATGTTGTCACCTTCACCTTGGTCTCCTGCTCCTGGTCTGGTCTGTTCAGATTATCACCTGTGGCCACTGGTGTGGTCAATACATGACTCTCATAAAACAGCCCAGAGAACATCAGCCTGGAGTGGGGGTGGGGAAATTCTCATAAAAGCCATCAGGATGGAGCCCCTCTAAAGCAGAGAGAATCTCAAGGTATCTGAGTCCAAGAGCCTCCTTGCTCTGCTACAAGATCAAACAGAACACAGAGCAAACCAGAGCAGCTGCCCCCTGAACAGCCTTCCTGGGAAGATGCACCTGCTTCTGCTCCTGCTCCTGCTCCTGCTGGCCTGCTTCCTGCCCCCCGGTACACAGGCAGGTGAGTGACCGCCCCACCCTCACAGTCAGGGCTCACCCCATGCGAGGCACAGATTACTTGTGCATGATCCTCTGTCTACAAGGAATGTGTGGAAAGCCAATTTCTCTCCCCCAGTAAAGCTCCAGATGATGCTATAGAAGATGATACAAGCAGCAAGGACCAGCAGGGGTGCATCTGATGGAGCACTCACATCACCCTGAGCAAGGATCAGAGTTCTAGTTCCCACACCTCACTTGCTCAAGTAGAGATTCAATGCTGCAGGTGTCTCTTTCCCTCCCCCTCTCTCTCACTGCCTACTCGCTCCAGCTCTCTGGGTCTCAACTGAAAAGTAAAAACAAAGAATATGGGAGGGCAAAATGGCTGCCAGGATGAGTTATGCAGGCACCAGCCCCATACAAGCATCCAGGAATAGACCAGTTGGGTGTGTGTGTGTGTGTGTGTGTGTGTGTGTGTGTGTGTGTGTGTGTGTGTGTGTGTGTGTGTGTAGAGGGACAGGAAGAAGAAGAGGGAGTGGAAAAGAAAGAGAGAGAAGGAGAGGGAGAGGAAAAGGGAGAAGGAGAATAACAGCAGAGAAATCAGATCATATGTCCATTCACAACAAGAATCAGAGATATAACACCCATTATATCCTACCTTACCTGTAAAGAAAATGGAACTTTCCAAGTAGGGAGGTGATGTAATCCAATAAAGAGGGCAGAAAAGTCTTCTGTGTCTGGGCTGGGAAGTGTGCTCCCATTAGCATCTTCTTGGGAAAGAAGCTGAGAAATGAAGTCTCCAGAGGGACTCTGATGGTTGTGAATGACACAGCCCCAAGACCCTAAATTGATTTCTACTTCTCTGCATTCCTTTGGCCACCTTCCAGGTGAGCCCCTGTGCCACAGACCATAAGACTTCTACTTCCAACAAACCTGCCAGCATTCCCCACTGGTTCTCATTAGGGGTTATGGGAATCATGGCTTCAACAGACAGCAGATACTAACTGAAGCAGAGCTGTCTGTCAGGACACAGGAAATCTTTTATGACAGTCGTTAGACTCCAAAGTTCTGTCTAGCCCTTAGAAAACAGTGTTATTCTAGAGATCAAAGCCTCACAGGGACCTTGGAAATGCACTTAAGCAAAAGCAAAGACAGGACAGGTAGTCTCACCTCCAGCACACAGCAGACTGAGCTCTAAGTGTCCCCTTCTGGGAAGAGGCAGCTGATGTCCTCCCATCCCCCTACTGAGTCACACCAGCCTCCCAAATACCACAGGCTGAACCTCAGCTTCACCACTGGGTGGTGCACACCGAAAACAGATGTTTGCTTCAGGGGAGATCCTCGGGGGACATGAGGCCAGACCCCACTCCCACCCCTACATGGCCTGTCTGAAGATGTCAGAGAGAGCATCAGAGTGTTTCTGTGGTGGTTTCCTGATCCGAGAGGATGTCGTGCTGACGGCTGCTCACTGTAATCAACGGTGAGGACCTTCCAGGGTGTGTGTGTGTATTTGTTTAAACCAGTGGCAGGGCACCTACCTCTAACCCGGTGCCCTCTGCCAGCATGAGCCAGGATACTCCACACAGAGAAAAGTGAGCAGGGAGATTGGGGAGAGGATGGGCAGTTCCAGAGCCTGGCTGATAAGAACAGAGGGGTCACCCTGCTGTCTTCAGTGCTGGGCTCTCACTACCGCAGGAGCAAACTAGCTTGATTTCACCATTGTTTCAGGAGTGACCAGTGCCGGGACTCACAGGGGCAGGTACAAATACAGCATAGCCCCACCTCAGCTTTCCCCCAGCTATAGAGGAGTAGAGGACGCAGACAGCTCAGCCCAGACCTCCATCCCTGGGTCCCATCTCAACAAGCTTTCTTTCCACAAGACCTGTTCACTTAGGTTCACTAAGCTGCCCTGCCAGTGACTCTCTGTCTCTCTCTGCTCCCTATGAAGTTCAATCACTGTCATCCTGGGAGCCCACAACATCCGCAAGTCTGAGAGCACCCAGCAGGTCATCCCAGTGAGCAGAGCCATCAGTCACCTCAACTATAATGCTCACAGCTTTGCCAATGACATCATGCTGCTGAAGGTAAGGAGGCCTGTCTGCTGCTCTTGCTCTCTGGGTCCCACATGTGTTCCCTCCAACTGAGAGCTGTCACTCTCCTCCTTCCCATCCTGGCTGGCTGTCAGTCCAAGGGGCTCAGGCAAGAAGAGGGCACACAGCCCCATGTGGTGTCCAGCACAGAGCCCTTTCACAGCTGAGTGAATTCTCTTCTCTCATCCCCCAGTTGGAGAGAAAGGCCAAGCTGACCTCAGCTGTGCAGACCCTCAGGCTGCCCAGCCCTGGGGCTCAGCTGAGGCCTGGACAGGTGTGCAATGTGGCTGGCTGGGGGAGAACTACTGGTTGTAACAGAAAACACCCAGACACGTTGCAAGAAGTCGACCTGACGATGCTGGAAGATTTTCAATGTCAATATTATTATAAATCATATAACAAAACCACACAGCTGTGTGCTGGAGATAAGTGGGGATATAAGAATTCCTTAAAGGTGAGTCTGAGCAACTGCCTAGCTTGACCGTGGCCAGAGGGCTGATTCAGGAGAAAAAGAAACCCACAGACAAGCAATGCAGCACCCATTCCCCTTCCAGCCTATGCTTTCTCTCCCAGCTACTGTGGGGAAGCCTCAGATAGGAAACACCTGGGAAATCTTCAGCTTTCTGCACCCACGGTGAATGGTCATGGCGCTCATGCTGAAGGAGGGTCGATAGGAAACACCTGGGAAATCTTCAGCTTTCTGCACCCACGGTGAATGGTCATGGCGCTCATGCTGAAGGAGGGTCTGCAGCACTGCCCACTCAGGACACTGCAGGCAGAGACGGTGCTCCCTTCTGTGCACTCATCAAAGCAGCTGCTCCTCCCCTGGTAGCCCCTGGGCTAATGAACTTGTCCTCCCCCTGAGTGCAGGCCCCACACCTCCTTCAGAGTTTTAGGATTATTTCAGGTCACGTGTCTCAGTACCTTTAGAAGTGTTGTGCTGTGGGGAGAGGAGGAGCACACACATTACAGTCCACAAGGACCCTGGTTGAGCTCCAGTCCCCACCCGCAGGGAGAAGCTTCAGGAGTGGTGATACTGTGCTATAGATGTCTCTGTTGCTTTCTCCCTCTCTATCCACCCTGCCCCTCTCACTTTCTCTATCTATCCAAATAAATAAAAATATTTTTTTTAATTTTTTATTTATAAAGAGGAAACATTGGCAAAACCCTAGGATAAGAGGGGTACAGCTTCACACAGTTCCCACCACCAGACCTCTGTATCCCATCCCTCCACTGACAGCTTTCCTATTCTTTAACCCTCTGGCAGTATGGACCCAAGATCAGTGTGGGATGCAGAAGGTTGAAGGTCTGGCTTCTGTAATTGCTTCCCCACGGAACATGGGCATTGACAGGTCGATCGATACTCCCAGCCTGCCTCTCTCTTTCCCTAGTGGGGAAGGGCTCTGGGGAAGCAAACCTCCAAGGCACATTGGTGGGGTTATCTGTCCAGGGAAGTCTGGTCGCATCCTGCTAGAATCTGGAACCTGGTGGCTGAAAAGAGAGTTAATATACAAAGCCAAACAAACTGTTGGACAGTTATGGACCTAAAGCCTGGAATAGTGCAGATGAACTTTTGGGGGTCCTTTATTTTGTAGACAGCTAGTAGGCATATTTTAGTTATATTTCAAAGGGCCTGTAGCTATATTACTGGTTTTTGGTTTTTTGGTTTTTGTTTTTTTGCCTGCGCCTGATATCTGATGTAGGTGCATCCTAATTATTGTCTGGGGAGATGATGTCATGGCTGGGAAAAGGACCTGAAAGCTGGATCAGGAAAGAGAGTAGCTCCCTAATATGGGAAAGGGGTATAAATATTACCATAAACCCCATCAATTTGATGTGATCTGGGGCCCATAATTAGCTTAGGAGCCTGTGTGACCTCTGCATCCCTGTAGATCTGAGCTCACATTCTGTGGTCATGTGTAGGAACATACCATGTTGCCCTAGTATCAACCCATCTTCCTCAGGTGTAGTAGCACAGTTTATTTTTTCCAACTCCCTTCCGAGGGTGGAACATTCTCTACCATTGTTGATCCAGATTGAGGGCAAGGTGCTATGGGGCCCCACAAAGGGGTCTATTTTGTTGTTCCTGATAGAAATGACCAGTAACAATGGAGGGAGGGATTTATTTGAGTTCTAGGCCCATCGAGTCTGTTTGGGAATCTCAGGACTCCCCGATAAGGGCCCCAAAAATATTATTAAAAATTCAAAGGAAGAAAAAGAATTGACGTAGCTGACCTGATGAACTAGGAGCAGCCACACAGGGATTAGTGAGTCACTGAAGATGTCCCTGATCAGGCCTTGGCAGTTTAAGAGGGACTGGAGCTACCCCACCTTCTGCCTGCACATGCTGTCCTTGCAAAGCAGGGGCCTGGGAGGCAGGAGGGCAGGACCGCCACTGGGAGAGCTCACTCAGTCCTTCCCCTCTCTGTCCACAGGGGGACTCTGGGGGTGCCCTTGTGTGCAATGGAGTGGCCCATGGCATTGTGTCCTATGGAGATATATGTGGACATGAACTAGGGGTCTATACCAAGATCTCCAGTTACATGCTGTGGATAAAGGGAATCCTGCAAGCACACACAGAAAGCTGACTCAACAGGAGGACGCCTGCCTTTCCTATGTGAGGTCCTGGCTGGGACTCCACCAATGCTTGAAAGGCACAGCAGTGGCCTGTCTCTCTGCCCATCTCTCTCACTTATTCTCTCACTCTCATTCTTGCAATAAAATAATTTTTTTCTTAAAAAAAGAGTACCGTGAAGTTTTTCATTAAGTGATATGGGACTTTTTTTTTCCTGCCAAAGACCATTTGGGTATATATTACAACATTTCAAGCTATAAAAATTTTTCCATACAGAAATCAGCACTTTGTATTGCTATGATAAGAGATCCCACCTTTATTTGGTCGCAAGTTCTGCCCGGGGATGCCTAGGTAGGGCCAGAACAAGTGACTCTGCAGACTATATGAGGACCACAGATGTGATATTTCCCAGCCCTGCTCTAGTTAAAAGAACCCAACAAACACACTTCACTGAGTTGATTCTGAATCATGTGAAGTGTGCTGTGGAGGCAGTGCAGGAACAGGGGGTCTGCCAACCTCTGAACAAATGACTTTTTTTTCTGTTATCTCCAGGCTTATACCTGGGCTTGGTGCCTGCACAAGGAATCCACTACTCCTGGCAGCCGTTTTTCCATTTTATTGGATAGCACAGAGAGGAAGTGAGAGAGAAGGTGGAGAGAGACAGGAAGAGAGAGAAAGATAGACACCTGCAGACCTGCTCCACCACTTGTGAAGCCAGCAGCTTGAACCCAGATCCTTGAGCTTTATATTCTGTGTGCCTAGCCAGGTGCACCACTGCCCCAGCGCTCCTGAGCAAATCGGCACCTCTGAGCAAATATCTTTGAACTGAATGGACATGGATACGTTTTCTGGGCCCTCATTTACAGGTAACATTCTGGCTCTAGAGGCCAGTGGCATAATTCATCAGTTTCTGATCCCTCCTGTCCACACAGAAATTTGCACACTAATACTGGAGTAGGTTTGATACAATAATGAAAAGGAAAACACAACCCAGATAACTATCAACATGTGAATAAGTAAATTGTGTAGGGCTGGATTGTGGTGCACCTATTAAGTGTATATGGCCCTGGGTTCAAGTCCCTGGTCCCCATCGACAGGAGGAAAACTTCAGGAGTGGTGAAG
The DNA here is from genome assembly GCF_950295315.1 of Erinaceus europaeus. Taxonomy (NCBI): domain Eukaryota; kingdom Metazoa; phylum Chordata; class Mammalia; order Eulipotyphla; family Erinaceidae; genus Erinaceus; species Erinaceus europaeus. The sequence continues at coordinate 68,049,771 of NC_080177.1, forward strand.
CAGGGCTGTGGGTGTCTCTCTGTCTCTCTCCATCCCTATCTCTTTTTCTGCCCTCTAAATTTCTCTTCTATCAAATAAAGTTAACAAAGTAAATAAATTTCTTAAAAATTGATTTCATCTGGAGCTCATATTCAGCTTAGGAGCCTATGTGACCTCTGCATCCCTGTAGTCTGAATTTGCATTCTATGGTCATGAGTAGGAATGCTCCAAGCTGCCCCAATTTCAGGACTCATCTTCCTCTGGTGGTAGATAGAGTATGTTGTCCAGCCTCCCTTCGAAGGATGGAACATACTCTACCATTGTTGATATACATTGAGGGGAAGGTCCTATGGAGCCCCACAAAGGGGTCCATTATGTTGTTCCTGATAGAGACGACCAGTGATAATGGAGAGAGGGATCTATTTGAGGTCTAGGCTCATCATGACTGTGTGTGAATCCCAGGACTCCCCAGTTGATGGGGTGGCCTGAGAGTGACTACAGAGTCATCATCAAAGTATGCCAGTCACTTGCCCTTATTCAGATTTTGTAGTCCTTACTTTGAAAAGTTTTGCTTTGGAGAGACTGTGGAATGTGTAATAGGAAGTAGGTGAGGAGGGTATACAAGTCTAAGTAGACACTATTTCATTAGGAAATTTATGGTGGGTTTTTAGGTCTTTCTTTTATTCATTTTAATTATATATTTATTGGATAGAGACAGTCAGAAATCAAGAGGTAAAGAAGGCTTATAGAGGGTGAGAGAGAGAGAGAGACAACTGTAACACTACTTCACCACTTGCAAAGATTTCCCCTTGCAAGTGAAGACTGGGAGCTTGAATCTTTCCCATATTTGGGAGCTACTCTCTTCCCAGAGTCATCATTCTACATACAGAGATCTGGTGGTGGGAATTCTGTGGAGCTGCACCCCATTTATCCTATGGTTTTGTCAGTGTTTCCTCTTTATAAATGAAAACCTTTAAAAAATATTAATCAATAATATATAAAAAAGGAAAGAAATTTTAAATACAATAATACAGAAACTTCAGAATGCACACAGTGAAGCATTATTCGGCCATTAGGGGAAAAAATGAACCTGGCATGTATTACAATTTGGAAGCCATTATGTATCTGTGTTGAGACAAAAAAGTCAGATAAACCAGATTAAATACTACACAAGTTACTTAATATGAAATATCCAGAATAAGAGAATTCATAGATACATAAAGATGATGAGGACTTGACAGGAGGCTAGATAATGTGAGGGGAACAGATCACAAAGTGACTCAGGGCCCACTAGGTTACAGAGGAGCAATCTGAGGGGTAGGGACAGGATGATGAAACAAGACAGAACTAGAGTGACCACAGGAACCCACTAAATCACTGGTGAGTACAACATGTGTGGCTGGTGACAGAGAGGAGAGAGGAGTGTAAGGAGAGATTAAGTGACTGCTAACAGTCCAGCAGTTTATCAGTTGAGACACCACCTCCAGTCTCCTCCACCAACAAGGGGACAGCTGAAGGGAGGAAAGGACTCTTCAGAGACTCACCAAGTGCAACTCTGAGTTTCCATTGCTACTGCCCTCAGAATCTGGAGCAGCAACAGGGAGGGACACCAGGGGACAGAGATCTAACCAGGAAACTCAGGAGAAGACCTATACCTAGGTGGCATAGCTGAGGGGCTGTGAAAGTCTCTTTGCATAACCACTGGATTATCTCTGCCACACCCTGCTTTATCTCTTGGTCAGCAGTCATTGATTAAGCTAAGAAGCCTATTGATAGTTTAAAAGCCCTCAGGCTCCCATAGACTACAGGGAAGAAAAAAAAAAAAAGAAGCTTTTAAACCACTGAGCTCCAACTCAGGGATTAAAATACTACTGAAACAACTGTTAATGTCCACCACTGTGAACCCTTTAATTAACTTACTTAGACACAAGTCAATCCAGGCAATACTGATTAGTAATTTGAAAAGTACTGATGAAGGGAACTCATAACATAATATATAAAATGGTTAAAACAACAAGAAGAAATATTGGAGAAGTGAACCAGGACAAGAGTCCAGCTAAAAGTCCTCCAGAGGGTGAAGCACAAAATAACGAGTTCAACATCCAAACATTAGCTAAGGAAATAATAACAGGAGTGAGTAAAGAATTTGAAAAAATTGTAATCAGATATACAGGAACAACAAATGAGACTATGAAAGAAAATACTAATTGTCTCATGGTTATAAGAGAACTGAAAGCTGAAATCACTGAGCTAAGAATGCAACTAGCTGAAGAAGTTAAAACAGTATCAGAACAGGGCAACAAAATAGATGAATTCCAGAAAACAGTAGAGGGCAGAGAGAATAGAATCAATGAGGCTGAAGACAGAATTAGCAAGATTGAGGATGAATTAGAGACAACTAAAAAAGAAGTAAGAGCTCTCAAAAAGAGAGTAATAGATGCTGAAAACAACAACAGAGTCTTATGGGATGACTTCAAAAGAAACAATATACGCATTATTGGCCTACCAGAGGAAGAAAGAGAAGGAGAGGAAGAAAGCATTTTCCAGGCCATAATAGCTGAAAACTTCTCTAGTCTAGACAACATGAAAGACATAAAGATTCAAGAAGCCCAGAGGGTCCCAAACAGAATTAACCCAGACCTAAAGACACCAAGATATATCATACTTAGAATGGAAAGGAATAAGGATAAAGGAAGGATCCTGAAGGCTGAAAGAGAAAAAACAAAGAGTCACCTACAAAGGAAAACCCATAAGATTAGCAGCAGACTTCTCCATACAAACACTACAGGCCAGAAGAGAATAGCAAGATATCTATTGAGTGCTCAATGAGAAAGGCTTTCAACCAAGAATATGATATCCTGCTAGACTGTCGTTCAGACTAGATAGAGGCATCAGAACCTTCTCAGACAAGCAACAGTTGAAGGAAGCAACTATCACCAAACCTGCCCTGAAAGAAGTTCTGAAAGGTCTCCTATAAATAATCAGACCACCACAAATAGGTCATATATCAAAACACTCTAAAACTCTACAAGAATGGCGTTAAAATATCTTCAATCTTTGATATCAATAAATGTCAATGGCCTGAATTCACCTATCAAAAGACACAGAGTAGGAAGATGGATCAGAAAACACAACCCAACAATATGCTGTCTACAGGAAACCCACCTAACTCAACAACACAAACACAGACTTGAAGTGAAAGGGTGGAAAACTATCATACAAGCCAATGGCCCACAAAAAAGGGCAGGAACAACTATTCTCATATCTGACAAGATAGATTTTAAAGTAGATAAGATTAAAAAAGATAGGAATGGACACTACTTAATGCTCAGAAGATCAGTCAGTCAAGAGGACTTAACAATTATTAATATCTATGCACACAATGAGAAGCCATCTAAATAGATCAAACTTCTACTGAAAGAGCTACAGAAATATATTAACAGCAACACAATCATAGTAGGGGACTTCAAAACCCCACTCTCTCAACTTGACAGATCATCCAGGCAGAAAATCAATAAAGACATAAGGGAGCTAAATGAAGAGATAGATAAACTAGAACTATTGGACATTTTCAGAGTCATTCATCCCAAGAAACTGGAATACACATTTTACTCAAATCCACATGGATCATTCTCAAGGCTAGACCATATGTTAGGCCACAAAGACAGCATCAGCTAATTCAAGAGCATTGAAATCATCCCAAGCATCTTCTCAGACCACAGTGGAATTAAACTAACACTTAACAATCAACAAAAGATTAGTAACAGTGCCAAAATGTGGAAGCCCAACAGTACACTTCTTAACAACTTCTGGGTCAAAGAGGAAATAAAGGAAGAAATCAAAATGTTTCAACATTTCAATGAAAATGAAGACACAAGCTATCAAAATATTTGGGACACAGCTAAAGCAGTACTAAGAGGGAAGTTCATAGCTATACAAGCACACATTAGGAAACAAGAAAAAGCACAAATAAACAGCCTGATTGCACATCTTAAAGACATAGAAGAAGAAGAAGAAAGGAACCCTAAAGCAACCAGAAGGACAGAAATCACTAAAGTTAGGGCAGAAATCAATAACATTGAGAATAAGAAAACCATACAAAAGATCAACGAAAGTAAATGTTGGTTCTTCAAAAGAGTAAACAAAATTGACAAACCTTTAGCCAGACTCACAAAACAAAAAAGGGAAAAGACCCAAATAAATTGGATAGTAAATGAAAGAGGAGATATCACAACAGACACCGCAGAAATTCAATATATCATACGAGGCTTCTATGAACAACTATATGCCACCAAGCTAGAGAACCTGGAAGAAATGGACGATTTCCTAGATACCTACCAACTTCCAAAACTAAGTCAAGAGGAAATGGATAACATGAACAGGCCCATCGCAGCTAATGAAATTGAAACAGTTATCAAAAATCTCCCCCAAAACAAAAGTCCTGGACCAGATGGTTTTACAAATGAATTCTACAAAACCTTCAAAGAAGAACTAATACCTCTACTTTTAAAAGTCTTCCAGAAGATTGAAGACACTGGAATACTCCCTGCCAGCTTCTATGAAGCCAACATCACTCTGATACCAAAAGCAGACAGGGACACAACCAAAAAAGAAAACTACAGACCAATATCTCTGATGAACATAGTTGCGAAAATATTGAACAAAATATTAGCCAACCGGATACAGCAGTATATCAAAAAGATTGTTCATCATGACCAAGTGGGGTTTATCCCAGGCATGCAAGATTGGTTTAATATACATAAATCAATCAATGTGATCCACCACATCAGCAAAAGCAAGACCAAAATCCACATGGTCATATCAATAGATGTAGAGAAAGCCTTTGACAAAATACAACATCCCTTTATGATCAAAACACTACAAAAAATGGGAATAGATGGAAAATTCCTAAAGATAGTGGAGTCTATATATAGCAAACCTACAGCCAACATCATACTCAATGGTGAAAAACTGGAAACATTTCCACTCAGATCAGGTACTAGACAGGGCTGCCCACTATCGCCATTACTATTCAACATAGTGTTGGAAGTTCTTGCCATAGCAATCAGGCAGGAACAATGGATTCAAGGAATACAGATTGGAAAAGAAAGTCAAACTCTCTTTATTTGCAGATGACATAATAGTATACATGGAAAAACCTAAGGAATCCAGCAAGAAGCTTTTGGAAATCATCAGGCAATACAGTAAGGTGTCAGGCTATAAAATTAACATTCAAAAGTCAGTGGCATTCCTCTATACAAACACTAAGTTAGAAGAAATTGAAATCCAGAAATCAATTCCTTTTACTATAGCAACAAAAACAATAAAATATCTAGGAGTAAATCTAACCAAAGAAGTGAAACACTTGTATACTGAAAATTATGAGTTACTACTCAAAGAAATTGAAAAAGACACAAAGAAGTGGAAAGATATTCCATGTTCATGGGTTGGAAGAATTAACATCATCAAAATGAATATATTACCCAGAGCCATCTACAAATTTAATGCTATCCCCATCAAGATCCCAAGCACATTTTTTAGGAGAATAGAAAAAATGCTACAAATGTTTATCTGGAACCAGAAAAGACCAGAATTGCCAAAACAATCTTGAGAAGAAAGAACAGAACCAGAGGCATCACACTCCCCGATTTCAAACTGTATTATAGTTCCATTGTCATCAAAACTGCTTGGTACTGGAACATGAATAGACACACTGACCAGTGGAATAGAATTGAGAGCCCAGAAATGAGGCCCCACACCTATGGGACATCTAATCTTTGACAAAGGTGCCCAGACTATTAAATGGGGAAAGCAGAGTCTCTTCAACAAATGGTGTTGGAAACAATGGATTGAAACATGCAGAAGAATGAAACTGAATCACTGTATTTCACCAAATACAAAAGTTAATTCCAAGTGGATCAAGGACTTGGATGTTAGACCAGAAACTATCAGATACTTAGAGGAAAATATTGGCAGAACTCTTTTCCGCATAAATTTTAAAGACATTTTCAATTGAACGAATCCAATTACAAAGAAGACTAAGGCAAGTATAAACCTATGGGACTACATCAAATTAAAAAGCTTCTTCACAGCAAAAGAAACCACTACCCAAACCAAGAGACCCCTCACAGAATGGGAGAAGATCTTTACATGCCATACATCAGATAAGAGTTTAATAACCAACATATATAAAGAGTTTGTCAGACTCAACAACAAGATAACAAATAACCCCATCCAAAAATGGGGGGAAGGACATGGACAGAATATTCAACACAGAAGAGATCCAAAAAGCCGAGAAACACATGATAAAATGCTCCAAGTCTCTGATTGTCAGAGAAATACTAATAAAGACAACAATGAGATATCACTTCACTCCGGTGAGAATGTCATACATCAGAAAAGGGAACAGCAGCAAATTCTGGAGAGGGTGTGGGGTCAAAGGACCCCTCCTACACTGCTGGTGGGAATGTCCATTGGTCCAACCTCTGTGGAGAACAGTCTGGAGAACTCTCCAAAGGCTAGAAATGGACCTACCCTATGACCCTGCAATTCCTCTCCTGGGGATATATCCTAAGAAACCTAACACATCCTTCCAAAAAGATCTGTGTACACATATGTTCTTGGCAGCACAATTTGTAATAGCCAAAACCTGGAAGCAACCCAGGTGTCCAACAACAGATGAGTGGCTGAGCAAGTTGTGGTATATATACAAAATGGAATACTACTCAGCTGTAAAAAAAAATGGTGACTTTATCGTTTTCAGCCGATCTTGGATGGACCTTGAAAAATTCATGTTATGTGAACTAAGTCAGAAACAGAAGGATGAATATGGGATGATCTCACTCTCAGGTAGAAGTTGAAAAACAAGATCAGAAACGAAAACACAAATAGAACCTGAAATGTAATTGGCATATTGCACCAAAGTAAAAGACTCTGGGGTGGGTGGGTGGGGAGAATACAGGTCCATGAAGGATGATAAATGACATAGTGGGGGTTGTATTGTTAAATGGGAAACTGGAATGTTATGCATGTACAAACTATTGTATTTACTGTTGAATGTAAAACATTAATTCCCCAATAAAGAAATAAATTTTAAAAACTTAGGATGATAGAGTTATGTTTATTTTTCATTTGTTAAAATTCAGGTATTTTGTGGAAAATATGTCTGGTTGTGTAGGTGGTGGCTAAATTCTCACAGTTTATTCATCCTTCAGCAGGGTCCTCCCCATGGTAACTGATATTTCTCTCTCCCTAAATCAGCAGATCAGCTTTCTAAGGAAGGATGAACATCCGATGTGTCTGATTATACCAACTAGAAGGCCACAAAGAAATTAGCCAGTTGGACCTAGCCTCTCAAGATTTAACTTATATAGATCCTATCATTGGGGAGTCAGGTTTCTGGCCTTCAAGAACCTCCATTGCTCAAGACCACATTGCATGTTTTCAATTCACTTTTGGTTCCTGCTCCTGGACTGGTCTGTTCAGATTATCAACTGTGGCCACTGGTGTGGTCAATACATAACTCTCATAAAACAGCCCAGAGAACATCAGCCTGGAGTGGGGGTGGGGACATTCTCATAAAAGCCATCAGGATGGAGCCCCTCTAAAGCAGAGAGAATCTCAAGGTATCTGAGTCCATGAGCCTCCTTGCTCTGCTACAAGATCAAAAAGAACACAGAGCAAACCAGAGCAGCTGCCCCCTGAACAGCCTTCCTGGGAAGATGCACCTGCTTCTGCTCCTGCTCCTGCTCCTGCTGGCCTGCTTCCTGCCCCCCGGTACACAGGCAGGTGAGTGACCGCCCCACCCTCACAGTCAGGGCTCACCCCATGCGAGGCACAGATTACTTGTGCATGATCCTCTGTCTACAAGGAATGTGTGGAAAGCCAATTTCTCTCCCCCAGTAAAGCTCCAGATGATGCTATAGAAGATGATACAAGCAGCAAGGACCAGCAGGGGTGCATCTGATGGAGCACTCACATCACCATGAGCAAGGATCAGAGTTCTAGTTCCCACACCTCACTTGCTCAAGTAGAGATTCAATGCTGCAGGTGTCTCTTTCCCTCCCCCTCTCTCTCACTGCCTACTCGCTCCAGCTCTCTGGGTTTCAACTGAAAAGTAAAAACAAAGAATAAGGGAGGGCAAAATGGCTGCCAGGATCAGTTATGCAGGCACCACCCCATACAAGCAACCAGGAATAGACCAGTTGGGGTGTGTGTGTGTGTGTGTGTGTGTGTGTGTGTGTGTGTGTGTGTGTGTGTGTGTGTGTGTGTGTGTGTGTAGAGGATCAAGAGGAAGGAGAGGGAGATGGAGAGGGAGTAGAAAAGGAAGAGAGAGAAGGATAGGGCGAGGAAGAGGGAGAACAAGAATAACAGCAGAGACATCAGGGCATGTGTCCATTCACAACAAGAATCAGAGATATTACACCCATTTTATCCTATCTCTCCTGTAAGGAAAATGGAAATTTCCAGGTATGGAGGTGATTTAGAGGGCAGAATAGTCTTCTGTGTCTGGGCTGGGAAGTGTGCTCCCATCAGTATCTTTTGGGAAAGAAGCTGAGAAATGAAATCTCCAGAGGGACTCTGATGGTTGTGAATGACCCAGCCCCAAGACCCTAAATTACTTTCTGCTTCTCTGCATTCCTTGGCTACCTTCCAGGTGAGCCCCTGTGACTCAGACCATAAGACTTCTACTTCCAACAATTCTGTCAGAATTCCCCATCTGTTCTCATTATGGTTATGGGAATCACGGCTTCACACAGACAGCAGATACTAACTGAAGCACAGTTGTCTGTCAGGACACAGGAAATCCTCTATGACAGTCTCTAGACCTCTAAGTTCAGTCTAGTCCTCTGAAAGCAGTGTTATTCTAGAGATCAAAACTCACAGGGACCTTACATATGCACTGAAGACAAAGCAAAGACAGCGCAGGTAGTCTCACCTCCAGCACACAGCAGACTGAGCTCTAACTGTTCCCTTCTGGGAGAGGCAGCTGATGTCCTCCCCATTCCCCTACTGAGTCACACCGGCCTCCCAAATACCACAGGCTGAACCTCAGCTTCACCGCTGGGTGCTGCACACCGAAAACAGATGTTTGCTTCAGGGGAGATCCTCGGGGGACATGAGGCCAGACCCCACTCCCACCCCTACATGGCCTGTCTGAAGATCTCAGAGAGAGCATCAGAGTGTTTCTGTGGCGGTTTCCTGATCCGAGAGGATGTCGTGCTGACGGCTGCTCACTGTAATCAACGGTGAGGACATTTCAGGCGAGGGGTTTTTAAACCAGAGGCAGGCCACCTGCCTCTTTCCCAGTCCCTCTGCCAGCATGAGCCAGGATACTCCACACAGAGAAAAGTGAGCAGGGAGATTGGGGAGAGGATGGGCAGTTCCAGAGCCTGGCTGATAAGAACAGAGGGGTCACCCTGCTGTCTTCAGTGCTGGGCTCTCACTACCGCAGGAGCAAACTAGCTTGATTTCACCATTGTTTCAGGAGTGACCAGTGCTGGGACTCACAGGGGCAGCAGGTACAAATACAGCATAGTTCCACCCTCACCTTCCCCCCAGCTGTAGAGGAGTAGAGGATGCAGGCAGCTCAGCCCAGACCTCCATCCCTGGGTCCTATCTCAACAAGCTTTGTTTCCACAAGACCTGTAGGTTCACTAAGCTGCCCTGCAGTGACTCTCTGTCTCTCTCTGCTCCCTATGAAGTTCAATCACTGTCATCCTGGGAGCCCACAACATCGGCAAGTCTGAGAGCACCCAGCAGGTCATCCCAGTGAGCAGAGCCATCCCCCACAAGAACTATAATGCTCACAGCCTTGCCAACGACATCATGCTGCTGAAGGTGAGAAGGCCTGTCTGCCCCTCTTGTTCTCCTGGGTCTCACCTGTGTCTCCTCCCACTCAGAGCTGTCCCTCTCCTCCTTCCCATCCTGGCTGGCTGTCAGTCCCTGTGGCTTTTGGGAGAGGGAGGTGCACAGGCTCATGGAGTGTCCAGTCCAGAAGCCATTACTGAGTGGAATCTCTTTTTTCTTTCCCAAGTTGGTGAGAAAGGCCAGACTGACCTCAGCTGTGCAGCTCCTCAGGCTGCCCAGAACTGGTGCCCAGGTGAGGCCTGGACAGATGTGCAGTGTGGCCGGCTGGGGAAGAACTTCTCCCCATCATCTGAAATCGTCAAACATGTTGCTGGAGGTGAACCTGATCATACAAGACGATTATCAATGTCAGTTGCGTTTTCCCATGAAATATAGCAGAGCCACTCAGCTGTGTGCTGGGGACCTAAACCTAAGGAAGAATTCCTTTAAGGTGAGTCTAAGTAACTGCCTAACTCGACTGACTCTAGTCAGAGTGCATGCTGGGCACTAAAGGGGCCATATGACAAAAGACCTGGGGACTCCTTGACTCCCAGTTATTGATCCCTCCCCCAGACAAAGGAGGAGGAAGACCTGAAGGGGAAACTCAGCAGCCTCCAGGGTCCAACTGGATACATAGGTCCTCCCTTCTGAAAGAAGCATTTGCATCCCTGCCCACTCAGGACACAGGAGTTAGACACACGGTGCTCCTCCTGTGCTCTGGTTCAAACACCTGCCCCCTCACCTGACAACACTGGGGTTAATTTGTCCTTCATGTCAGCCTCAGTGCACTGCCTTCCTCCACAGCTTAGCAGCTGATTGTGGTCACACCTCTCAGCACTTTGTAAGCACAGCTGTGACCTGGAGAGAACAGGGAGATGTGAGAATCTGACAGTGTCCAACCTCCAGGCCCCTGCTGCATGCATCACTGTGCACCCCCTGCAGAAGGAGTTGGCAGCACGGCCCACTCAGGACACAGGACTTAGAGACGAGCTCCCTGCCTTGCACTAATTAAAGCACCTGTGCCTCACCTGGTAGACCCTGGGTTAATGAACCTGGTTACCCTCTGAGTGTCAGTCCATGGCCTCCTGGTTGAATCAGCAGATGGGGGTGGGGCATATCTCCTAGCACCTTTGTAGGCAGCACATTTGCAGACAGGGAGCAGCCACCTGGGGAGCAGTGAGCCCTCACAGTGTCTGTGACTAGGGCTTGGTGAGTGGAGGACTATAGGGGCTGCCCCACCCTTGGCCCCCACATGGAGGCTTTGCAAACAGGGCCTTGGGATGCAAGAGGGCAGGAGCAGGCAGTGAGCTGGCTCAGTCCTTCCACTCTCTGTCCACAGGGGGACTCCGGGGGCCCCCTCGTGTGTAACAGTGTGGCCCAGGGCATCGTGTCCTATGGAGACGAATATGGAGCACCTCCAACGGCTTACACCAAAATCTCCAGTTTCCTGCCCTGGATAAAGGAAACCCTGCAGATGGGGGCCTAGAAGCTGCCTCAACAGCAGACACCTGCCTTTCCTGTGTGAAGACCTGGCTGTGACTTCAGAAACAGCACATGAAACAGCAGAGCAGTGTCCTGTTTCTCTGTCACTCTCACTCTCACTTTTGTTCTCACTCTCAATTTTGCAATAAAAAGTGCATTAAAAATGGTGAGGACCATGAATCTTTTAATTCAAATGTGGGGATATTTTTTTTCCTCCTAAGATCATATGGTATTTATATCAGCATGGGCCATACAAAAGTGTCAGCTTAAGAAGTAGCCATTAACGTGCTAAATCAAAACCCCCTGACTGATTAAATTCACATTCTACCAGTGGATGCCTTGGCAGGGAAAGACCAGATGATTCCGCAGGCTGGACAGGGCCCACATGCTAGATATTTCCCTCTCCTGCTCTAATTGCAGGAACAAATCTCACTTCTCTGAGTTGATGCCGAATCATCCAGCTTGGAGAGGGTAAGGACACTAAACAGTGCCTCTTAGCAGAAAGGAAACTGCTATTATTTCCTGGCCCTTATCTTGGCGCCAATTCTCTCTCAAGTAGCCAGTGACACATTTCATCTGCCTTCTGCTTCCTTCTCTCCACCCTCCCCAGAGCCCCAAGCAGAGCTGTCTCCAGCTCTTCCTACCCATAACTCTCTCTCCTCAGCCTCCCTTCTGGCAAGCCTGAGGCTGAGCACCACCAAGAGGAAGCATGAGTCTCTCTGGTCCTGGGCTCAGGGGAGCTTCTCAGCTCCTACGCTGTCATGTGGAGAAAGGAAGATCTCAGACCATGAGTCCTGCTCACCAAGAAGGCACAGCCTGGGGTCAGCACCCAGACAAATCCCCAGGTCCATATGCTGAGTCTGCATCCTGCCCTTTTCTGCCCAACCTGGCAGGGCTTCAAATCCAGTCCAAGGTGCTCCTGGATGCCAAGGCCCAGTGGATATCAGATGACTGCCTGCCAGCTATTATTTTAGTCACTTCTGGTATATAGCTACTGGAGGACACCTTTTTTGTTTATTTGTTTTATTGATTGATTGATTATTTGATTGATTTTGTTTGTTAGATTGTTTGATTGATTTTTTTGTTTTAAAGGGGTTCCTTCGTGTGTACAAGAAAACACATGTTTTCTCTCAGCCAAAAAGCAAATATTCATTGAAAAACTACTCAATAACACACTGGGGACACAACGAGTATAGCACAGACTCAGGGCTGCTGTTTTCTGTCTGTCTTTCTTCCTTTCTATCTTCTCCCGTTATCTCTTGATAGCTGGCTGTCTCTATCCAATAAATAAATCAAGAATCAAACAATTTTTAAAAGCAGGAGAGGAACAGTCATCAGCATCTCTGTGGCTATGTGCATACATACAGGAGAAATTTACCTCTTCTCCTGGAAAGCAGGGAATGTTGAGAACCACAGGGTCAGGGATAGTTCTCTGTGCCCTGGTTTCTTTCAGCAACTGCTTTGTTTTACACAAGACCTGTAGGTTCCCTTTACTGCACCTCTGGTGAGTTGCTGTCTCTCTCTGCTCCCTATAAAGTTTAATCACTGTCATCATGGGAGCCCACAACTTCAGCAAGACTGAGAGCACCCAGCAGGTCATCCCAGTGAGCAGAGCCATCCCCCGCCTGAAATATAATGCTCACAGCCTTGCTGATGACATCATGGTGTTGCAGGTGATTAGGTCTGTCTCTTGCTCTCCTGGGTCCAACCATGTCCTCTCCCATTCAGAGCTGTCCCTCTCCTCCTTCCCATCCTGGTTGCCTGTCAGTTCCAGTGGCTCTTGAGAGAGAGAGGCCAGCACTCAGCCCAATGTGGTGTCCAGCCAGAGGTCATGACTGAATGGAATCTTTTACCTCTCCCACAAATACACCCAGCTGAAGAGAAAGGTCTAGTTGACCTCAGCCGTGCAGCTCCTCAGTCTGCCCAGCCCCAGGCAACTGGTGAAACCTGGACTGATGTGCAGTTTGTCCGGCTGGGCTGAACTCCTGCCAGTGACAGGACACATGCAGATACACTGCAGGAAGTGAACCTGACCATACAGGATGATGAGAAATGTGAATCCCTTTTCAAAGGTTATAGTGAGCGCATTCAGCTGTGTGTTGAGGATCCAAGGAAGAATAAGATTTCTGCTAAGGTGAATCTGAGCAGCTGCCCCACTTGACAGTATCAGAGTTCTACGTACACTCAGTAGGATAGGGAACTCCAGGTCAAGAAGCTGCCCCCCCCTTTACATCCAGAATGTGTTCTCTCTCATTAGCTCAGAGAAGGGGGGACACCAGGTGAGGAGCACAAATGATATTTGCAACTTCCTGCAGTCATGGTGAATGCATCATGGAACTGCCACACACACACACACACACACACACACACACAAAAAAAAAAAAAAAAAAAGCAAGGGTCTCTGGTGCTGTCCTCTCAAGACACAGGGCAAAAGGTGGTGCTCCCTGCTGTTATCCGGATAAAGCACCCTGCTCCTCTCCTCGCACCTTCTGGGTTCATGAACTTAGCCTACACCTGAGTGTCAGTCCACCACCTCCAACTGATCTTTGCTATAGATGGGGATCACATCCCTCAGCACCTCCGGAGGCTGAGCAGTGAACTGGTAAAGAGAGGGAGCAGCCACCCAGGGAGAAGTGAGACTCTGACAATGTCCATGGTCAGGGCCTGGCAGCTGGGGGCCCAGGGGGGCTGCCCCAGCCTCTGCCACCACACAGAAACACTGCAAAGCAGGAACCTGGAATGCAGGAGGGCACTGCCAGTGTAGAATTGGCTTAGTCCTTCCCTTCTCTGTCTACAGAGGGGCTCAGGGGGGGCCTCCTATCCAACAATGTAGCCCAGGGCATCCTTTCCGGTAGGGAAAAAAAGGAAGAAACCTCCATCAGTCCACACCAGAATCTCGAGTTTCCTGCCATGGATAAAGACCATGAAGAGGAACCAGGAAAAGGCCCAGCAATACAATACACACCTTTTTTTTTTTTTAATTTATTTATTTATTCCCTTTTGCTGCCATTGTTGTTTTATTGTAATAGTTATTATTGATGTCGTTGTTGTTGGATAGGACAGAGAGAAATGGAGAGAGGAGGGGAAGACAGAGAGGGGGAGAGAAAGACAGACACCTGCAGACCCGCTTCACGGCTTGTGAAGCTAGTCTCCTGCAGGTGGGAAGTCGGGGGCTGGAACAGGGATCCTTATGCCTTTCCTTGTGCTTTGCGCCAAGTGCACTTAACCTGCTGCACTACCGCCTGACTCCCACAATACACACCTTTTAAGGAAGAGGGCCAGGGTTTGATTTTTAGGCATCCCAGAGAATGGAAGTACAGTGTTCTGATCTACCTCTCTCACATAGTATAATGGAAAACGTAAAAGGAAAGAAAATCATAAACCCTCTAATTGCAAAGACCCAAGTAGCTTCTCTGAGTTGTTCTAGAATCCCAGGGAGAAGTGCCAGCAACTGAATAAATTTCTCTTCTCTGAGTGAACATTACTGGTTATGTACCCTCACTCACAAGTGCCAATTGTGTTCTCAGAAGACCAATAAACAATTCATTGGTTTTCTGATCCTCCTCTCTCCTCCCTCTCCAGAGCCCCATGTAGAGCTGTCTCCGCCTCTCCCTACCCATCCATGCCTGCCTCTCCTGGGTCTCCCTTCCGCGAGGGCCAAGGCTAAACCCCACCAGGACAAAGCATGACCTTCTCTGGTCCTGGGATCAGGGGAGCTTCTCAGCTTCCCTGTCATGTGGAGAGACGAAGGGCTGAGACCATAGGTTCTGGTCACCAAACAGGCGCAGCGTCAGTGCAGCTCCAGGACAAATGTCCACGGCCCACTGAGGAGGGGAGACATTCCACTTTTGGGAGTCTGAGAATGGAATGACGACATACATACTCCTCATCCTCACCAGTGCTGAGTTCCCTTTCCACCACTTCTGCCCCATTTCAACTCAGGGCCCAGTGATGTTTCTGTCTCCTGACACCCCTTCTTCTCTCCCTTCCTTGAAAGTTCAGTTCCTGGGCTGGCATAAGTGGGCTGCTCAGACCCATCAGCTGTGGCTACTGGTATGATTCTCACATGTCAGTGGGCAGAGGAAGTGGGGTGGGAACCTCCCATAGAAGCCATATTGACTAAAGCACAGAAAATCAGACATGATTTCAAGGCCTGTGCACCTGAACCTTCTTCCGTTGAGGAAGAGGGTAGGGGGAGCAAACCAAAGCAATATGACAGCCTTGTCTTCATTTGCCCTACAGTAGCAGTTAAGAATATATACTGATATGATGGGCTAGACTTCTTTTATTTATTTATTTATTTTTTATTTAAGAAAGTATTAATTAACAAAACCATAGGGCAGGAGGGGTACAATTCCACACAATTCCCACCACCCATTCTCCATATCCCACCCCCTCCCCTGATAGCTTTCCCATTCTCTATCCCTCTGGGAGCATGGACCCAGGGTCATTGTGGGTTGCAGAAGGTGGAAGGTCTGGCTTCTGTAATTGCTTCCCCACTGAACATGGGCGTTGACTGGTCGGTCCATACTCCCAGTCTGCCTCTCTCTCTCCCCAGTAGGGTGGGTCTCTGGGGAAGCTGAGCTCCAGGACACATTGGTGGGGTCTTCAGTCCAGGGAAGCCTGGCCGGCATCCTGATGACATCTGGAACCTGGTGACTGAAAAGAGAGTTAACATACAAAGCCAAACAAATTGTTGAGCAATCATGGACCCAAAGCTTGGAATAGTGAAGAGGAAGTGTTAGGAGGCTACTCACTGCAAACTCTAGTGTACTTCTGCTTTCAGGTATATATTTTGCAGTAGTTTATGGATACGTGTGAACATATGCTCTCTCTCTCTCTCTCACAGAAACTGGTGTATATCTAGGTTTTGGGACTTTGTTAGAAAGTGAACCACCTGAGATGGAATTAGAGTATACTATGAAAGGAAAGGTCTCCCCCGAGTAATGAAGCTGAAGGGTTGTCATTCCACATGTGAAGTCTCTGGACACAGTCTGAAGTGAAGCATGTTGAGGTGACAATCATTGTGTTGGTTAGGTTGTGATCGGCAGATGCAATATTATTTGATATGGATTGGGAGAGGCATATGGGAAAGTGGGCCCTATCCAATGGTTCCAGGACTGGGGGAAGTAGAGGCTCTATAGTGGAGATGTGAGGTTCCTGCTGTCTTAGGGTTCAAAAAGACAATCGATAGTTAATGTTATCATCACACTCCTGTAAGAATGGCATACATCAAAAAGGACAGCAGCAACAAATGCTGGAGAGGTTGTGGGGACAGAGGAACCCTTTTACATTGCTGGTGGGAATGTAAATTGGTACAGCCTCTGTGGAGAGCAGTCTGGAAAACTCTCAGAAGGCTAGACATGGACCTTCCATATGATCCAGTAATTCCTCTCCTGGGGTTATACCCCAAGGACTCCATAACACCCAAACAAAAAGAGGTGTGTACTCCTATGTTCATAGCAGCACAATTCATAATAGCTAAAACCTGGAAGCAACCCAGGTGCCCAACAACAGATGAGTGGCTGAGAAAGCTGTGGTATATATACACAATGGAATACTATGCAGCTATCAAGAACAATGAACCCACCTTCTCTGACCCATCTTGGACGGAGCTAGAAGGTATTATGTTAAGTGAGCTAAGTCAGAAAGATAAAGATGAGTATGGGTTGATCCCACTCATCAACAGAAATTGAGTAAGAAGATCTGAAAGGGAAACTAAAAGCAGGACCTGACCAAATTATAAGTAGGGCACCAAAGTAATAACCCTGAGGCGAGGGGTAGACATGCAGCTTCCTGGGACAGTGGGGGGTGGGAGTGGGTGGGAGGGATGGGTCACAGTCTTTTGGTGGTGGAAATGGTGTTTATGTACACTCCTAGTAAAATGTAGTCATATACATCACTAGTTAATTAATACGAGAGAGGGAAAATTAATTGTATGTTTCGAAGTTTTTCAAAACACAAACTGAATCTTTTCAATATATAGGCTGTGTAATTGATATGCAGACTCTCTCAAAAGCCTAGACCAAGTAGATCAGAAGCAACCAATAGCACAGCTATATACAAGATACTGGGTACTGTACAGCAAACCCTAACAAAAGGACTTTTCAAAGTTAACCCAATTACCAAATAATAGGGCTAGACTTTTAATAGATGCCTCTCTCCACCATCACTGGTCACTTATCAGGAACATCATCATAAGCCATCTTGTGGGCCTCTACAGGACCTTGCCCTCACTGTAGAGAGGCAATGGTAGAGAATGACCCACTCTCCAAAGGGAAGTTGGGTCAACCTGCCCTGCCACTCAATCAAGACTGGTCCTGAAATGAAAGCAACCTAGAACGTTCCCAGCTGTGACCATGCATTGTGATCTCAGACTGACAGGGCCTCAGAGGTTACACAGGCTTCGGTGCTAAATATGAGTAGGCATGGGCTTTAGGTCAGTTAATGGTATTTATATACTTCTCTCATATTTAGAAGCTACTTTCTGCCCTAATCCAGCTTTCCATTCCCCTTCTCAACCCTGACACCATCTTCCCTGACAATACTTTTAGTCCAACCTGAATGTTAGCAATTGGGCTCAGGCAAAATTTACTGAAGTCATGGGCCACATGGAACATATCTAAAGTAGACTTCCTAGTTTCTTCCCACACGAGACCCCTGGTTTCATTTGCTCAGTTCTTACATTTGAGTTCCTCTTTATTGAACAATTTGCTTTATATCTAATGACTTGAAGCCACCAAACTGCAGTCACTACCATGACACCATCCTCATCTCCCTGGGCAGACAACCTCACCAATGTGTCCGAGGACCACGTCTCTCCAGAGCCCTACCCCGCTAGGGGAAGATAGAAATAGGCTGGGGGTATGGATCAACCTACCAATTTCCATTTCCAGAGGAGAAGCAGTTACAGAATCCAGGCCTTCCACCTTCTGCACCCCAGAAAGAATTTTGGTCCATACTCCTAGGGAGGGATAAAGAACAGAAAAGCTTCCAATAGACGGGATGGGACATGGAACTCTGGTGGTAGGAACTGTGCAGAATTGTACACCTATTATCTTATAATCTTGCTAATAATTATTAAATCAATCATAAAAATTATTTTTCAAAAATGCCATGGAGATTAATTAGAGTGAAAGCCTACCATGCATTTCCTTGAAGGAACTAGAGTCTGACTTTAATGGAACTACTAAGAGATATAGTCCCTATCCTATGAGTCGCACCTGTTTATGCATGTTCAAAGGAAACTGAGGGAGGCCATGTGGCCTTGAGACTCAAGAATTTCCTTCACATTTTAGACTCAGAGTTATTGCTCTATTCAGAGTGTCCAAGACAGCCAACTTTTCTCACTTAGGATGTCTATAGAGTACAGGACTCTGTGGTGAACAAGAATCTTCCTGGGTTGGAATCAGCTGAGCAGCTCCCAGGTAACCCCCTCTATCCCTCCAAGTCATTGCTGCTATTATAGGAGCCTGGGAGTTGAATGATGAAAACCTTAAACATTGGATTATCGCCCACTCCATACTGGACTGTCTGTCCCACACCTAGGCTTATAGCCATGAGAAATGAAAACCTTCTGTGCACACAGAAATTTGGATACTGATATTAGAGCAGCTTAGTCATCATAATGAAAAGGAAAACACAAAGCAGATGACTACCAACAAGCAGGTAAGTAAATTGTGTGGAGCTGGATGGTGGCACACCTGGTTGACTGCACAAGGACATAGGTTCAAGTCCCTGTTCCCACCTACAGAGGTAAAGCTTCACAAGTGGTAAAGCAAGGCTGTAGGTTTCTCTCTGTCTCGCTCCCTCCCTATCTCCTTCTTCTCTCTATATTTCTCTCTGTTTTATCAAATAACATAAAGTTTAAAATATTAAGTAAATTATTTAAAAAATCAAGAATAAATAAATTTTAAACAAATTATATGGAAACTGTGCTGTATGCACACAGTGGAGCATGATTTGGCCATACGGGGGGTTGGGGGATAATGAACCTGATATAAATTACAATTTGGAAACCATTTTGTATCTGTGTTGAGAGAAAAAAGTCAGATAAAACAGATAAAATATTACACAAGTTACTTTATATAAAATATCCAGAATAAGAGATTTCAAAGATACATAAAGATATATAAAGCCCTAATCAGGACTTGACAGGAGGCAAGATAAAGTGAGGGGAACAGATCACAAAGTGACTCAGGGCCCATTAGGTAACAGAGGAGCAATCTGAGGGGTAGGGACAGGATGATGAAAAGTTCTGGAACGAGATCGAGGCAGTGGTGGCACAGGCTAATGCATGCAATACATGCCACCAAATTGTGCAATATTAGAAGTTCATTGCGTGGTTTCTTGATTCCAATTCAATTTTAAAATAAGATGATAGATTCGTGTTTATTTTTCATTTGTTAAAATTCTGGCATTTTTGAGAAATATATGTCTGGTTGCAGAGGTGGTGGCTAAATTCTCACAGTTTATTCATCCTTCAGCAGGGTCCATCCCGTGGTCACTGATATTTCTCTCTCCTAAATCAGCACATCAGCTTTCTAAGGAAGGATGAACATCCATCCAATGTATCGGATTATATCACCTATAATGCCACAAAGAATTTAGCCAGTTGGACCAAGCCTCTCAAGATTGAATTTGTATCTGTCCTATCAATGGGGAGTCAGGTTTCTGGCCTTCAAGGACCTCCACTGCTCAAGACCACATTGCATGTTGTCACCTTCACCTTGGGCTCCTGCTCCTGGTCTGGTCTGTTCAGATTATCACCTGTGGCCACTGGTGTGGTCAATACATGACTCTCATAAAACAGCCCAGAGAACATCAGCCTGGAGTGGGGGTGGGGACATTCTCATAAAAGCCATCAGGATGGAGCCCCTCTAAAGCAGAGAGAATCTCAAGGTATCTGAGTCCATGAGCCTCCTTTCTCTGCTACAAGATCACAGAGCAAACCAGAGCAGCTGACCCCTGGACAGCCTTCCTGGGAAGATGCTCCTGCTCCTGCTGGCCTGCTTCCTGCCCCCCGGGACACAGGGAGGTGAGTGACCACCCCACCCTCAGAGTTAGCCTACCTTCTCCAGTTTTCTGAGTCTCAACTGAAAATTAAAAAAGAAAGAATAAAGAAGGGGAAAATGGCTACCAGAATTAGTTATGCAGGTACCAACCCCCCATACAAACATGCGTTCCTAGTCCTGTAGGTGTGTGTGTGTGTGTGTGTGGAGAGAGGGGGGGGAATAATGGCAGAAAAAACAGGGCAGAAATCTATTCTCAACTGTAGGCAGTAGTTATTACAACCCTTATGTCCTATCTCTCCTGTAAGGAAAATGGAACTCTATAGAGGGCAAAATAGTCTTCTGTGTCTGGGCTGGGAAGGGTGCTCCAATCAACATCTTCTTGGAAAAGAAGCTGAGAAATGAAGTCTTCAGAGGGACTCTGATGGTTATGAATGACCCAGCCCCAAGATCCTAAATTGATTTCTGCTTCTCTGCATTCCTTTGGCCACCTTCCAGGTGAGCCACTGTGCCTCAGACCATAAGACTTCTACTTCCAACAACTCTGCCAGCATTCCCCAGTGGCTCTCATTATGGGTAATGGGAGTCATGGTTTCACACAGACAGCAGATACTAACTGAAGCCCAGATGTCTGTCAGGACACAGGGAATCCTCTATGACAGTCTCTAGACCCTAAGTTCAGTCTAGCCCTTTGAAAACAGCATTATTCTAGAGATCAAAGCCTCACAGGGACCTTGGAAATGCAATTAAGCAAAAGCAAAGACAGGACAGGTAGTCTCACCTCCAGCACACAGCAGACTGAGCTCTAAGTGTCCCCTTCTGGGAAGAGGCAGCTGATGTCCTCCCCATGCCCCTACTGAGTCACACCAGCCTCCCAAATACCACAGGCTGAACCTCAGCTTCACCGCTGGGTGGTGCACACAGAGAACAGATGTTTGCTTCAGGGGAGATCCTCGGGGGACATGAGGCCAGACCCCACTCCCGCCCCTACATGGCATGTCTGAAGATCTCAGAGAAAGTGTCTGAGTGCTTCTGTGGTGGTTTCCTAATACGAGAGGATGTCGTGCTGACAGCTGCTCGCTGTAATCAACGGTGAGGACCTTTCAAGGGGTGTATGTGTTTAAACCAGAGGCAGGGCACTTACCTCTTGCACAGGCCTTCTGCCAGCATGAGCCAGGATACTCCACACAGAGAAAAGTGAGCAGGGAGATTGGGGAGAGGATGGGCAGTTCCAGAGCCTGGCTGATAAGAACAGAGGGGTCACCCTGCTGTCTTCAGTGCTAGGCTCTCACTACAGCAGGTACAAACTAGCTTGATTTTACTATTTTTCCAGCAGTGACCAGTGCTGGGACTCACAGGTGTAGGTACAAATACAGCATAGTCTCACCCTCATGTTGCCCCCTAGTTATAGAGGTTGCCGGGATAGCCTGAGGGTACTTCTTCCCCAGCAAGTGCGCTCTGGATTGGAGAGAACTCAACTGGAGCCAACCAAGGCTGCTAACTTCGCAGGAGAGACACTTTGGAACTCTCGGAGCTAGAAAGCAATTCCAAGTGATTTTACTCAGAAAAGCAGCTTGTATATATACTAGCCAAGTAGGGTGGAAACAGGGTGTGACATAGAGAGGGTGGAGCGAAAAAAGAGATTGGTGAAAAATCAGGGTGTGACAAGGAGAGGGGGCGGAGCAGGCAAGAATTCTACCACTGAACCACCAATGCCCTGGAGGGAGGGTGGTGCTTAGTTAACAGTGGTTTATGTAAATAGACCGCAGCTTTGAGTGGGATCAAACCAATGCCATGCAGGCATGCCAATGTTTAGTTAAGCAGGATTAGAGACAGAAGCTTTAAGCCAGGGGAGCTGGCATACTACCCAACAAGAGGTGTAGAGGGCACAGGCTGCTCAGCCCACACCTCCATTGCCTGGGTTCCATTTCAATAAGACTTGTTTTCGCAAGAACTGTAGGTTCACTAAACTGCCCTGTCAGTGACTTTCTGTCTCTCTCTATGCTCCCTGTTAAGTTCAATCACTGTCATCCTGGGAGCCCACAACATCAGCAAGACTGAGAGCACCCAGCAGGTCATCCCAGTGAGCAGAGCCATCCCCTACCTGAACTATAATGTTCACAATGACATCATGTTGCTGAAGGTGAGGAGGCCTGTCTGCTGCTCTCATTCTCCTGGGTCTCACCTGTGTCCCCTCCCACTCATAGCTGCCCCCTCCTCCTTCCCATTCTGGCTGCCTGTCAGTCCCAGGGGCTTATGGAAGAGGGAGGCAGGCACTCAGCCCCGTGTGGTGTCCAGCCCAGAGCCCATGGCTGAGTGAATTCTCTTCTCTCATCCCCCAGTTGGAGAGAAAGGCCAAACTGACCTCAGCTGTGCAGCTCCTCAGGCTGCCCACTCCCAAGGCCCAGGTGAGGCCAGGACAGGTGTGCAGTGTGGCTGGCTGGGGGAGAACTGCTGGCTGTAATAAAAAACATCCAAACACACTGCAAGAAGTGGAGCTGATGGTGCACAATGATTCTCAATGTCAACGTCATCATAAATCATATAGCAAAGCCACACAGCTGTGTGCGGGAGGCCTACAAGGACATAAGAGTTTCTTACAGGTGAGTCTTAGCAGCTGCCTAGCTTGACCGTGGCCAGAGGACTGATTCAGGAGAAAAAGGAACCCACAGACAAGCAATGCAGCAGCCATTCCCCTTCCAGCCTATGCTTTCTCTCCCAGCTACTGTGGGGAAGCCTCAGATAGGAAACACCTGGGAAAACTTCAGCTTTCTGCACCCACGGTGAATGGTCATGGCGCTCATGCTGAAGGAGGGTCTGCAGCACTGCCCACTCAGGACACTGCAGGCAGAGATGGTGCTCCCTTCTGTGCACTCATCAAAGCAGCTGCTCCTCCCCTGGTAGCCCCTGGGCTAATGAACTTGTCCTCCCTGAGTGCAGGCCCCACACCTCCTCCCGAGTTACAGGACTTGCTTCAGGTTACATCTCTCAGTACCTTTGTAAGAGACCTCGTGTGGAGCCAAGTGTAGCTCACTTCGTTTAGCATACATATTAGAATTCACAAGGACCCTAGTTGGAGCCCCCCCAGTCTCCACCCACAGGGGGAAGTTTCACAAGTGATGAAATTGTGCTGCAAATGTCCTTCATTCTCCCTCTCTGTTCCCTCTCCCCCTCTCAATTTCTCTGTGTCTCTATCCAAATTAAGCAAAAATATTTTTAAGAAGTAGAAGCAGATCTGGTGAACTAATAGCATCCACCCAGGGAGTCGTGAGTGACTAAAAGCGTCCCAGATCAAGGCTTGGCACTTTAAGAGAGAAAGGAGCTACCTTACCCTCTGCCTGCACATACAATCCTTGCAAAGCAGGGGCCTGGGAGGCAGGAGGGCAGGACCGCCACTGGGAGAGCTCACTCAGTCCTTCCCCTCTCTGTCCACAGGGGGACTCTGGGGGTGCCCTTGTGTGCAATGGAGTGGCCCATGGCATTGTGTCCTATGGAGATGTATGTGGAGAAAAATTAGGGGTCTATACCAGGATCTCCAGTTACATGCTGTGGATAAAGGAAATCCTGCAAGCACACACAGAAAGCTGACTCAAGGGGAGGACGCCTGACTATGACTCCAGCAACGCTTGAAAAGGCACAGCAGTGGCCTGTCTCTCTGCCCATCTCTCACTCATTCTCTCACTCTCACTTTTGCAATAAAATAAATTTTTTTCTTAAAAATGAGTACCATGGAGCCTTTCATTGAGTATTGGGGGGACTTTCATTCCTGCCAAAGACCATTTGGGTATATATTACAACATTCTCAAGCTATACAAAATTATCCATTAAAAAATCAGCACTTTGTATTGCTATGATGAAAGATCCCACCTTTATTTGGTTGCATGTTCTGCCTCGGGAATGCCTTGGCAGAGCCAGAACAAGTGATTCTGCAGACTGTATGAGGACCACTGATGTGATATTTCCCAGCTCTGCTCTAATTACACTTCACTGAGTTGTTGCAGAATCATGTGAACTGTGCTGTGGAGGCAGTGCAGGAACAGGGGGTGTGCCAACCTCTGAACAAATGACTTTTTTTCTTTTTTCCTGCCAGGCTTATCCCTGGGCTTGGTGCCTACATAGGGAATCCACTATTCCTGGCAGCCATTTTTCTATTTTATTGGATAGCACAGAGAGGAAGTGAGAGAGAAGGTGGAGAGAGACAGGAAGAGAGAGAAAGATAGACACCTGCAGACCTGCTCCACCACTTGTGAAGCCAGCAGCTTGAACCCAGGTCCTTGAGCTTTATATTCTGTGTGCCTAGCCAGGTGCACCACCGCCCCAGCGCTCCTGAGTAAATCGGCACCTCTGAGCAAGTATCTTTGAACTGAATGGACATGGATACGTTTTCTGGGCCCTCATTTACAGGTAACATTCTGGCTCTAGAGGCCAGTGGCATAATTCATCAGTTTCTGATCCCTCCTGTCCACACAGAAATTTGCACACTAATACTGGAGCCGCTTAGAGACAATAATGAAAAGGAAAACACAACCCAGATGACTATCAACAAGTGACTAAGTAAATTGTGCAGGGCTGGGCTGTGGTGCACCTGGTTAAGTGTATATGGCCCTGGGTTCAAGTCCCTGGTCCCCAACAGGGGAAAACATTAGGAGTGGTGAAGCTGGGCTATAGATGTCTCTCCATTTCTCTCCCTCCCTATCTCCTTCTGCCCTCTAAATTTCTCTCATAACAAATAAAATTAACAAATTAAATAAATTTCTTAAAAATTGATTTGATCTGGAGCTCATATTCAGCTTAGGAGCCTATGTGACCTCTGCACCCCTGTAGTCTGAGTTTGCATTCTGTGGTCATGAGTAGGAATGCTCCAAGCTGCCCCAATTTCAGAACTCATCTTCCTCTGGTGGTAGATAGAGTATGTTGTCCAGCCTCCCTTCGAAGGATGGAACATACTCTACCATTGTTGATTTATATTGAGGGCAAGGTCCTATGGAGCCCCACAAAGGGGTTCATTATGTTGTTCCTAATGGGGATGACTAGTGACAATGGATAGAGGGATCTATTTGAGGTCTAGGCCCTTCTTATCTGTGTGTGAATCTCAGGACTCCCCAGCTAGGCTCCCAGCTAATGGGGTGGCCTGAGAGTGACTAAAGAGTCATCACTAAAGTATGCCAGTCACTTGCCCTTATTCAAATTTTGTAGTCCTTACTTTGAAAAGTTTTGCTTTGGAGTGACTGTGGAAAGTGTAGTAGGAAGTAGGTGAAGAGGGTATATAGGTCTAAGTAGACACTATTTCATTAGGAACTTTATGGTGTGTTTTTAGGTCTTTCTACTTGCTTGCTGCATATATTGACGCACAGCAGACTATTTTTCCCTAATTTATGGATACATGTGAACATATGCCCTATCTCATGGGACCTGGTCTATCTATATCTAGGTTTTGGGACTTTGTTATCAAATTAACCACCTGAAATAGAATTAGAGAATCCTATGAAAGGAAAGGTCTCACCCGAGTAATGAGGCTGAAGGGCTGACATCCCTGTTGTGGGGACAAATGAATCCTTCTGCACTACTGGTGGGATTGAAAATTGGTCTAACCTCTGTGGAGAGCTGTCTGGAGAACTCTCACAAGGTTAGACGTGGACCTTCCATATTACCTCGTAATTCCTCTCCTCGGGAATTACTCCAAGGACTCTATAACAACCAACCAAAAAGATTTGTGTACACCTATCTTCATGGCAGCACAATTTGTAATAGATAAAACCTGGAAGCAACCCAGGTGCCCAACAACAGTTGAATGGCTGAGAAAGCTGTGGTACGTATACAGAATAGAATACTATGCAGCTATGAAGAACAATGAACCCACCAAGATGGCTTAGATGGAGTTAGAAGGAATTATGTTAAGTGAGCTAAGTCAAAGACAAAGACAAGTATGGGATGATCATAAACTGAAGTTGAGAAAGAAGAACAGAAAGGGAAACTCAAAGCAGAATTTGACTGAATTTGGAGTAGGGCACCAAAGTAAAAATCTTTGGGTTTAGGGTGAGGGTAGAAGTTCAGCTTCACTGGGGGTGGGGGGGGAGGATGGGATGGAACAGTCTTTTGGTGGTGGGAATGGTGTTTATGTATACTCCTATTAGCTTGTAGTCATATAAATCACTATTTAATTAATATGAGAGGGGAAATGTTGATTGAATGTCTCATACTTTTTAATTCACAGGTCATAGTCTCAGTCTTTGACATTTTGATTCTCCTGTAGCTTAGACCAGGGAAAAAAGAAGCAACTGGTGGCATTACTCTATAAGACATAGCTATATACAAATAATTTCAAAGGACATAAATTATGGTAATGTTGTGTATGATATAGCAAATCCTAACAAAGGGACTTTCAAAGTTAACTCAGTTGCCAAATAATTTGCTTACAGCAATAACTATCTATTGCCTTCCTAAAACCTAAGATAGCAGAAACATCCTGGTTCCTCTACAAAACCTGTATTTCCCCCAGTCCTGGAACCTCTAAGGTGGGGCTCACTTTCCTGCATGCTTCTCTGAATTCATACCAAATGATACTGCATCTGCTGATCCAGCCTAATCAATGCAACGAGTATCACCTCAGCATGCTTCACTTCAGACTGTGTCCAGAAAAGTCAGGTGTGGAATGTCAACCCTCCAGCCTCATTACTCCAGAGCTACTCTCTTCCCTGATCCAGCTTTCTTTTTTTATTAATTTATTTATTTAAGAAAGGAGACATTAACAAAATCATAGGATGGGGGATAAAACTCCACACAATTCCTGCCACCCAATCTCCATATCCCATCCCCACCCAATAGCTTTCCCATTCTCTATCCCTCTGGGAGCATGGACCCAGGGTCGTTGTGGGTTGCAGAAGGTGGGAGGTCTAGCTTCTGTAATTTCTTCCCCGCTGAACATGGGCATTGACTGGTCAATCAATACTCCCAGTCTGCCTCTCTCTTTCCCTAGTAGGGTGAGTCTCTGGGAAAGCGGAGCTCTAGGACATATTGGTGGGGTCTTCAGTCCAGGGAAGCCTGGCAGGCATCCTGATGGCATCTGGAACCTGGTGGTTGAAAAGAGAGTTAACGTACAAAGCCAAACAAATTGTTGAAGACCTGATCCAGCTTTCTAGCCTTTTTTCTATCCATAATATAATCTCCCCAGACAAAAACTTGGGTCCACCAGCATATCAGGTGTCAGGCTCAGGAAAAAAACTAGTATAGTCAATGGGCCCTTTGGAATATAACTAAAATAGACCTACTAGCTATCTTCAAAATAAGGACCCCAAATCTTTATCTGTAATATTCCAGCCTTTAGGTTCATCATTAGTCAACAATTTGTTTGGCTTTTTCTTTAACTAGTGTTTGGATGTTGACCTCATTATTTTGTGCTTCAACTTTTGAAGGGCTTTTAGCTGGAGTCTTGTCCTGGTTCATTTCTCCAATATTTCTTCTTGTTGGTTTAACCATTCTATATAGTATGTTATGAGGTCCCTCTCTCAGTACTTTTCAGGTTACTGATCACTCTTGCCTGGATTGACTTGTGTCTAAGTAAGGTAATTAAAGGGTTCATAGTTGTGGAAACTGACAGTTGTTTCAATATTATTTTTATCCCTGAGTTGGAGCACAGTGGCTTAAAAGCCTCTTTTGTTCTTTTTCTTCCCTGTAGGCTATGGGAGCCTGAGGGTTTTTAAACTATAAATAGGCTTCTTAGTTTAATCCCTCACTCCTGGCCAAGAGATAAAGCAGGGTGGGGCAGAGATAACCCAGTGTTTATGCAAAGAGACTCTCACAGCCCCACTGCTAGGACACTGAGGTATATATCTTCTCCTGAATTTCCTCTTTAGTTCTCTGTCCCCTAGTGTCAGCACAGGGCCTCTCCCGTGCTACTGAAGCTTCTGAGGACAGTAGCAATAGAGACTCACAGTTCCATTTGGTGAGTCTTAAGGGACTCTCTCCGTTCAGCCATTTTTTTGTTGGTGAAACAGACTGGAGTTGGTGTCTCAACTGGTAAACTGCCAGACTGTTGCCAGCCACTTAATCTCTCCCTAGGTTCCTCTCTGTCCACAAGCTACACATATTTGCACTCAACGGTGATTTGGCAGGTTCCTGAAGTCATTTTAGTCCTGTCTTGTTGCAGTCTCAGATGATCTCCTTTGGTATTCCTACTTGACCTGGGAGAGGAGAGCAGAGGAGAAAAACACAACTGCTGCTTTGTTTGGCTTTTTATGTTAACTCTTTTTTCAGCCACCAGGTTCCAGATGCTAACATAATGCCAATCAAACTTCCCGGGCAGATGACCAGCAAGGTGTCCTAGAGCCCCGCTTCCCCAGAATCCTGCCCCACTAGGTGAAGCAAGAGACAGGCTGTGAGTATGGATAGACCTGTCAATGCCCATGTTCAGCAGAAAACTAATTACAGAAGCCAGACCTTCCACCTGCTACACCCCATAACAACCCTGGGTCTATACTCCCAGAGGGTTAAAGAATAGGAAATCTAACCTATAGAAAGGGGATGGGATATAGAGTTCTGGTAGTGGGAGTTGTGT